>NC_064926.1:0-310000 GCF_023897955.1 Schistocerca gregaria
ACACTAGATCGCGTGTTGTCGTCGTCGTCGTCGTCGTCGTCGTCGCCGCCGCCGCTTCTGCAGAAGTAGCAAATGGCAATCGTAGCAAATGCGGCGAGGGACGCCCTGCCTTCGATTCCGAATGCACAAAGTGTGTGGTCTTGTTTCTCAGTCTATATTTGGTCGGTCACGTCAGAGGGTTGAATGTAACGAATGGGTGGGAAAGAGCAAGGGGCAGCGGCTGTGTAGAACGAAAACACAAATCCTCAGGGGTGTGAGCGTTTCGAGATGAGTCGTATACATGTAAATGTTGGTCGTCAGTGACCGTGTGGCCTAATGGATAAGGCGTCGGACTTCGGATCTGAAGATTACAGGTTCGAATGCTGTCACGCTTGTGTTTTTCCAGTTCTGAAAAAGAAACATAACGTTTTAATGTAGCAATTGAGCAGTACGAAACCGTCTGAATGTTGCTGTTGACCATTTTTTGCTTGGAGATGCTCTTGAGCTTGAAACACACACAACAAGACCGGTGTTAACTAGCGAAATGGTCGGCAGAGTGCCGACACAGCGAGTTTTGACTATCACTTGCACATCTAAAACAACGTCGGAAAGTAACTCGTTCGGCTTTTGAGTCACATAAAGTATGTGCGTTAATTTTGACGCCACTAGCTCTGCATGTTGTCATGCAATTTCTTTACCTCTCAGAAATGATTATGACATAAAAGTGAAGTACGTGACGAGTGTGACGTTAGGAAAACATTAGGCATCATGGAGAGATTCTGTATGGGACCACCCAACCCAAACGAGTACTGTGTGACGTGCTACCCGGCAGGTATTCACCGAGGTAGCCGGCTAGCTCAGTCGGTAGAGCGTCAGACTCTTAATCCCAGGGTCGTGGGTTCGAGCCAGACGCTGGGCGGAACGGAATTTTGTTCCGCTGCAAGTGTAAATTACCGTTTTTCTGATTAACGAGATTTAATGGAAATAGCAACTTTAAACTTTGCCTACGTCTCTGTCAGTCGCAAGGAAGCTGTATTTGAAGGTGAAGGTGATTTTGTAGACATGTGTGAAAGACATGTTCTGAAATGCAAGTGTTGTTGTTTGGAGAGCACATCGGTTACGTGTCAGATGTGTAGTCAAGCAGTAATTTGTCGCCATAGCTGCAAATATTAGCCGGTAATATGAAGTGTTGTCAGCTAAAGTCTGATGATGCAGACGACCGTAAGGACGAAGTACCCAAGAGTACCGCTAGGCCGCGCCTCTTTAGCTCAGTGGTAGAGCACTGGTCTAATAAACCAGCGGTCGTAAGTTCCATCCTCACAGGAGAAAGATGAATTTTGGAAATCAGTTGCGCGTCGTGGCCGTATAGCAAACAGTACCTGTGATGACGAACAATTAGCGACAGGCGTTTTTTTAAGAATCACTCTCAGATGCGATTAAGGCGAATGGCGCAGATAAAGCATTTGCCAAAGCGGTACAGCATAAGGTGGGACGAGGCAGTCTGAATTACATTTTATAGATGTATTTCTCACATATCTCAGAGCCTCTCGCGATATTCGTCGTCGTCGTCGTCGTCGTCGTCGTCGTCGTCGTCGTCGCCGCCGCCGCTTCTGCAGAAGTAGCAAATGGCAATCGTAGCAAATGCGGCGAGGGACGCCCTGCCTTCGATTCCGAATGCACAAAGTGTGTGGTCTTGTTTCTCAGTCTATATTTGGTCGGTCACGTCAGAGGTTGAATGTAACGAATGGGTGGGAAAGAGCAAGGGGCAGCGGCTGTGTAGAACGAAAACACAAATCCTCAGGGGTGTGAGCGTTTCGAGATGAGTCGTATACATGTAAATGTTGGTCGTCAGTGACCGTGTGGCCTAATGGATAAGGCGTCGGACTTCGGATCTGAAGATTACAGGTTCGAATGCTGTCACGCTTGTGTTTTTCCAGTTCTGAAAAAGAAACATAACGTTTTAATGTAGCAATTGAGCAGTACGAAACCGTCTGAATGTTGCTGTTGACCATTTTTGGCTTGGAGATGCTCTTGAGCTTGAAACACACACAACAAGACCGGTGTTAACTAGCGAAATGGTCGGCAGAGTGCCGACACAGCGAGTTTTGACTATCACTTGCACATCTAAAACAACGTCGGAAAGTAACTCGTTCGGCTTTTGAGTCACATAAAGTATGTGCGTTAATTTTGACGCCACTAGCTCTGCATGTTGTCATGCAATTTCTTTACCTCTCAGAAATGATTATGACATAAAAGTGAAGTACGTGACGAGTGTGACGTTAGGAAAACATTAGGCATCATGGAGAGATTCTGTATGGGACCACCCAACCCAAACGAGTACTGTGTGACGTGCTACCCGGCAGTTATTCACCGAGGTAGCCGGCAAGCTCAGTCGGTAGAGCGTCAGACTCTTAATCCCAGGGTCGTGGGTTCGAGCCAGACGCTGGGCGGAACGGAAATTTGTTCCGCTGCAAGTGTAAATTCCAGTTTTTCTGATTAACGAGATTTAATGGAAATAGCAACTTTAAACTTTGCCTACGTCTCTGTCAGTCGCAAGGAAGCTGTATTTGAAGGTGAAGATGATTTTGTAGACATGTGTGAAAGACATGTTCTGAAATGCAAGTGTTGTTGTTTGGAGAGCACATCGGTTACGTGTCAGATGTGTAGTCAAGCAGTAATTTGTCGCCATAGCTGCAAATATTAGCCGGTAATATGAAGTGTTGTCAGCTAAAGTCTGATGATGCAGACGACCGTAAGGACGAAGTACCCAAGAGTACCGCTAGGCCGCGCCTCTTTAGCTCAGTGGTAGAGCACTGGTCTAATAAACCAGGGGTCGTAAGTTCCATCCTCACAGGAGAAAGATGAATTTTGGAAATCAGTTGCGCGTCGTGGCCGTATAGCAAACAGTACCTGTGATGACGAACAATTAGCGACAGGCGTTTTTTTAAGAATCACTCTCAGATGCGATTAAGGCGAATGGCGCAGATAAAGCATTTGCCAAAGCGGTACAGCATAAGGTGGGACGAGGCAGTCTGAATTACATTTTATAGATGTATTTCTCACATATCTCAGAGCCTCTCGCGGTATTCGTCGTCGTCGTCGTCGTCGTCGTCGTCGTCGTCGTCGCCGCCGCCGCTTCTGCAGAAGTAGCAAATGGCAATCGTAGCAAATGCGGCGAGGGACGCCCTGCCTTCGATTCCGAATGCACAAAGTGTGTGGTCTTGTTTCTCAGTCTATATTTGGTCGGTCACGTCAGAGGTTGAATGTAACGAATGGGTGGGAAAGAGCAAGGGGCAGCGGCTGTGTAGAACGAAAACACAAATCCTCAGGGGTGTGAGCGTTTCGAGATGAGTCGTATACATGTAAATGTTGGTCGTCAGTGACCGTGTGGCCTAATGGATAAGGCGTCGGACTTCGGATCTGAAGATTACAGGTTCGAATGCTGTCACGCTTGTGTTTTTCCAGTTCTGAAAAAGAAACATAACGTTTTAATGTAGCAATTGAGCAGTACGAAACCGTCTGAATGTTGCTGTTGACCATTTTTGGCTTGGAGATGCTCTTGAGCTTGAAACACACACAACAAGACCGGTGTTAACTAGCGAAATGGTCGGCAGAGTGCCGACACAGCGAGTTTTGACTATCACTTGCACATCTAAAACAACGTCGGAAAGTAACTCGTTCGGCTTTTGAGTCACATAAAGTATGTGCGTTAATTTTGACG
Source organism: Schistocerca gregaria (assembly GCF_023897955.1). Classification (NCBI taxonomy): domain Eukaryota; kingdom Metazoa; phylum Arthropoda; class Insecta; order Orthoptera; family Acrididae; genus Schistocerca; species Schistocerca gregaria. Next base: position 3,701 of record NC_064926.1, read on the forward strand.
CCACTAGCTCTGCATGTTGTCATGCAATTTCTTTACCTCTCAGAAATGATTATGACATAAAAGTGAAGTACGTGACGAGTGTGACGTTAGGAAAACATTAGGCATCATGGAGAGATTCTGTATGGGACCACCCAACCCAAACGAGTACTGTGTGACGTGCTACCCGGCAGTTATTCACCGAGGTAGCCGGCTAGCTCAGTCGGTAGAGCGTCAGACTCTTAATCCCAGGGTCGTGGGTTCGAGCCAGACGCTGGGCGGAACGGAAATTTGTTCCGCTGCAAGTGTAAATTCCAGTTTTTCTGATTAACGAGATTTAATGGAAATAGCAACTTTAAACTTTGCCTACGTCTCTGTCAGTCGCAAGGAAGCTGTATTTGAAGGTGAAGGTGATTTTGTAGACATGTGTGAAAGACATGTTCTGAAATGCAAGTGTTGTTGTTTGGAGAGCACATCGGTTACGTGTCAGATGTGTAGTCAAGCAGTAATTTGTCGCCATAGCTGCAAATATTAGCCGGTAATATGAAGTGTTGTCAGCTAAAGTCTGATGATGCAGACGACCGTAAGGACGAAGTACCCAAGAGTACCGCCAGGCCGCGCCTCTTTAGCTCAGTGGTAGAGCACTGGTCTAATAAACCAGGGGTCGTAAGTTCCATCCTCACAGGAGAAAGATGAATTTTGGAAATCAGTTGCGCGTCGTGGCCGTATAGCAAACAGTACCTGTGATGACGAACAATTAGCGACAGGCGTTTTTTTAAGAATCACTCTCAGATGCGATTAAGGCGAATGGCGCAGATAAAGCATTTGCCAAAGCGGTACAGCATAAGGTGGGACGAGGCAGTCTGAATTACATTTTATAGATGTATTTCTCACATATCTCAGAGCCTCTCGCGATATTCGTCGTCGTCGTCGTCGTCGTCGTCGTCGTCGTCGTCGTCGCCGCCGCCGCCGCTTCTGCAGAAGTAGCAAATGGCAATCGTAGCAAATGCGGCGAGGGACGCCCTGCCTTCGATTCCGAATGCACAAAGTGTGTGGTCTTGTTTCTCAGTCTATATTTGGTCGGTCACGTCAGAGGTTGAATGTAACGAATGGGTGGGAAAGAGCAAGGGGCAGCGGCTGTGTAGAACGAAAACACAAATCCTCAGGGGTGTGAGCGTTTCGAGATGAGTCGTATACATGTAAATGTTGGTCGTCAGTGACCGTGTGGCCTAATGGATAAGGCGTCGGACTTCGGATCTGAAGATTACAGGTTCGAATGCTGTCACGCTTGTGTTTTTCCAGTTCTGAAAAAGAAACATAACGTTTTAATGTAGCAATTGAGCAGTACGAAACCGTCTGAATGTTGCTGTTGACCATTTTTGGCTTGGAGATGCTCTTGAGCTTGAAACACACACAACAAGACCGGTGTTAACTAGCGAAATGGTCGGCAGAGTGCCGACACAGCGAGTTTTGACTATCACTTGCACATCTAAAACAACGTCGGAAAGTAACTCGTTCGGCTTTTGAGTCACATAAAGTATGTGCGTTAATTTTGACGCCACTAGCTCTGCATGTTGTCATGCAATTTCTTTACCTCTCAGAAATGATTATGACATAAAAGTGAAGTACGTGACGAGTGTGACGTTAGGAAAACATTAGGCATCATGGAGAGATTCTGTATGGGACCACCCAACCCAAACGAGTACTGTGTGACGTGCTACCCGGCAGTTATTCACCGAGGTAGCCGGCTAGCTCAGTCGGTAGAGCGTCAGACTCTTAATCCCAGGGTCGTGGGTTCGAGCCAGACGCTGGGCGGAACGGAAATTTGTTCCGCTGCAAGTGTAAATTCCAGTTTTTCTGATTAACGAGATTTAATGGAAATAGCAACTTTAAACTTTGCCTACGTCTCTGTCAGTCGCAAGGAAGCTGTATTTGAAGGTGAAGATGATTTTGTAGACATGTGTGAAAGACATGTTCTGAAATGCAAGTGTTGTTGTTTGGAGAGCACATCGGTTACGTGTCAGATGTGTAGTCAAGCAGTAATTTGTCGCCATAGCTGCAAATATTAGCCGGTAATATGAAGTGTTGTCAGCTAAAGTCTGATGATGCAGACGACCGTAAGGACGAAGTACCCAAGAGTACCGCCAGGCCGCGCCTCTTTAGCTCAGTGGTAGAGCACTGGTCTAATAAACCAGGGGTCGTAAGTTCCATCCTCACAGGAGAAAGATGAATTTTGGAAATCAGTTGCGCGTCGTGGCCGTATAGCAAACAGTACCTGTGATGACGAACAATTAGCGACAGGCGTTTTTTTAAGAATCACTCTCAGATGCGATTAAGGCGAATGGCGCAGATAAAGCATTTGCCAAAGCGGTACAGCATAAGGTGGGACGAGGCAGTCTGAATTACATTTTATAGATGTATTTCTCACATATCTCAGAGCCTCTCGCGATATTCGTCGTCGTCGTCGTCGTCGTCGTCGTCGTCGTCGTCGCCGCCGCCGCCGCTTCTGCAGAAGTAGCAAATGGCAATCGTAGCAAATGCGGCGAGGGACGCCCTGCCTTCGATTCCGAATGCACAAAGTGTGTGGTCTTGTTTCTCAGTCTATATTTGGTCGGTCACGTCAGAGGTTGAATGTAACGAATGGGTGGGAAAGAGCAAGGGGCAGCGGCTGTGTAGAACGAAAACACAAATCCTCAGGGGTGTGAGCGTTTCGAGATGAGTCGTATACATGTAAATGTGGGTCGTCAGTGACCGTGTGGCCTAATGGATAAGGCGTCGGACTTCGGATCTGAAGATTACAGGTTCGAATGCTGTCACGCTTGTGTTTTTCCAGTTCTGAAAAAGAAACATAACGTTTTAATGTAGCAATTGAGCAGTACGAAACCGTCTGAATGTTGCTGTTGACCATTTTTTGCTTGGAGATGCTCTTGAGCTTGAAACACACACAACAAGACCGGTGTTAACTAGCGAAATGGTCGGCAGAGTGCCGACACAGCGAGTTTTGACTATCACTTGCACATCTAAAACAACGTCGGAAAGTAACTCGTTCGGCTTTTGAGTCACATAAAGTATGTGCGTTAATTTTGACGCCACTAGCTCTGCATGTTGTCATGCAATTTCTTTACCTCTCAGAAATGATTATGACATAAAAGTGAAGTACGTGACGAGTGTGACGTTAGGAAAACATTAGGCATCATGGAGAGATTCTGTATGGGACCACCCAACCCAAACGAGTACTGTGTGACGTGCTACCCGGCAGGTATTCACCGAGGTAGCCGGCTACCTCAGTCGGTAGAGCGTCAGACTCTTAATCCCAGGGTCGTGGGTTCGAGCCAGACGCTGGGCGGAACGGAATTTTGTTCCGCTGCAAGTGTAAATTACCGTTTTTCTGATTAACGAGATTTAATGGAAATAGCAACTTTAAACTTTGCCTACGTCTCTGTCAGTCGCAAGGAAGCTGTATTTGAAGGTGAAGGTGATTTTGTAGACATGTGTGAAAGACATGTTCTGAAATGCAAGTGTTGTTGTTTGGAGAGCACATCGGTTACGTGTCAGATGTGTAGTCAAGCAGTAATTTGTCGCCATAGCTGCAAATATTAGCCGGTAATATGAAGTGTTGTCAGCTAAAGTCTGATGATGCAGACGACCGTAAGGACGAAGTACCCAAGAGTACCGCTAGGCCGCGCCTCTTTAGCTCAGTGGTAGAGCACTGGTCTAATAAACCAGGGGTCGTAAGTTCCATCCTCACAGGAGAAAGATGAATTTTGGAAATCAGTTGCGCGTCGTGGCCATATAGCAAACAGTACCTGTGATGACGAACAATTAGCGACAGGCGTTTTTTTAAGAATCACTCTCAGAATGTCGTCGTCGCCGCCGCCGCCGCTTCTGCAGAAGTAGCAAATGGCAATCGTAGCAAATGCGGCGAGGGACGCCCTGCCTTCGATTCCGAATGCACAAAGTGTGTGGTCTTGTTTCTCAGTCTATATTTGGTCGGTCACGTCAGAGGTTGAATGTAACGAATGGGTGGGAAAGAGCAAGGGGCAGCGGCTGTGTAGAACGAAAACACAAATCCTCAGGGGTGTGAGCGTTTCGAGATGAGTCGTATACATGTAAATGTTGGTCGTCAGTGACCGTGTGGCCTAATGGATAAGGCGTCGGACTTCGGATCTGAAGATTACAGGTTCGAATGCTGTCACGCTTGTGTTTTTCCAGTTCTGAAAAAGAAACATAACGTTTTAATGTAGCAATTGAGCAGTACGAAACCGTCTGAATGTTGCTGTTGACCATTTTTTGCTTGGAGATGCTCTTGAGCTTGAAACACACACAACAAGACCGGTGTTAACTAGCGAAATGGTCGGCAGAGTGCCGACACAGCGAGTTTTGACTATCACTTGCACATCTAAAACAACGTCGGAAAGTAACTCGTTCGGCTTTTGAGTCACATAAAGTATGTGCGTTAATTTTGACGCCACTAGCTCTGCATGTTGTCATGCAATTTCTTTACCTCTCAGAAATGATTATGACATAAAAGTGAAGTACGTGACGAGTGTGACGTTAGGAAAACATTAGGCATCATGGAGAGATTCTGTATGGGCCCACCCAACCCAAACGAGTACTGTGTGACGTGCTACCCGGCAGGTATTCACCGAGGTAGCCGGCTAGCTCAGTCGGTAGAGCGTCAGACTCTTAATCCCAGGGTCGTGGGTTCGAGCCAGACGCTGGGCGGAACGGAAATTTGTTCCGCTGCAAGTGTAAATTCCAGTTTTTCTGATTAACGAGATTTAATGGAAATAGCAACTTTAAACTTTGCCTACGTCTCTGTCAGTCGCAAGGAAGCTGTATTTGAAGGTGAAGATGATTTTGTAGACATGTGTGAAAGACATGTTCTGAAATGCAAGTGTTGTTGTTTGGAGAGCACATCGGTTACGTGTCAGATGTGTAGTCAAGCAGTAATTTGTCGCCATAGCTGCAAATATTAGCCGGTAATATGAAGTGTTGTCAGCTAAAGTCTGATGATGCAGACGACCGTAAGGACGAAGTACCCAAGAGTACCGCTAGGCCGCGCCTCTTTAGCTCAGTGGTAGAGCACTGGTCTAATAAACCAGCGGTCGTAAGTTCCATCCTCACAGGAGAAAGATGAATTTTGGAAATCAGTTGCGCGTCGTGGCCGTATAGCAAACAGTACCTGTGATGACGAACAATTAGCGACAGGCGTTTTTTTAAGAATCACTCTCAGATGCGATTAAGGCGAATGGCGCAGATAAAGCATTTGCCAAAGCGGTACAGCATAAGGTGGGACGAGGCAGTCTGAATTACATTTTATAGATGTATTTCTCACATATCTCAGAGCCTCTCGCGATATTCGTCGTCGTCGTCGTCGTCGTCGTCGTCGTCGTCGTCGCCGCCGCCGCCGCTTCTTCAGAAGTAGCAAATGGCAATCGTAGCAAATGCGGCGAGGGACGCCCTGCCTTCGATTCCGAATGCACAAAGTGTGTGGTCTTGTTTCTCAGTCTATATTTGGTCGGTCACGTCAGAGGTTGAATGTAACGAATGGGTGGGAAAGAGCAAGGGGCAGCGGCTGTGTAGAACGAAAACACAAATCCTCAGGGGTGTGAGCGTTTCGAGATGAGTCGTATACATGTAAATGTTGGTCGTCAGTGACCGTGTGGCCTAATGGATAAGGCGTCGGACTTCGGATCTGAAGATTACAGGTTCGAATGCTGTCACGCTTGTGTTTTTCCAGTTCTGAAAAAGAAACATAACGTTTTAATGTAGCAATTGAGCAGTACGAAACCGTCTGAATGTTGCTGTTGACCATTTTTTGCTTGGAGATGCTCTTGAGCTTGAAACACACACAACAAGACCGGTGTTAACTAGCGAAATGGTCGGCAGAGTGCCGACACAGCGAGTTTTGACTATCACTTGCACATCTAAAACAACGTCGGAAAGTAACTCGTTCGGCTTTTGAGTCACATAAAGTATGTGCGTTAATTTTGACGCCACTAGCTCTGCATGTTGTCATGCAATTTCTTTACCTCTCAGAAATGATTATGACATAAAAGTGAAGTACGTGACGAGTGTGACGTTAGGAAAACATTAGGCATCATGGAGAGATTCTGTATGGGACCACCCAACCCAAACGAGTACTGTGTGACGTGCTACCCGGCAGGTATTCACCGAGGTAGCCGGCTAGCTCAGTCGGTAGAGCGTCAGACTCTTAATCCCAGGGTCGTGGGTTCGAGCCAGACGCTGGGCGGAACGGAAATTTGTTCCGCTGCAAGTGTAAATTACCGTTTTTCTGATTAACGAGATTTAATGGAAATAGCAACTTTAAACTTTGCCTACGTCTCTGTCAGTCGCAAGGAAGCTGTATTTGAAGGTGAAGGTGATTTTGTAGACATGTGTGAAAGACATGTTCTGAAATGCAAGTGTTGTTGTTTGGAGAGCACATCGGTTACGTGTCAGATGTGTAGTCAAGCAGTAATTTGTCGCCATAGCTGCAAATATTAGCCGGTAATATGAAGTGTTGTCAGCTAAAGTCTGATGATGCAGACGACCGTAAGGACGAAGTACCCAAGAGTACCGCTAGGCCGCGCCTCTTTAGCTCAGTGGTAGAGCACTGGTCTAATAAACCAGGGGTCGTAAGTTCCATCCTCACAGGAGAAAGATGAATTTTGGAAATCAGTTGCGCGTCGTGGCCGTATAGCAAACAGTACCTGTGATGACGAACAATTAGCGACAGGCGTTTTTTTAAGAATCACTCTCAGATGCGATTAAGGCGAATGGCGCAGATAAAGCATTTGCCAAAGCGGTACAGCATAAGGTGGGACGAGGCAGTCTGAATTACATTTTATAGATGTATTTCTCACATATCTCAGAGCCTCTCGCGATATTCGTCGTCGTCGTCGTCGTCGTCGTCGTCGTCGTCGTCGTCGTCGCCGCCGCCGCCGCTTCTGCAGAAGTAGCAAATGGCAATCGTAGCAAATGCGGCGAGGGACGCCCTGCCTTCGATTCCGAATGCACAAAGTGTGTGGTCTTGTTTCTCAGTCTATATTTGGTCGGTCACGTCAGAGGTTGAATGTAACGAATGGGTGGGAAAGAGCAAGGGGCAGCGGCTGTGTAGAACGAAAACACAAATCCTCAGGGGTGTGAGCGTTTCGAGATGAGTCGTATACATGTAAATGTTGGTCGTCAGTGACCGTGTGGCCTAATGGATAAGGCGTCGGACTTCGGATCTGAAGATTACAGGTTCGAATGCTGTCACGCTTGTGTTTTTCCAGTTCTGAAAAAGAAACATAACGTTTTAATGTAGCAATTGAGCAGTACGAAACCGTCTGAATGTTGCTGTTGACCATTTTTTGCTTGGAGATGCTCTTGAGCTTGAAACACACACAACAAGACCGGTGTTAACTAGCGAAATGGTCGGCAGAGTGCCGACACAGCGAGTTTTGACTATCACTTGCACATCTAAAACAACGTCGGAAAGTAACTCGTTCGGCTTTTGAGTCACATAAAGTATGTGCGTTAATTTTGACGCCACTAGCTCTGCATGTTGTCATGCAATTTCTTTACCTCTCAGAAATGATTATGACATAAAAGTGAAGTACGTGACGAGTGTGACGTTAGGAAAACATTAGGCATCATGGAGAGATTCTGTATGGGACCACCCAACCCAAACGAGTACTGTGTGACGTGCTACCCGGCAGGTATTCACCGAGGTAGCCGGCTAGCTCAGTCGGTAGAGCGTCAGACTCTTAATCCCAGGGTCGTGGGTTCGAGCCAGACGCTGGGCGGAACGGAATTTTGTTCCGCTGCAAGTGTAAATTACCGTTTTTCTGATTAACGAGATTTAATGGAAATAGCAACTTTAAACTTTGCCTACGTCTCTGTCAGTCGCAAGGAAGCTGTATTTGAAGGTGAAGGTGATTTTGTAGACATGTGTGAAAGACATGTTCTGAAATGCAAGTGTTGTTGTTTGGAGAGCACATCGGTTACGTGTCAGATGTGCAGTCAAGCAGTAATTTGTCGCCATAGCTGCAAATATTAGCCGGTAATATGAAGTGTTGTCAGCTAAAGTCTGATGATGCAGACGACCGTAAGGACGAAGTACCCAAGAGTACCGCTAGGCCGCGCCTCTTTAGCTCAGTGGTAGAGCACTGGTCTAATAAACCAGGGGTCGTAAGTTCCATCCTCACAGGAGAAAGATGAATTTTGGAAATCAGTTGCGCGTCGTGGCCGTATAGCAAACAGTACCTGTGATGACGAACAATTAGCGACAGGCGTTTTTTTAAGAATCACTCTCAGATGCGATTAAGGCGAATGGCGCAGATAAAGCATTTGCCAAAGCGGTACAGCATAAGGTGGGACGAGGCAGTCTGAATTACATTTTATAGATGTATTTCTCACATATCTCAGAGCCTCTCGCGATATTCGTCGTCGTCGTCGTCGTCGTCGTCGTCGTCGTCGTCGTCGCCGCCGCCGCCGCTTCTGCAGAAGTAGCAAATGGCAATCGTAGCAAATGCGGCGAGGGACGCCCTGCCTTCGATTCCGAATGCACAAAGTGTGTGGTCTTGTTTCTCAGTCTATATTTGGTCGGTCACGTCAGAGGTTGAATGTAACGAATGGGTGGGAAAGAGCAAGGGGCAGCGGCTGTGTAGAACGAAAACACAAATCCTCAGGGGTGTGAGCGTTTCGAGATGAGTCGTATACATGTAAATGTTGGTCGTCAGTGACCGTGTGGCCTAATGGATAAGGCGTCGGACTTCGGATCTGAAGATTACAGGTTCGAATGCTGTCACGCTTGTGTTTTTCCAGTTCTGAAAAAGAAACATAACGTTTTAATGTAGCAATTGAGCAGTACGAAACCGTCTGAATGTTGCTGTTGACCATTTTTTGCTTGGAGATGCTCTTGAGCTTGAAACACACACAACAAGACCGGTGTTAACTAGCGAAATGGTCGGCAGAGTGCCGACACAGCGAGTTTTGACTATCACTTGCACATCTAAAACAACGTCGGAAAGTAACTCGTTCGGCTTTTGAGTCACATAAAGTATGTGCGTTAATTTTGACGCCACTAGCTCTGCATGTTGTCATGCAATTTCTTTACCTCTCAGAAATGATTATGACATAAAAGTGAAGTACGTGACGAGTGTGACGTTAGGAAAACATTAGGCATCATGGAGAGATTCTGTATGGGACCACCCAACCCAAACGAGTACTGTGTGACGTGCTACCCGGCAGGTATTCACCGAGGTAGCCGGCTAGCTCAGTCGGTAGAGCGTCAGACTCTTAATCCCAGGGTCGTGGGTTCGAGCCAGACGCTGGGCGGAACGGAAATTTGTTCCGCTGCAAGTGTAAATTACCGTTTTTCTGATTAACGAGATTTAATGGAAATAGCAACTTTAAACTTTGCCTACGTCTCTGTCAGTCGCAAGGAAGCTGTATTTGAAGGTGAAGGTGATTTTGTAGACATGTGTGAAAGACATGTTCTGAAATGCAAGTGTTGTTGTTTGGAGAGCACATCGGTTACGTGTCAGATGTGTAGTCAAGCAGTAATTTGTCGCCATAGCTGCAAATATTAGCCGGTAATATGAAGTGTTGTCAGCTAAAGTCTGATGATGCAGACGACCGTAAGGACGAAGTACCCAAGAGTACCGCTAGGCCGCGCCTCTTTAGCTCAGTGGTAGAGCACTGGTCTAATAAACCAGGGGTCGTAAGTTCCATCCTCACAGGAGAAAGATGAATTTTGGAAATCAGTTGCGCGTCGTGGCCGTATAGCAAACAGTACCTGTGATGACGAACAATTAGCGACAGGCGTTCTTTTAAGAATCACTCTCAGATGCGATTAAGGCGAATGGCGCAGATAAAGCATTTGCCAAAGCGGTACAGCATAAGGTGGGACGAGGCAGTCTGAATTACATTTTATAGATGTATTTCTCACATATCTCAGAGCCTCTCGCGATATTCGTCGTCGTCGTCGTCGTCGTCGTCGTCGTCGTCGTCGCCGCCGCCGCCGCTTCTGCAGAAGTAGCAAATGGCAATCGTAGCAAATGCGGCGAGGGACGCCCTGCCTTCGATTCCGAATGCACAAAGTGTGTGGTCTTGTTTCTCAGTCTATATTTGGTCGGTCACGTCAGAGGTTGAATGTAACGAATGGGTGGGAAAGAGCAAGGGGCAGCGGCTGTGTAGAACGAAAACACAAATCCTCAGGGGTGTGAGCGTTTCGAGATGAGTCGTATACATGTAAATGTTGGTCGTCAGTGACCGTGTGGCCTAATGGATAAGGCGTCGGACTTCGGATCTGAAGATTACAGGTTCGAATGCTGTCACGCTTGTGTTTTTCCAGTTCTGAAAAAGAAACATAACGTTTTAATGTAGCAATTGAGCAGTACGAAACCGTCTGAATGTTGCTGTTGACCATTTTTTGCTTGGAGATGCTCTTGAGCTTGAAACACACACAACAAGACCGGTGTTAACTAGCGAAATGGTCGGCAGAGTGCCGACACAGCGAGTTTTGACTATCACTTGCACATCTAAAACAACGTCGGAAAGTAACTCGTTCGGCTTTTGAGTCACATAAAGTATGTGCGTTAATTTTGACGCCACTAGCTCTGCATGTTGTCATGCAATTTCTTTACCTCTCAGAAATGATTATGACATAAAAGTGAAGTACGTGACGAGTGTGACGTTAGGAAAACATTAGGCATCATGGAGAGATTCTGTATGGGACCACCCAACCCAAACGAGTACTGTGTGACGTGCTACCCGGCAGGTATTCACCGAGGTAGCCGGCTAGCTCAGTCGGTAGAGCGTCAGACTCTTAATCCCAGGGTCGTGGGTTCGAGCCAGACGCTGGGCGGAACGGAATTTTGTTCCGCTGCAAGTGTAAATTACCGTTTTTCTGATTAACGAGATTTAATGGAAATAGCAACTTTAAACTTTGCCTACGTCTCTGTCAGTCGCAAGGAAGCTGTATTTGAAGGTGAAGGTGATTTTGTAGACATGTGTGAAAGACATGTTCTGAAATGCAAGTGTTGTTGTTTGGAGAGCACATCGGTTACGTGTCAGATGTGTAGTCAAGCAGTAATTTGTCGCCATAGCTGCAAATATTAGCCGGTAATATGAAGTGTTGTCAGCTAAAGTCTGATGATGCAGACGACCGTAAGGACGAAGTACCCAAGAGTACCGCTAGGCCGCGCCTCTTTAGCTCAGTGGTAGAGCACTGGTCTAATAAACCAGGGGTCGTAAGTTCCATCCTCACAGGAGAAAGATGAATTTTGGAAATCAGTTGCGCGTCGTGGCCGTATAGCAAACAGTACCTGTGATGACGAACAATTAGCGACAGGCGTTTTTTTAAGAATCACTCTCAGATGCGATTAAGGCGAATGGCGCAGATAAAGCATTTGCCAAAGCGGTACAGCATAAGGTGGGACGAGGCAGTCTGAATTACATTTTATAGATGTATTTCTCACATATCTCAGAGCCTCTCGCGATATTCGTCGTCGTCGTCGTCGTCGTCGTCGTCGTCGTCGTCGTCGCCGCCGCCGCCGCCGCTTCTGCAGAAGTAGCAAATGGCAATCGTAGCAAATGCGGCGAGGGACGCCCTGCCTTCGATTCCGAATGCACAAAGTGTGTGGTCTTGTTTCTCAGTCTATATTTGGTCGGTCACGTCAGAGGTTGAATGTAACGAATGGGTGGGAAAGAGCAAGGGGCAGCGGCTGTGTAGAACGAAAACACAAATCCTCAGGGGTGTGAGCGTTTCGAGATGAGTCGTATACATGTAAATGTTGGTCGTCAGTGACCGTGTGGCCTAATGGATAAGGCGTCGGACTTCGGATCTGAAGATTACAGGTTCGAATGCTGTCACGCTTGTGTTTTTCCAGTTCTGAAAAAGAAACATAACGTTTTAATGTAGCAATTGAGCAGTACGAAACCGTCTGAATGTTGCTGTTGACCATTTTTTGCTTGGAGATGCTCTTGAGCTTGAAACACACACAACAAGACCGGTGTTAACTAGCGAAATGGTCGGCAGAGTGCCGACACAGCGAGTTTTGACTATCACTTGCACATCTAAAACAACGTCGGAAAGTAACTCGTTCGGCTTTTGAGTCACATAAAGTATGTGCGTTAATTTTGACGCCACTAGCTCTGCATGTTGTCATGCAATTTCTTTACCTCTCAGAAATGATTATGACATAAAAGTGAAGTACGTGACGAGTGTGACGTTAGGAAAACATTAGGCATCATGGAGAGATTCTGTATGGGACCACCCAACCCAAACGAGTACTGTGTGACGTGCTACCCGGCAGGTATTCACCGAGGTAGCCGGCTAGCTCAGTCGGTAGAGCGTCAGACTCTTAATCCCAGGGTCGTGGGTTCGAGCCAGACGCTGGGCGGAACGGAAATTTGTTCCGCTGCAAGTGTAAATTCCAGTTTTTCTGATTAACGAGATTTAATGGAAATAGCAACTTTAAACTTTGCCTACGTCTCTGTCAGTCGCAAGGAAGCTGTATTTGAAGGTGAAGATGATTTTGTAGACATGTGTGAAAGACATGTTCTGAAATGCAAGTGTTGTTGTTTGGAGAGCACATCGGTTACGTGTCAGATGTGTAGTCAAGCAGTAATTTGTCGCCATAGCTGCAAATATTAGCCGGTAATATGAAGTGTTGTCAGCTAAAGTCTGATGATGCAGACGACCGTAAGGACGAAGTACCCAAGAGTACCGGTAGGCCGCGCCTCTTTAGCTCAGTGGTAGAGCACTGGTCTAATAAACCAGGGGTCGTAAGTTCCATCCTCACAGGAGAAAGATGAATTTTGGAAATCAGTTGCGCGTCGTGGCCGTATAGCAAACAGTACCTGTGATGACGAACAATTAGCGACAGGCGTTTTTTTAAGAATCACTCTCAGATGCGATTAAGGCGAATGGCGCAGATGAAGCATTTGCCAAAGCGGTACAGCATAAGGTGGGACGAGGCAGTCTGAATTACATTTTATAGATGTATTTCTCACATATCTCAGAGCCTCTCGCGATATTCGTCGTCGTCGTCGTCGTCGTCGTCGTCGCCGCCGCCGCCGCTTCTGCAGAAGTAGCAAATGGCAATCGTAGCAAATGCGGCGAGGGACGCCCTGCCTTCGATTCCGAATGCACAAAGTGTGTGGTCTTGTTTCTCAGTCTATATTTGGTCGGTCACGTCAGAGGTTGAATGTAACGAATGGGTGGGAAAGAGCAAGGGGCAGCGGCTGTGTAGAACGAAAACACAAATCCTCAGGGGTGTGAGCGTTTCGAGATGAGTCGTATACATGTAAACGTTGGTCGTCAGTGACCGTGTGGCCTAATGGATAAGGCGTCGGACTTCGGATCTGAAGATTACAGGTTCGAATGCTGTCACGCTTGTGTTTTTCCAGTTCTGAAAAAGAAACATAACGTTTTAATGTAGCAATTGAGCAGTACGAAACCGTCTGAATGTTGCTGTTGACCATTTTTTGCTTGGAGATGCTCTTGAGCTTGAAACACACACAACAAGACCGGTGTTAACTAGCGAAATGGTCGGCAGAGTGCCGACACAGCGAGTTTTGACTATCACTTGCACATCTAAAACAACGTCGGAAAGTAACTCGTTCGGCTTTTGACTCACATAAAGTATGTGCGTTAATTTTGACGCCACTAGCTCTGCATGTTGTCATGCAATTTCTTTACCTCTCAGAAATGATTATGACATAAAAGTGAAGTACGTGACGAGTGTGACGTTAGGAAAACATTAGGCATCATGGAGAGATTCTGTATGGGACCACCCAACCCAAACGAGTACTGTGTGACGTGCTACCCGGCAGGTATTCACCGAGGTAGCCGGCTAGCTCAGTCGGTAGAGCGTCAGACTCTTAATCCCAGGGTCGTGGGTTCGAGCCAGACGCTGGGCGGAACGGAATTTTGTTCCGCTGCAAGTGTAAATTACCGTTTTTCTGATTAACGAGATTTAATGGAAATAGCAACTTTAAACTTTGCCTACGTCTCTGTCAGTCGCAAGGAAGCTGTATTTGAAGGTGAAGGTGATTTTGTAGACATGTGTGAAAGACATGTTCTGAAATGCAAGTGTTGTTGTTTGGAGAGCACATCGGTTACGTGTCAGATGTGTAGTCAAGCAGTAATTTGTCGCCATAGCTGCAAATATTAGCCGGTAATATGAAGTGTTGTCAGCTAAAGTCTGATGATGCAGACGACCGTAAGGACGAAGTACCCAAGAGTACCGCTAGGCCGCGCCTCTTTAGCTCAGTGGTAGAGCACTGGTCTAATAAACCAGGGGTCGTAAGTTCCATCCTCACAGGAGAAAGATGAATTTTGGAAATCAGTTGCGCGTCGTGGCCGTATAGCAAACAGTACCTGTGATGACGAACAATTAGCGACAGGCGTTCTTTTAAGAATCACTCTCAGATGCGATTAAGGCGAATGGCGCAGATAAAGCATTTGCCAAAGCGGTACAGCATAAGGTGGGACGAGGCAGTCTGAATTACATTTTATAGATGTATTTCTCACATATCTCAGAGCCTCTCGCGATATTCGTCGTCGTCGTCGTCGTCGTCGTCGTCGTCGTCGTCGTCGTCGCCGCTTCTGCAGAAGTAGCAAATGGCAATCGTAGCAAATGCGGCGAGGGACGCCCTGCCTTCGATTCCGAATGCACAAAGTGTGTGGTCTTGTTTCTCAGTCTATATTTGGTCGGTCACGTCAGAGGTTGAATGTAACGAATGGGTGGGAAAGAGCAAGGGGCAGCGGCTGTGTAGAACGAAAACACAAATCCTCAGGGGTGTGAGCGTTTCGAGATGAGTCGTATACATGTAAATGTTGGTCGTCAGCGACCGTGTGGCCTAATGGATAAGGCGTCGGACTTCGGATCTGAAGATTACAGGTTCGAATGCTGTCACGCTTGTGTTTTTCCAGTTCTGAAAAAGAAACATAACGTTTTAATGTAGCAATTGAGCAGTACGAAACCGTCTGAATGTTGCTGTTGACCATTTTTTGCTTGGAGATGCTCTTGAGCTTGAAACACACACAACAAGACCGGTGTTAACTAGCGAAATGGTCGGCAGAGTGCCGACACAGCGAGTTTTGACTATCACTTGCACATCTAAAACAACGTCGGAAAGTAACTCGTTCGGCTTTTGAGTCACATAAAGTATGTGCGTTAATTTTGACGCCACTAGCTCTGCATGTTGTCATGCAATTTCTTTACCTCTCAGAAATGATTATGACATAAAAGTGAAGTACGTGACGAGTGTGACGTTAGGAAAACATTAGGCATCATGGAGAGATTCTGTATGGGACCACCCAACCCAAACGAGTACTGTGTGACGTGCTACCCGGCAGGTATTCACCGAGGTAGCCGGCTAGCTCAGTCGGTAGAGCGTCAGACTCTTAATCCCAGGGTCGTGGGTTCGAGCCAGACGCTGGGCGGAACGGAAATTTGTACCGCTGCAAGTGTAAATTACCGTTTTTCTGATTAACGAGATTTAATGGAAATAGCAACTTTAAACTTTGCCTACGTCTCTGTCAGTCGCAAGGAAGCTGTATTTGAAGGTGAAGGTGATTTTGTAGACATGTGTGAAAGACATGTTCTGAAATGCAAGTGTTGTTGTTTGGAGAGCACATCGGTTACGTGTCAGATGTGTAGTCAAGCAGTAATTTGTCGCCATAGCTGCAAATATTAGCCGGTAATATGAAGTGTTGTCAGCTAAAGTCTGATGATGCAGACGACCGTAAGGACAAAGTACCCAAGAGTACCGCTAGGCCGCGCCTCTTTAGCTCAGTGGTAGAGCACTGGTCTAATAAACCAGCGGTCGTAAGTTCCATCCTCACAGGAGAAAGATGAATTTTGGAAATCAGTTGCGCGTCGTGGCCGTATAGCAAACAGTACCTGTGATGACGAACAATTAGCGACAGGCGTTTTTTTAAGAATCACTCTCAGATGCGATTAAGGCGAATGGCGCAGATAAAGCATTTGCCAAAGCGGTACAGCATAAGGTGGGACGAGGCAGTCTGAATTACATTTTATAGATGTATTTCTCACATATCTCAGAGCCTCTCGCGATATTCGTCGTCGTCGTCGTCGTCGTCGTCGTCGCCGCCGCCGCCGCTTCTGCAGAAGTAGCAAATGGCAATCGTAGCAAATGCGGCGAGGGACGCCCTGCCTTCGATTCCGAATGCACAAAGTGTGTGGTCTTGTTTCTCAGTCTATATTTGGTCGGTCACGTCAGAGGTTGAATGTAACGAATGGGTGGGAAAGAGCAAGGGGCAGCGGCTGTGTAGAACGAAAACACAAATCCTCAGGGGTGTGAGCGTTTCGAGATGAGTCGTATACATGTAAATGTTGGTCGTCAGTGACCGTGTGGCCTAATGGATAAGGCGTCGGACTTCGGATCTGAAGATTACAGGTTCGAATGCTGTCACGCTTGTGTTTTTCCAGTTCTGAAAAAGAAACATAACGTTTTAATGTAGCAATTGAGCAGTACGAAACCGTCTGAATGTTGCTGTTGACCATTTTTGGCTTGGAGATGCTCTTGAGCTTGAAACACACACAACAAGACCGGTGTTAACTAGCGAAATGGTCGGCAGAGTGCCGACACAGCGAGTTTTGACTATCACTTGCACATCTAAAACAACGTCGGAAAGTAACTCGTTCGGCTTTTGAGTCACATAAAGTATGTGCGTTAATTTTGACGCCACTAGCTCTGCATGTTGTCATGCAATTTCTTTACCTCTCAGAAATGATTATGACATAAAAGTGAAGTACGTGACGAGTGTGACGTTAGGAAAACATTAGGCATCATGGAGAGATTCTGTATGGGACCACCCAACCCAAACGAGTACTGTGTGACGTGCTACCCGGCAGTTATTCACCGAGGTAGCCGGCTAGCTCAGTCGGTAGAGCGTCAGACTCTTAATCCCAGGGTCGTGGGTTCGAGCCAGACGCTGGGCGGAACGGAAATTTGTTCCGCTGCAAGTGTAAATTCCAGTTTTTCTGATTAACGAGATTTAATGGAAATAGCAACTTTAAACTTTGCCTACGTCTCTGTCAGTCGCAAGGAAGCTGTATTTGAAGGTGAAGATGATTTTGTAGACATGTGTGAAAGACATGTTCTGAAATGCAAGTGTTGTTGTTTGGAGAGCACATCGGTTACGTGTCAGATGTGTAGTCAAGCAGTAATTTGTCGCCATAGCTGCAAATATTAGCCGGTAATATGAAGTGTTGTCAGCTAAAGTCTGATGATGCAGACGACCGTAAGGACGAAGTACCCAAGAGTACCGCTAGGCCGCGCCTCTTTAGCTCAGTGGTAGAGCACTGGTCTAATAAACCAGGGGTCGTAAGTTCCATCCTCACAGGAGAAAGATGAATTTTGGAAATCAGTTGCGCGTCGTGGCCGTATAGCAAACAGTACCTGTGATGACGAACAATTAGCGACAGGCGTTTTTTTAAGAATCACTCTCAGATGCGATTAAGGCGAATGGCGCAGATAAAGCATTTGCCAAAGCGGTACAGCATAAGGTGGGACGAGGCAGTCTGAATTACATTTTATAGATGTATTTCTCACATATCTCAGAGCCTCTCGCGATATTCGTCGTCGTCGTCGTCGTCGTCGTCGTCGTCGTCGTCGTCGCCGCCGCCGCCGCTTCTGCAGAAGTAGCAAATGGCAATCGTAGCAAATGCGGCGAGGGACGCCCTGCCTTCGATTCCGAATGCACAAAGTGTGTGGTCTTGTTTCTCAGTCTATATTTGGTCGGTCACGTCAGAGGTTGAATGTAACGAATGGGTGGGAAAGAGCAAGGGGCAGCGGCTGTGTAGAACGAAAACACAAATCCTCAGGGGTGTGAGCGTTTCGAGATGAGTCGTATACATGTAAATGTTGGTCGTCAGTGACCGTGTGGCCTAATGGATAAGGCGTCGGACTTCGGATCTGAAGATTACAGGTTCGAATGCTGTCACGCTTGTGTTTTTCCAGTTCTGAAAAAGAAACATAACGTTTTAATGTAGCAATTGAGCAGTACGAAACCGTCTGAATGTTGCTGTTGACCATTTTTTGCTTGGAGATGCTCTTGAGCTTGAAACACACACAACAAGACCGGTGTTAACTAGCGAAATGGTCGGCAGAGTGCCGACACAGCGAGTTTTGACTATCACTTGCACATCTAAAACAACGTCGGAAAGTAACTCGTTCGGCTTTTGAGTCACATAAAGTATGTGCGTTAATTTTGACGCCACTAGCTCTGCATGTTGTCATGCAATTTCTTTACCTCTCAGAAATGATTATGACATAAAAGTGAAGTACGTGACGAGTGTGACGTTAGGAAAACATTAGGCATCATGGAGAGATTCTGTATGGGCCCACCCAACCCAAACGAGTACTGTGTGACGTGCTACCCGGCAGGTATTCACCGAGGTAGCCGGCTAGCTCAGTCGGTAGAGCGTCAGACTCTTAATCCCAGGGTCGTGGGTTCGAGCCAGACGCTGGGCGGAACGGAAATTTGTTCCGCTGCAAGTGTAAATTCCAGTTTTTCTGATTAACGAGATTTAATGGAAATAGCAACTTTAAACTTTGCCTACGTCTCTGTCAGTCGCAAGGAAGCTGTATTTGAAGGTGAAGATGATTTTGTAGACATGTGTGAAAGACATGTTCTGAAATGCAAGTGTTGTTGTTTGGAGAGCACATCGGTTACGTGTCAGATGTGTAGTCAAGCAGTAATTTGTCGCCATAGCTGCAAATATTAGCCGGTAATATGAAGTGTTGTCAGCTAAAGTCTGATGATGCAGACGACCGTAAGGACGAAGTACCCAAGAGTACCGCTAGGCCGCGCCTCTTTAGCTCAGTGGTAGAGCACTGGTCTAATAAACCAGGGGTCGTAAGTTCCATCCTCACAGGAGAAAGATGAATTTTGGAAATCAGTTGCGCGTCGTGGCCGTATAGCAAACAGTACCTGTGATGACGAACAATTAGCGACAGGCGTTTTTTTAAGAATCACTCTCAGATGCGATTAAGGCGAATGGCGCAGATAAAGCATTTGCCAAAGCGGTACAGCATAAGGTGGGACGAGGCAGTCTGAATTACATTTTATAGATGTATTTCTCACATATCTCAGAGCCTCTCGCGATATTCGTCGTCGTCGTCGTCGTCGTCGTCGTCGCCGCCGCCGCCGCTTCTTCAGAAGTAGCAAATGGCAATCGTAGCAAATGCGGCGAGGGACGCCCTGCCTTCGATTCCGAATGCACAAAGTGTGTGGTCTTGTTTCTCAGTCTATATTTGGTCGGTCACGTCAGAGGTTGAATGTAACGAATGGGTGGGAAAGAGCAAGGGGCAGCGGCTGTGTAGAACGAAAACACAAATCCTCAGGGGTGTGAGCGTTTCGAGATGAGTCGTATACATGTAAATGTTGGTCGTCAGTGACCGTGTGGCCTAATGGATAAGGCGTCGGACTTCGGATCTGAAGATTACAGGTTCGAATGCTGTCACGCTTGTGTTTTTCCAGTTCTGAAAAAGAAACATAACGTTTTAATGTAGCAATTGAGCAGTACGAAACCGTCTGAATGTTGCTGTTGACCATTTTTTGCTTGGAGATGCTCTTGAGCTTGAAACACACACAACAAGACCGGTGTTAACTAGCGAAATGGTCGGCAGAGTGCCGACACAGCGAGTTTTGACTATCACTTGCACATCTAAAACAACGTCGGAAAGTAACTCGTTCGGCTTTTGAGTCACATAAAGTATGTGCGTTAATTTTGACGCCACTAGCTCTGCATGTTGTCATGCAATTTCTTTACCTCTCAGAAATGATTATGACATAAAAGTGAAGTACGTGACGAGTGTGACGTTAGGAAAACATTAGGCATCATGGAGAGATTCTGTATGGGACCACCCAACCCAAACGAGTACTGTGTGACGTGCTACCCGGCAGGTATTCACCGAGGTAGCCGGCTAGCTCAGTCGGTAGAGCGTCAGACTCTTAATCCCAGGGTCGTGGGTTCGAGCCAGACGCTGGGCGGAACGGAAATTTGTTCCGCTGCAAGTGTAAATTACCGTTTTTCTGATTAACGAGATTTAATGGAAATAGCAACTTTAAACTTTGCCTACGTCTCTGTCAGTCGCAAGGAAGCTGTATTTGAAGGTGAAGGTGATTTTGTAGACATGTGTGAAAGACATGTTCTGAAATGCAAGTGTTGTTGTTTGGAGAGCACATCGGTTACGTGTCAGATGTGTAGTCAAGCAGTAATTTGTCGCCATAGCTGCAAATATTAGCCGGTAATATGAAGTGTTGTCAGCTAAAGTCTGATGATGCAGACGACCGTAAGGACGAAGTACCCAAGAGTACCGCTAGGCCGCGCCTCTTTAGCTCAGTGGTAGAGCACTGGTCTAATAAACCAGGGGTCGTAAGTTCCATCCTCACAGGAGAAAGATGAATTTTGGAAATCAGTTGCGCGTCGTGGCCGTATAGCAAACAGTACCTGTGATGACGAACAATTAGCGACAGGCGTTTTTTTAAGAATCACTCTCAGATGCGATTAAGGCGAATGGCGCAGATAAAGCATTTGCCAAAGCGGTACAGCATAAGGTGGGACGAGGCAGTCTGAATTACATTTTATAGATGTATTTCTCACATATCTCAGAGCCTCTCGCGATATTCGTCGTCGTCGTCGTCGTCGTCGTCGTCGTCGTCGTCGTCGCCGCCGCCGCCGCTTCTGCAGAAGTAGCAAATGGCAATCGTAGCAAATGCGGCGAGGGACGCCCTGCCTTCGATTCCGAATGCACAAAGTGTGTGGTCTTGTTTCTCAGTCTATATTTGGTCGGTCACGTCAGAGGTTGAATGTAACGAATGGGTGGGAAAGAGCAAGGGGCAGCGGCTGTGTAGAACGAAAACACAAATCCTCAGGGGTGTGAGCGTTTCGAGATGAGTCGTATACATGTAAATGTTGGTCGTCAGTGACCGTGTGGCCTAATGGATAAGGCGTCGGACTTCGGATCTGAAGATTACAGGTTCGAATGCTGTCACGCTTGTGTTTTTCCAGTTCTGAAAAAGAAACATAACGTTTTAATGTAGCAATTGAGCAGTACGAAACCGTCTGAATGTTGCTGTTGACCATTTTTTGCTTGGAGATGCTCTTGAGCTTGAAACACACACAACAAGACCGGTGTTAACTAGCGAAATGGTCGGCAGAGTGCCGACACAGCGAGTTTTGACTATCACTTGCACATCTAAAACAACGTCGGAAAGTAACTCGTTCGGCTTTTGAGTCACATAAAGTATGTGCGTTAATTTTGACGCCACTAGCTCTGCATGTTGTCATGCAATTTCTTTACCTCTCAGAAATGATTATGACATAAAAGTGAAGTACGTGACGAGTGTGACGTTAGGAAAACATTAGGCATCATGGAGAGATTCTGTATGGGACCACCCAACCCAAACGAGTACTGTGTGACGTGCTACCCGGCAGGTATTCACCGAGGTAGCCGGCTAGCTCAGTCGGTAGAGCGTCAGACTCTTAATCCCAGGGTCGTGGGTTCGAGCCAGACGCTGGGCGGAACGGAAATTTGTTCCGCTGCAAGTGTAAATTACCGTTTTTCTGATTAACGAGATTTAATGGAAATAGCAACTTTAAACTTTGCCTACGTCTCTGTCAGTCGCAAGGAAGCTGTATTTGAAGGTGAAGGTGATTTTGTAGACATGTGTGAAAGACATGTTCTGAAATGCAAGTGTTGTTGTTTGGAGAGCACATCGGTTACGTGTCAGATGTGCAGTCAAGCAGTAATTTGTCGCCATAGCTGCAAATATTAGCCGGTAATATGAAGTGTTGTCAGCTAAAGTCTGATGATGCAGACGACCGTAAGGACGAAGTACCCAAGAGTACCGCTAGGCCGCGCCTCTTTAGCTCAGTGGTAGAGCACTGGTCTAATAAACCAGGGGTCGTAAGTTCCATCCTCACAGGAGAAAGATGAATTTTGGAAATCAGTTGCGCGTCGTGGCCGTATAGCAAACAGTACCTGTGATGACGAACAATTAGCGACAGGCGTTTTTTTAAGAATCACTCTCAGATGCGATTAAGGCGAATGGCGCAGATAAAGCATTTGCCAAAGCGGTACAGCATAAGGTGGGACGAGGCAGTCTGAATTACATTTTATAGATGTATTTCTCACATATCTCAGAGCCTCTCGCGATATTCGTCGTCGTCGTCGTCGTCGTCGTCGTCGTCGTCGTCGTCGTCGTCGCCGCCGCCGCCGCTTCTGCAGAAGTAGCAAATGGCAATCGTAGCAAATGCGGCGAGGGACGCCCTGCCTTCGATTCCGAATGCACAAAGTGTGTGGTCTTGTTTCTCAGTCTATATTTGGTCGGTCACGTCAGAGGTTGAATGTAACGAATGGGTGGGAAAGAGCAAGGGGCAGCGGCTGTGTAGAACGAAAACACAAATCCTCAGGGGTGTGAGCGTTTCGAGATGAGTCGTATACATGTAAATGTTGGTCGTCAGTGACCGTGTGGCCTAATGGATAAGGCGTCGGACTTCGGATCTGAAGATAACAGGTTCGAATGCTGTCACGCTTGTGTTTTTCCAGTTCTGAAAAAGAAACATAACGTTTTAATGTAGCAATTGAGCAGTACGAAACCGTCTGAATGTTGCTGTTGACCATTTTTTGCTTGGAGATGCTCTTGAGCTTGAAACACACACAACAAGACCGGTGTTAACTAGCGAAATGGTCGGCAGAGTGCCGACACAGCGAGTTTTGACTATCACTTGCACATCTAAAACAACGTCGGAAAGTAACTCGTTCGGCTTTTGAGTCACATAAAGTATGTGCGTTAATTTTGACGCCACTAGCTCTGCATGTTGTCATGCAATTTCTTTACCTCTCAGAAATGATTATGACATAAAAGTGAAGTACGTGACGAGTGTGACGTTAGGAAAACATTAGGCATCATGGAGAGATTCTGTATGGGACCACCCAACCCAAACGAGTACTGTGTGACGTGCTACCCGGCAGGTATTCACCGAGGTAGCCGGCTAGCTCAGTCGGTAGAGCGTCAGACTCTTAATCCCAGGGTCGTGGGTTCGAGCCAGACGCTGGGCGGAACGGAATTTTGTTCCGCTGCAAGTGTAAATTACCGTTTTTCTGATTAACGAGATTTAATGGAAATAGCAACTTTAAACTTTGCCTACGTCTCTGTCAGTCGCAAGGAAGCTGTATTTGAAGGTGAAGGTGATTTTGTAGACATGTGTGAAAGACATGTTCTGAAATGCAAGTGTTGTTGTTTGGAGAGCACATCGGTTACGTGTCAGATGTGTAGTCAAGCAGTAATTTGTCGCCATAGCTGCAAATATTAGCCGGTAATATGAAGTGTTGTCAGCTAAAGTCTGATGATGCAGACGACCGTAAGGACGAAGTACCCAAGAGTACCGCTAGGCCGCGCCTCTTTAGCTCAGTGGTAGAGCACTGGTCTAATAAACCAGGGGTCGTAAGTTCCATCCTCACAGGAGAAAGATGAATTTTGGAAATCAGTTGCGCGTCGTGGCCGTATAGCAAACAGTACCTGTGATGACGAACAATTAGCGACAGGCGTTCTTTTAAGAATCACTCTCAGATGCGATTAAGGCGAATGGCGCAGATAAAGCATTTGCCAAAGCGGTACAGCATAAGGTGGGACGAGGCAGTCTGAATTACATTTTATAGATGTATTTCTCACATATCTCAGAGCCTCTCGCGATATTCGTCGTCGTCGTCGTCGTCGTCGTCGTCGTCGTCGTCGCCGCCGCCGCCGCTTCTGCAGAAGTAGCAAATGGCAATCGTAGCAAATGCGGCGAGGGACGCCCTGCCTTCGATTCCGAATGCACAAAGTGTGTGGTCTTGTTTCTCAGTCTATATTTGGTCGGTCACGTCAGAGGTTGAATGTAACGAATGGGTGGGAAAGAGCAAGGGGCAGCGGCTGTGTAGAACGAAAACACAAATCCTCAGGGGTGTGAGCGTTTCGAGATGAGTCGTATACATGTAAATGTTGGTCGTCAGTGACCGTGTGGCCTAATGGATAAGGCGTCGGACTTCGGATCTGAAGATTACAGGTTCGAATGCTGTCACGCTTGTGTTTTTCCAGTTCTGAAAAAGAAACATAACGTTTTAATGTAGCAATTGAGCAGTACGAAACCGTCTGAATGTTGCTGTTGACCATTTTTTGCTTGGAGATGCTCTTGAGCTTGAAACACACACAACAAGACCGGTGTTAACTAGCGAAATGGTCGGCAGAGTGCCGACACAGCGAGTTTTGACTATCACTTGCACATCTAAAACAACGTCGGAAAGTAACTCGTTCGGCTTTTGAGTCACATAAAGTATGTGCGTTAATTTTGACGCCACTAGCTCTGCATGTTGTCATGCAATTTCTTTACCTCTCAGAAATGATTATGACATAAAAGTGAAGTACGTGACGAGTGTGACGTTAGGAAAACATTAGGCATCATGGAGAGATTCTGTATGGGACCACCCAACCCAAACGAGTACTGTGTGACGTGCTACCCGGCAGGTATTCACCGAGGTAGCCGGCTAGCTCAGTCGGTAGAGCGTCAGACTCTTAATCCCAGGGTCGTGGGTTCGAGCCAGACGCTGGGCGGAACGGAATTTTGTTCCGCTGCAAGTGTAAATTACCGTTTTTCTGATTAACGAGATTTAATGGAAATAGCAACTTTAAACTTTGCCTACGTCTCTGTCAGTCGCAAGGAAGCTGTATTTGAAGGTGAAGGTGATTTTGTAGACATGTGTGAAAGACATGTTCTGAAATGCAAGTGTTGTTGTTTGGAGAGCACATCGGTTACGTGTCAGATGTGTAGTCAAGCAGTAATTTGTCGCCATAGCTGCAAATATTAGCCGGTAATATGAAGTGTTGTCAGCTAAAGTCTGATGATGCAGACGACCGTAAGGACGAAGTACCCAAGAGTACCGCTAGGCCGCGCCTCTTTAGCTCAGTGGTAGAGCACTGGTCTAATAAACCAGGGGTCGTAAGTTCCATCCTCACAGGAGAAAGATGAATTTTGGAAATCAGTTGCGCGTCGTGGCCGTATAGCAAACAGTACCTGTGATGACGAACAATTAGCGACAGGCGTTCTTTTAAGAATCACTCTCAGATGCGATTAAGGCGAATGGCGCAGATAAAGCATTTGCCAAAGCGGTACAGCATAAGGTGGGACGAGGCAGTCTGAATTACATTTTATAGATGTATTTCTCACATATCTCAGAGCCTCTCGCGATATTCGTCGTCGTCGTCGTCGTCGTCGTCGTCGTCGTCGCCGCCGCCGCCGCTTCTGCAGAAGTAGCAAATGGCAATCGTAGCAAATGCGGCGAGGGACGCCCTGCCTTCGATTCCGAATGCACAAAGTGTGTGGTCTTGTTTCTCAGTCTATATTTGGTCGGTCACGTCAGAGGTTGAATGTAACGAATGGGTGGGAAAGAGCAAGGGGCAGCGGCTGTGTAGAACGAAAACACAAATCCTCAGGGGTGTGAGCGTTTCGAGATGAGTCGTATACATGTAAATGTTGGTCGTCAGTGACCGTGTGGCCTAATGGATAAGGCGTCGGACTTCGGATCTGAAGATTACAGGTTCGAATGCTGTCACGCTTGTGTTTTTCCAGTTCTGAAAAAGAAACATAACGTTTTAATGTAGCAATTGAGCAGTACGAAACCGTCTGAATGTTGCTGTTGACCATTTTTTGCTTGGAGATGCTCTTGAGCTTGAAACACACACAACAAGACCGGTGTTAACTAGCGAAATGGTCGGCAGAGTGCCGACACAGCGAGTTTTGACTATCACTTGCACATCTAAAACAACGTCGGAAAGTAACTCGTTCGGCTTTTGAGTCACATAAAGTATGTGCGTTAATTTTGACGCCACTAGCTCTGCATGTTGTCATGCAATTTCTTTACCTCTCAGAAATGATTATGACATAAAAGTGAAGTACGTGACGAGTGTGACGTTAGGAAAACATTAGGCATCATGGAGAGATTCTGTATGGGACCACCCAACCCAAACGAGTACTGTGTGACGTGCTACCCGGCAGGTATTCACCGAGGTAGCCGGCTAGCTCAGTCGGTAGAGCGTCAGACTCTTAATCCCAGGGTCGTGGGTTCGAGCCAGACGCTGGGCGGAACGGAATTTTGTTCCGCTGCAAGTGTAAATTACCGTTTTTCTGATTAACGAGATTTAATGGAAATAGCAACTTTAAACTTTGCCTACGTCTCTGTCAGTCGCAAGGAAGCTGTATTTGAAGGTGAAGGTGATTTTGTAGACATGTGTGAAAGACATGTTCTGAAATGCAAGTGTTGTTGTTTGGAGAGCACATCGGTTACGTGTCAGATGTGTAGTCAAGCAGTAATTTGTCGCCATAGCTGCAAATATTAGCCGGTAATATGAAGTGTTGTCAGCTAAAGTCTGATGATGCAGACGACCGTAAGGACGAAGTACCCAAGAGTACCGCTAGGCCGCGCCTCTTTAGCTCAGTGGTAGAGCACTGGTCTAATAAACCAGGGGTCGTAAGTTCCATCCTCACAGGAGAAAGATGAATTTTGGAAATCAGTTGCGCGTCGTGGCCGTATAGCAAACAGTACCTGTGATGACGAACAATTAGCGACAGGCGTTTTTTTAAGAATCACTCTCAGATGCGATTAAGGCGAATGGCGCAGATAAAGCATTTGCCAAAGCGGTACAGCATAAGGTGGGACGAGGCAGTCTGAATTACATTTTATAGATGTATTTCTCACATATCTCAGAGCCTCTCGCGATATTCGTCGTCGTCGTCGTCGTCGTCGCCGCCGCCGCCGCCGCCGCCGCCGCTTCTGCAGAAGTAGCAAATGGCAATCGTAGCAAATGCGGCGAGGGACGCCCTGCCTTCGATTCCGAATGCACAAAGTGTGTGGTCTTGTTTCTCAGTCTATATTTGGTCGGTCACGTCAGAGGTTGAATGTAACGAATGGGTGGGAAAGAGCAAGGGGCAGCGGCTGTGTAGAACGAAAACACAAATCCTCAGGGGTGTGAGCGTTTCGAGATGAGTCGTATACATGTAAATGTTGGTCGTCAGTGACCGTGTGGCCTAATGGATAAGGCGTCGGACTTCGGATCTGAAGATTACAGGTTCGAATGCTGTCACGCTTGTGTTTTTCCAGTTCTGAAAAAGAAACATAACGTTTTAATGTAGCAATTGAGCAGTACGAAACCGTCTGAATGTTGCTGTTGACCATTTTTTGCTTGGAGATGCTCTTGAGCTTGAAACACACACAACAAGACCGGTGTTAACTAGCGAAATGGTCGGCAGAGTGCCGACACAGCGAGTTTTGACTATCACTTGCACATCTAAAACAACGTCGGAAAGTAACTCGTTCGGCTTTTGAGTCACATAAAGTATGTGCGTTAATTTTGACGCCACTAGCTCTGCATGTTGTCATGCAATTTCTTTACCTCTCAGAAATGATTATGACATAAAAGTGAAGTACGTGACGAGTGTGACGTTAGGAAAACATTAGGCATCATGGAGAGATTCTGTATGGGACCACCCCACCCAAACGAGTACTGTGTGACGTGCTACCCGGCAGGTATTCACCGAGGTAGCCGGCTAGCTCAGTCGGTAGAGCGTCAGACTCTTAATCCCAGGGTCGTGGGTTCGAGCCAGACGCTGGGCGGAACGGAATTTTGTTCCGCTGCAAGTGTAAATTACCGTTTTTCTGATTAACGAGATTTAATGGAAATAGCAACTTTAAACTTTGCCTACGTCTCTGTCAGTCGCAAGGAAGCTGTATTTGAAGGTGAAGGTGATTTTGTAGACATGTGTGAAAGACATGTTCTGAAATGCAAGTGTTGTTGTTTGGAGAGCACATCGGTTACGTGTCAGATGTGTAGTCAAGCAGTAATTTGTCGCCATAGCTGCAAATATTAGCCGGTAATATGAAGTGTTGTCAGCTAAAGTCTGATGATGCAGACGACCGTAAGGACGAAGTACCCAAGAGTACCGCTAGGCCGCGCCTCTTTAGCTCAGTGGTAGAGCACTGGTCTAATAAACCAGGGGTCGTAAGTTCCATCCTCACAGGAGAAAGATGAATTTTGGAAATCAGTTGCGCGTCGTGGCCGTATAGCAAACAGTACCTGTGATGACGAACAATTAGCGACAGGCGTTCTTTTAAGAATCACTCTCAGATGCGATTAAGGCGAATGGCGCAGATAAAGCATTTGCCAAAGCGGTACAGCATAAGGTGGGACGAGGCAGTCTGAATTACATTTTATAGATGTATTTCTCACATATCTCAGAGCCTCTCGCGATATTCGTCGTCGTCGTCGTCGTCGTCGTCGT
Organism: Schistocerca gregaria; assembly: GCF_023897955.1. Classification (NCBI taxonomy): domain Eukaryota; kingdom Metazoa; phylum Arthropoda; class Insecta; order Orthoptera; family Acrididae; genus Schistocerca; species Schistocerca gregaria. Next base: position 32,026 of record NC_064926.1, read on the forward strand.
CGTCGTCGTCGTCGTCGTCGTCGTCGCCGCCGCCGCCGCTTCTGCAGAAGTAGCAAATGGCAATCGTAGCAAATGCGGCGAGGGACGCCCTGCCTTCGATTCCGAATGCACAAAGTGTGTGGTCTTGTTTCTCAGTCTATATTTGGTCGGTCACGTCAGAGGTTGAATGTAACGAATGGGTGGGAAAGAGCAAGGGGCAGCGGCTGTGTAGAACGAAAACACAAATCCTCAGGGGTGTGAGCGTTTCGAGATGAGTCGTATACATGTAAATGTTGGTCGTCAGTGACCGTGTGGCCTAATGGATAAGGCGTCGGACTTCGGATCTGAAGATTACAGGTTCGAATGCTGTCACGCTTGTGTTTTTCCAGTTCTGAAAAAGAAACATAACGTTTTAATGTAGCAATTGAGCAGTACGAAACCGTCTGAATGTTGCTGTTGACCATTTTTTGCTTGGAGATGCTCTTGAGCTTGAAACACACACAACAAGACCGGTGTTAACTAGCGAAATGGTCGGCAGAGTGCCGACACAGCGAGTTTTGACTATCACTTGCACATCTAAAACAACGTCGGAAAGTAACTCGTTCGGCTTTTGAGTCACATAAAGTATGTGCGTTAATTTTGACGCCACTAGCTCTGCATGTTGTCATGCAATTTCTTTACCTCTCAGAAATGATTATGACATAAAAGTGAAGTACGTGACGAGTGTGACGTTAGGAAAACATTAGGCATCATGGAGAGATTCTGTATGGGACCACCCAACCCAAACGAGTACTGTGTGACGTGCTACCCGGCAGGTATTCACCGAGGTAGCCGGCTAGCTCAGTCGGTAGAGCGTCAGACTCTTAATCCCAGGGTCGTGGGTTCGAGCCAGACGCTGGGCGGAACGGAATTTTGTTCCGCTGCAAGTGTAAATTACCGTTTTTCTGATTAACGAGATTTAATGGAAATAGCAACTTTAAACTTTGCCTACGTCTCTGTCAGTCGCAAGGAAGCTGTATTTGAAGGTGAAGGTGATTTTGTAGACATGTGTGAAAGACATGTTCTGAAATGCAAGTGTTGTTGTTTGGAGAGCACATCGGTTACGTGTCAGATGTGTAGTCAAGCAGTAATTTGTCGCCATAGCTGCAAATATTAGCCGGTAATATGAAGTGTTGTCAGCTAAAGTCTGATGATGCAGACGACCGTAAGGACGAAGTACCCAAGAGTACCGCTAGGCCGCGCCTCTTTAGCTCAGTGGTAGAGCACTGGTCTAATAAACCAGGGGTCGTAAGTTCCATCCTCACAGGAGAAAGATGAATTTTGGAAATCAGTTGCGCGTCGTGGCCGTATAGCAAACAGTACCTGTGATGACGAACAATTAGCGACAGGCGTTCTTTTAAGAATCACTCTCAGATGCGATTAAGGCGAATGGCGCAGATAAAGCATTTTTTTTTTTTTTTTTTTTTTTTTTTTTTTTTTAAAAAAAAAAAAATCTTTATTTATTTCAACTACAATAATAGTTATACTTAATAACCCACTCCCTTAGTTGATTAGTGGGCCTGTATTTTATACAATGATTATTACAAGTATGCAGCTCTTAATTCTAACTTGTAAGTGAGCTACAGGTGTTACACAATGATGGGCATTACTAATATTATTGTCTATACCTACAATTAAATACTACTTCTTATTTCTAAGTTCTAACATCTGCAGCGTCACATATATGCCAGCAGAGAGTATAAACCTACTGATAATTGCCTTGCTCTTCGAGCTAAACCCGAAGAGCATGCCCCTGGCACTGGGCAGGCCAAGATGTTATTACGCTGCAGTTTCCTAAATGTAAATATCCTAGTCTAATTCCTACAAACTAAGCTTATCCTAAGTCAAATCCGGTGCTTTACATTTTTGTAAAGGTGACCCCTACTCCCCCTATTCCTGCACGCGGCGGATCCCAACTATGGTGGATAGTCGGCCAGTCCGCGCACAGGCGGTATGGGAACAGGGATCTAGACGAAATCGGTGTATATTTCTGAGTTTATGTTAATTCATGTCCCTCAGATATTCCATCAACACCTTACGTGATACCTCGTTTGCCAGAGTGTTAAGCAGTTGAAAGGTATCTTCGCGTCTCAGAAGTTGGTATGTGTCTTGGTTTGGTAGTCTATCTCGGAGTGTGGCTGCAACATCATTGAAGAGAGGACACTCGTAGATCACATGTTCAGGAGTACCTTCCGGGACGCCACAGTCACACGCGGGCGTTGCCTTCTTCCCAAACCGACATAGGTATGTCGGGTAGGGTCCATGTCCAGTGAGAAAGTGGAACAATCCCTTTGTTGGCTCAAAATACTTCATTTGCAAGCGTTCCCTCACGTCCGGAATGAACTGAAAAGTTCTACGTCCGGTTTCCTCCGTTTCCCAAGTCCCCTGCCATAATTCTTCTCCCCTTTTCATAATTTCCCTCTTATTTGCCACCCTCACCCCCATAATCTCTTCAATTTTACCTAGATTCCCCTTTTTTGCCCAATACCAGGCTGCTTGCTCCCTTATCTTTATATCTAGTGGGCAGAGCCCCATTATGACTAACAGGGCCCCCCCTGGAGACGTTCTATAAGCCCCCACAGATCGTAATATCATACTTCTTTGCACCCTTCTCACTGCCATGGCAGGCACAACCCTCGTGAGTCTATGCGCCCAGACTCCCGAGCCGTAACCCACCACTGAGGTTAAGATACTATTATGATATAGTTTAATGAGGTGTGGAGGGAGGTGAAATCTTTTATGTCCTATGGAAATGAGGTTATTTAGAATTTGTAGGGCCTTTTGGGTTACGGTTTCAATGTGCCTCCCGAAGTTCCATTTCTCATCAATGATGACTCCTAAGTATCGTGTGTCACGTCTTCGTAATACTGGTGAACCGTCAATCCTGACTGTCGGGTTCCTGGTTAGTTGTCCTTTCAGCAGTAAGTAAGTTGACTTACTTGGTGAGACTGTCATTTTGGTGGTGTGGCACCACTGTTGAAGTTTGTCTATGGCCCTTTCTATCTTAGGTTCAATGTCTTCTCGGCTCCGGCCACCGACCAACAGGAGGAGGTCATCTGCGTAGGCTATCACCTCTAGCACATCCTCGCATTGTTGTAGATTGTCCAATAAAGGCTCCATATGGATGTCCCAAAAAAGCGGTCCAAGGACCGATCCCTGGGGACATCCTTTCGTGATCACTTTACTAACTCTCTCGCTAGAGGATGATAGCCAGACCTCTCGTTCCTCGCAATAGCTCCTCAGGCAACCATATAGCGGCCCTGGACACTCTTTCTCCCGCAAGCAGGAGAAGAGCGAAGGCCACCACAGGTTGTCAAAGGCGCCACTGATGTCCACCATGATGCCCACCACGTATTTATGCGGGGTTGAGCCGCAGACCTCGGCTGCCAGGGCGATTGCATCAGATGCCGATCGCCCTGGCCTGAAACCGAATTGCCCGCTGCTCATCCCGCACAAAACTCTGTGTGCCGCCAGTCTGTCAGCCAGCAACTTCTCAAATAATTTACCAAGCAAGTCCAACAGGCAGATTGGCCTGTATGACTTCACTTCCGCTGGATCTTTATCTTGGCCTTTCTTTATTATGACAACATTTGCCTTTTTCCATCTCCTTGGGAACTGTTGTTGCCTTAGGCATTCATTGTATAAATGCGTTAATGGCGCAACCAGCTGGGGGGCCAGGAATTGCACCACCTCCGCCACAATGCCATCTGGCCCAGGAGCTTTCCCTCTTTTGAGAGATTTTATGTGGGCCGCCACCTCCTCTTCCGAGAAGGGGTAGACCGCTGCATCGTTGTTATATTGCACTTGATCCTCCTCTCGCAGTTGCCGCTGTGCTTCGGTTTCCCCGTCCGCATAGTCATCAGGCAACAGGGACTGGAGGAGGACCCCAGCAGTTTCCTGCCAGGACTCCGTCATCCCGCCCCCGTGCCTGACAGTTGATAGCTCCATAGGAGAGCGGATCTTTTCCCTCACTAACTTGTAGGGAAGTCCCCATGGATCCAGCACAAGTTGACTGAGCACATAGCGTTCCCAGCTCCGTGTCCTGACCTCGCGTAGTTCCTTTTGGAACTGTTGCTTGGCCTCCCTATACCGCAACTGCCATCTTTGTTTCTCTTGCCAGACGACACTGCGCTGGTAGTACCTCCTTAGCCTTCTGACAGACTGACGCAATTCCTCTAGTTCAGGCGTCCATGGTGACGGAGAGGCCGCCATGGCCCTCCTCCTGGTTGGTACAGCAGCCCTCACCGCTCTAGTTATGGCAGTCACTATGTCGTCAGTTCTGTCGTTTACGTCTATATCTTGTTGTGCGTCCCCTCCCGGTATTGGAGGAATGTCGCACTCCCTCGCTAGCCGCTCCCAATCTGCTCTATTAAAGTTATATTGCAATTCCCACCCCATGGCCCAGCGGCACTCTCTATCCCCTATGGTGAAAGTTATTAAATTATGGTCGCTTGTGGTGGCATTCCCTATTACCTTCCAATTTTGGAGTATGTTTGTAACATTCGGTGTTGTTAGAGTTATGTCAATATTTGTCCCTTGTCTTCCTCCCGCCGTGTAGGTAGGAGGATTGCCCGGCCTATTTGCCACCACAAGTTGGGTTGCCATAATAAATTCTTCTACCTTCTCCCCATTTGCATCTCGTGTGCCACTGTACCACAGGGGGGATTTGGCATTTATGTCAGCTGTAATTATCAACTTTCTCCCCCGCAACGCCGTGGTCACTCTCGTTAGGTGATCTAAGTGTATTTCAATATTATCACTGTACTGAAAGTACATGTTTATTATAAAGACGATTCCGGTTGGGGATTGCAACTCCGCGACGTTGCAGTGGGTAGTTGTGAATTGAGAGAGCGTGGTGACTCTCAGGAGCTTATTTGTTATTATTATCGCCGCTTTCGGGGCTTCTCCTTTGCTAATTACCTGCCATGTTGCGGCAGCAAAAGCGACCTTTCCAGCTTGGGAGTACGGCTCCTGTAGACAGAGCACATCCAATCTCCTCTCCTCCACCTCCCTTCGGAGTTCCTGCATTACGAGTCGGCTGTTATGTGTATTTAGTTGTCCTATGTTAAGCTTTGTCATCAAGGGAAGTATGTATGTATGCGGTCATTTGGCCAGGTTTTAGACCAGTCAAATGCAATTCTTCCATTGGCTAGAACTGCCTGCTCGTAAATGTCGTCTAAGTTGAATTTCTCCCCTCTCCTTTCGAAGACTTTTCGTAGCAGGTCCCGCAGGGCTCCGAAGTCGGTGGGGAGATTCACTGATTTTAGTTGGATTCTGTCAACAGCCTCCATCACCGAGAAGGTTACCCTTCTTCCTTCTTCATGTCCTACACGAACCACATGTCTCAGGGCTGTGGTCAGGGTAGCCGGCTGTTCAAGTCTTGCTAGCTGCATAGTATATTCTAAATTAGGGTAGACCCTCACAGGATCCACAGGTGGCAATCTGACCACTGGAGTACTCTGTTCAGTGGAATTTATGCTGGAGCTAGTTACTTCATTTTCTTGAACCGGTTTCTCATGCTTGTTCTGTTGCTTTTCAGAGACTGTTATGGCCGCAGGATGCCCTTGCCGTTTCTGATGTTTTATCGGCTCTGCTCCCCGGCTTTCAGAGGAGGGAGCTGCTGCTATAGGGAGATCTGTTTGTATTGCTATGTTCACCCATTGGGGCTCAGTTTGAATGGCTATATCTGTTGTTTCAGGTTTTCCGGCGCCCGTAAGCGACCTCAGAAATAACTTGAATTTACTTGCCCTCATAGCGTCCCTCCTCCTCTTGCTCGGGGATTTGCGCTTCGGCATCCTGTTCGGTATGCCGAGTTCAGCCATAATCAGTTCTGGAGATTAATCTTTGTTCCAACATTCTGTATGTTGGGCAATTCCGACCTACAGCTCCGCAAGACTTCTTCCCTCTGCTTTTGCATGGTATGCAGATTTGTGTACCTTTACAGTCCTTACGATTATGGCCACTTTCTCCGCACTTGGTGCACGCCGGCTCCCTGGTGCACAGCCTGAGAATGTGGTCCAGGTCACCACAGTTGTGGCAACGAGGTACCACGACATAGTCTTTGGTGTTGATGGCATGGAAGCCAACATAGATCCTGCCCATTGTTGTGATGTTCTTCCACATCTGTGCTGTCACTTCAGCGACATGATGTACAACATCACGACCTCGTGGACCCGTTTTAAATCTAAGTTTAAAACAATTATTAAATTCTTCAGCGCTTAGATGCTCAAAATTTTGTGCCCTGATTGTCTCTGACAACTCTTCATTCGTCATAATAGATGGCACGTCATATAATATGACGAGAGGATTTCTTTTTCTTGGTGGCTCACATTTCACCACTGAGTTCAGCTTTTGGTTCTTCAGCAGCTTTTCTTTATCCTCTTCCGAGGCAACTTCTACGATGACTGAGTTCCTGCTCGGTTTGATTCTCTTTATCTTTATTTTTTCCTTCACAGGGTCCACGGTTTTCGTGAATAACTCCTGTATTTTCTTTATGCTTGTGTCTTCTCCAGGAAGTGTTCTCAAAAAGACTGCCGTATCTGGCCTCTTAGTTACCTTATTTATTGTCTCTCTGGTGGTGTTGGGCTTGGTGGGAGCTTGCGCTGCCACTGCCGCCCAAGTTTTCACTGGCTGCTTTCTTAGTCTATTGTTTTCTTTTACTAATTCTTCTAGCCTACCTTCTAGTTTTGCATGGACAATGGCCCAAGCTGCCAATTCATTTTTAATGGCTGACATTCCGGCTTGGCTGATCTTGCCATTTTTTACAGATTGCTCCATGAGCGTAGTTATTCTGGCAAGTCTTTGCATAACTGACTCATTCTCGACCTGTCCCAGCTCGTCCTGAGGAGAGGGATCAGGCGCAGTAGACGCACGTTGAGGCGCACTCGAATCACTCGTATCTGTCGTCGCCATGATTTACGAGTGATATAAAAAAGGTGGGAGCCCGTCTCTTACCCCGGACCGGCTCCTCTGGCATGGGGGGGGACTTCTTGCAGCTCGCCCACCGACCTCGCCCCAAGGTCAAGGGCCCTCTCGAACTGCCGGGTTCAGCGCGCCGTTGCCAGCGCACTGGTCCCCATCGATGGCTCCGTCATCGGCGATTTCACGCGACGCTCCTCGGCAACTGCACCCCGCACTCCGGAGAGGCGGATGCACCTCTCGCCCTTCGCCGCCTACTAGCCCGAGTTTCCACCTTACGGCCAAGGACCCACTCCTACTCAGGTGGCGGGCCGGTCCCCCAGACGTTCGGCGGTCTGGACCCAGTTAACCTGGCCCAGGCGATGTCACCACCTCCTGGGTTTGGCAGAACACGCCCCGGTTACCCAGGGGCGCGGCGAGGCACCCTTGCCGACTCGCGCCGCGATCCCACGCCGACAAACGAAGTCGCCGGCATGCAGAGCTCCTGTTGGTCTGGGCCCTGCGAACAGGAAGGGACAGATGTTCGTCCCTTGACACAGCTCCCCCTGTGCCACGCACCCTTCGCTTTCGCATCGGGTTGGGTCGCAGCTCTCCCTTTTGTCGCAAGGCAAAATGCCGAGCTTAACGTCTGGCACCACGGGAAGGCGGAAAGAGCCACTTGGGAAGGAGAGGTTGTAAGAGACACATCACTTCCCCTGTGAGGAGTGCCGCGGCACGCCCGTCTGGAAGCGATACGCCCCAGTGCGAGCCTCCGTGCCTTACGGCGCGCCGGCTACGGGCGGGCCCGCGCCGAACGCGCCGTCGAGCGACCGACCTCACGCCAGACATAAAGCATTTGCCAAAGCGGTACAGCATAAGGTGGGACGAGGCAGTCTGAATTACATTTTATAGATGTATTTCTCACATATCTCAGAGCCTCTCGCGATATTCGTCGTCGTCGTCGTCGTCGTCGTCGTCGTCGTCGTCGTCGCCGCCGCCGCCGCTTCTGCAGAAGTAGCAAATGGCAATCGTAGCAAATGCGGCGAGGGACGCCCTGCCTTCGATTCCGAATGCACAAAGTGTGTGGTCTTGTTTCTCAGTCTATATTTGGTCGGTCACGTCAGAGGTTGAATGTAACGAATGGGTGGGAAAGAGCAAGGGGCAGCGGCTGTGTAGAACGAAAACACAAATCCTCAGGGGTGTGAGCGTTTCGAGATGAGTCGTATACATGTAAATGTTGGTCGTCAGTGACCGTGTGGCCTAATGGATAAGGCGTCGGACTTCGGATCTGAAGATTACAGGTTCGAATGCTGTCACGCTTGTGTTTTTCCAGTTCTGAAAAAGAAACATAACGTTTTAATGTAGCAATTGAGCAGTACGAAACCGTCTGAATGTTGCTGTTGACCATTTTTTGCTTGGAGATGCTCTTGAGCTTGAAACACACACAACAAGACCGGTGTTAACTAGCGAAATGGTCGGCAGAGTGCCGACACAGCGAGTTTTGACTATCACTTGCACATCTAAAACAACGTCGGAAAGTAACTCGTTCGGCTTTTGAGTCACATAAAGTATGTGCGTTAATTTTGACGCCACTAGCTCTGCATGTTGTCATGCAATTTCTTTACCTCTCAGAAATGATTATGACATAAAAGTGAAGTACGTGACGAGTGTGACGTTAGGAAAACATTAGGCGTCATGGAGAGATTCTGTATGGGACCACCCAACCCAAACGAGTACTGTGTGACGTGCTACCCGGCAGGTATTCACCGAGGTAGCCGGCTAGCTCAGTCGGTAGAGCGTCAGACTCTTAATCCCAGGGTCGTGGGTTCGAGCCAGACGCTGGGCGGAACGGAATTTTGTTCCGCTGCAAGTGTAAATTACCGTTTTTCTGATTAACGAGATTTAATGGAAATAGCAACTTTAAACTTTGCCTACGTCTCTGTCAGTCGCAAGGAAGCTGTATTTGAAGGTGAAGGTGATTTTGTAGACATGTGTGAAAGACATGTTCTGAAATGCAAGTGTTGTTGTTTGGAGAGCACATCGGTTACGTGTCAGATGTGTAGTCAAGCAGTAATTTGTCGCCATAGCTGCAAATATTAGCCGGTAATATGAAGTGTTGTCAGCTAAAGTCTGATGATGCAGACGACCGTAAGGACGAAGTACCCAAGAGTACCGCTAGGCCGCGCCTCTTTAGCTCAGTGGTAGAGCACTGGTCTAATAAACCAGGGGTCGTAAGTTCCATCCTCACAGGAGAAAGATGAATTTTGGAAATCAGTTGCGCGTCGTGGCCGTATAGCAAACAGTACCTGTGATGACGAACAATTAGCGACAGGCGTTTTTTTAAGAATCACTCTCAGATGCGATTAAGGCGAATGGCGCAGATAAAGCATTTGCCAAAGCGGTACAGCATAAGGTGGGACGAGGCAGTCTGAATTACATTTTATAGATGTATTTCTCACATATCTCAGAGCCTCTCGCGATATTCGTCGTCGTCGTCGTCGTCGTCGCCGCCGCCGCCGCCGCCGCTTCTGCAGAAGTAGCAAATGGCAATCGTAGCAAATGCGGCGAGGGACGCCCTGCCTTCGATTCCGAATGCACAAAGTGTGTGGTCTTGTTTCTCAGTCTATATTTGGTCGGTCACGTCAGAGGTTGAATGTAACGAATGGGTGGGAAAGAGCAAGGGGCAGCGGCTGTGTAGAACGAAAACACAAATCCTCAGGGGTGTGAGCGTTTCGAGATGAGTCGTATACATGTAAATGTTGGTCGTCAGTGACCGTGTGGCCTAATGGATAAGGCGTCGGACTTCGGATCTGAAGATTACAGGTTCGAATGCTGTCACGCTTGTGTTTTTCCAGTTCTGAAAAAGAAACATAACGTTTTAATGTAGCAATTGAGCAGTACGAAACCGTCTGAATGTTGCTGTTGACCATTTTTTGCTTGGAGATGCTCTTGAGCTTGAAACACACACAACAAGACCGGTGTTAACTAGCGAAATGGTCGGCAGAGTGCCGACACAGCGAGTTTTGACTATCACTTGCACATCTAAAACAACGTCGGAAAGTAACTCGTTCGGCTTTTGAGTCACATAAAGTATGTGCGTTAATTTTGACGCCACTAGCTCTGCATGTTGTCATGCAATTTCTTTACCTCTCAGAAATGATTATGACATAAAAGTGAAGTACGTGACGAGTGTGACGTTAGGAAAACATTAGGCATCATGGAGAGATTCTGTATGGGACCACCCCACCCAAACGAGTACTGTGTGACGTGCTACCCGGCAGGTATTCACCGAGGTAGCCGGCTAGCTCAGTCGGTAGAGCGTCAGACTCTTAATCCCAGGGTCGTGGGTTCGAGCAAGACGCTGGGCGGAACGGAATTTTGTTCCGCTGCAAGTGTAAATTACCGTTTTTCTGATTAACGAGATTTAATGGAAATAGCAACTTTAAACTTTGCCTACGTCTCTGTCAGTCGCAAGGAAGCTGTATTTGAAGGTGAAGGTGATTTTGTAGACATGTGTGAAAGACATGTTCTGAAATGCAAGTGTTGTTGTTTGGAGAGCACATCGGTTACGTGTCAGATGTGTAGTCAAGCAGTAATTTGTCGCCATAGCTGCAAATATTAGCCGGTAATATGAAGTGTTGTCAGCTAAAGTCTGATGATGCAGACGACCGTAAGGACGAAGTACCCAAGAGTACCGCTAGGCCGCGCCTCTTTAGCTCAGTGGTAGAGCACTGGTCTAATAAACCAGGGGTCGTAAGTTCCATCCTCACAGGAGAAAGATGAATTTTGGAAATCAGTTGCGCGTCGTGGCCGTATAGCAAACAGTACCTGTGATGACGAACAATTAGCGACAGGCGTTCTTTTAAGAATCACTCTCAGATGCGATTAAGGCGAATGGCGCAGATAAAGCATTTGCCAAAGCGGTACAGCATAAGGTGGGACGAGGCAGTCTGAATTACATTTTATAGATGTATTTCTCACATATCTCAGAGCCTCTCGCGATATTCGTCGTCGTCGTCGTCGTCGTCGTCGTCGTCGTCGTCGTCGTCGTCGTCGCCGCCGCCGCCGCTTCTGCAGAAGTAGCAAATGGCAATCGTAGCAAATGCGGCGAGGGACGCCCTGCCTTCGATTCCGAATGCACAAAGTGTGTGGTCTTGTTTCTCAGTCTATATTTGGTCGGTCACGTCAGAGGTTGAATGTAACGAATGGGTGGGAAAGAGCAAGGGGCAGCGGCTGTGTAGAACGAAAACACAAATCCTCAGGGGTGTGAGCGTTTCGAGATGAGTCGTATACATGTAAATGTTGGTCGTCAGTGACCGTGTGGCCTAATGGATAAGGCGTCGGACTTCGGATCTGAAGATTACAGGTTCGAATGCTGTCACGCTTGTGTTTTTCCAGTTCTGAAAAAGAAACATAACGTTTTAATGTAGCAATTGAGCAGTACGAAACCGTCTGAATGTTGCTGTTGACCATTTTTTGCTTGGAGATGCTCTTGAGCTTGAAACACACACAACAAGACCGGTGTTAACTAGCGAAATGGTCGGCAGAGTGCCGACACAGCGAGTTTTGACTATCACTTGCACATCTAAAACAACGTCGGAAAGTAACTCGTTCGGCTTTTGAGTCACATAAAGTATGTGCGTTAATTTTGACGCCACTAGCTCTGCATGTTGTCATGCAATTTCTTTACCTCTCAGAAATGATTATGACATAAAAGTGAAGTACGTGACGAGTGTGACGTTAGGAAAACATTAGGCATCATGGAGAGATTCTGTATGGGACCACCCAACCCAAACGAGTACTGTGTGACGTGCTACCCGGCAGGTATTCACCGAGGTAGCCGGCTAGCTCAGTCGGTAGAGCGTCAGACTCTTAATCCCAGGGTCGTGGGTTCGAGCCAGACGCTGGGCGGAACGGAATTTTGTTCCGCTGCAAGTGTAAATTACCGTTTTTCTGATTAACGAGATTTAATGGAAATAGCAACTTTAAACTTTGCCTACGTCTCTGTCAGTCGCAAGGAAGCTGTATTTGAAGGTGAAGGTGATTTTGTAGACATGTGTGAAAGACATGTTCTGAAATGCAAGTGTTGTTGTTTGGAGAGCACATCGGTTACGTGTCAGATGTGTAGTCAAGCAGTAATTTGTCGCCATAGCTGCAAATATTAGCCGGTAATATGAAGTGTTGTCAGCTAAAGTCTGATGATGCAGACGACCGTAAGGACGAAGTACCCAAGAGTACCGCTAGGCCGCGCCTCTTTAGCTCAGTGGTAGAGCACTGGTCTAATAAACCAGGGGTCGTAAGTTCCATCCTCACAGGAGAAAGATGAATTTTGGAAATCAGTTGCGCGTCGTGGCCGTATAGCAAACAGTACCTGAGATGACGAACAATTAGCGACAGGCGTTTTTTTAAGAATCACTCTCAGATGCGATTAAGGCGAATGGCGCAGATAAAGCATTTGCCAAAGCGGTACAGCATAAGGTGGGACGAGGCAGTCTGAATTACATTTTATAGATGTATTTCTCACATATCTCAGAGCCTCTCGCGATATTCGTCGTCGTCGTCGTCGTCGCCGCCGCCGCCGCCGCCGCCGCTTCTGCAGAAGTAGCAAATGGCAATCGTAGCAAATGCGGCGAGGGACGCCCTGCCTTCGATTCCGAATGCACAAAGTGTGTGGTCTTGTTTCTCAGTCTATATTTGGTCGGTCACGTCAGAGGTTGAATGTAACGAATGGGTGGGAAAGAGCAAGGGGCAGCGGCTGTGTAGAACGAAAACACAAATCCTCAGGGGTGTGAGCGTTTCGAGATGAGTCGTATACATGTAAATGTTGGTCGTCAGTGACCGTGTGGCCTAATGGATAAGGCGTCGGACTTCGGATCTGAAGATTACAGGTTCGAATGCTGTCACGCTTGTGTTTTTCCAGTTCTGAAAAAGAAACATAACGTTTTAATGTAGCAATTGAGCAGTACGAAACCGTCTGAATGTTGCTGTTGACCATTTTTTGCTTGGAGATGCTCTTGAGCTTGAAACACACACAACAAGACCGGTGTTAACTAGCGAAATGGTCGGCAGAGTGCCGACACAGCGAGTTTTGACTATCACTTGCACATCTAAAACAACGTCGGAAAGTAACTCGTTCGGCTTTTGAGTCACATAAAGTATGTGCGTTAATTTTGACGCCACTAGCTCTGCATGTTGTCATGCAATTTCTTTACCTCTCAGAAATGATTATGACATAAAAGTGAAGTACGTGACGAGTGTGACGTTAGGAAAACATTAGGCATCATGGAGAGATTCTGTATGGGACCACCCAACCCAAACGAGTACTGTGTGACGTGCTACCCGGCAGGTATTCACCGAGGTAGCCGGCTAGCTCAGTCGGTAGAGCGTCAGACTCTTAATCCCAGGGTCGTGGGTTCGAGCCAGACGCTGGGCGGAACGGAAATTTGTTCCGCTGCAAGTGTAAATTACCGTTTTTCTGATTAACGAGATTTAATGGAAATAGCAACTTTAAACTTTGCCTACGTCTCTGTCAGTCGCAAGGAAGCTGTATTTGAAGGTGAAGATGATTTTGTAGACATGTGTGAAAGACATGTTCTGAAATGCAAGTGTTGTTGTTTGGAGAGCACATCGGTTACGTGTCAGATGTGTAGTCAAGCAGTAATTTGTCGCCATAGCTGCAAATATTAGCCGGTAATATGAAGTGTTGTCAGCTAAAGTCTGATGATGCAGACGACCGTAAGGACGAAGTACCCAAGAGTACCGGTAGGCCGCGCCTCTTTAGCTCAGTGGTAGAGCACTGGTCTAATAAACCAGGGGTCGTAAGTTCCATCCTCACAGGAGAAAGATGAATTTTGGAAATCAGTTGCGCGTCGTGGCCGTATAGCAAACAGTACCTGTGATGACGAACAATTAGCGACAGGCGTTTTTTTAAGAATCACTCTCAGATGCGATTAAGGCGAATGGCGCAGATGAAGCATTTGCCAAAGCGGTACAGCATAAGGTGGGACGAGGCAGTCTGAATTACATTTTATAGATGTATTTCTCACATATCTCAGAGCCTCTCGCGATATTCGTCGTCGTCGTCGTCGTCGTCGTCGTCGCCGCCGCCGCCGCTTCTGCAGAAGTAGCAAATGGCAATCGTAGCAAATGCGGCGAGGGACGCCCTGCCTTCGATTCCGAATGCACAAAGTGTGTGGTCTTGTTTCTCAGTCTATATTTGGTCGGTCACGTCAGAGGTTGAATGTAACGAATGGGTGGGAAAGAGCAAGGGGCAGCGGCTGTGTAGAACGAAAACACAAATCCTCAGGGGTGTGAGCGTTTCGAGATGAGTCGTATACATGTAAATGTTGGTCGTCAGTGACCGTGTGGCCTAATGGATAAGGCGTCGGACTTCGGATCTGAAGATTACAGGTTCGAATGCTGTCACGCTTGTGTTTTTCCAGTTCTGAAAAAGAAACATAACGTTTTAATGTAGCAATTGAGCAGTACGAAACCGTCTGAATGTTGCTGTTGACCATTTTTTGCTTGGAGATGCTCTTGAGCTTGAAACACACACAACAAGACCGGTGTTAACTAGCGAAATGGTCGGCAGAGTGCCGACACAGCGAGTTTTGACTATCACTTGCACATCTAAAACAACGTCGGAAAGTAACTCGTTCGGCTTTTGAGTCACATAAAGTATGTGCGTTAATTTTGACGCCACTAGCTCTGCATGTTGTCATGCAATTTCTTTACCTCTCAGAAATGATTATGACATAAAAGTGAAGTACGTGACGAGTGTGACGTTAGGAAAACATTAGGCATCATGGAGAGATTCTGTATGGGACCACCCAACCCAAACGAGTACTGTGTGACGTGCTACCCGGCAGGTATTCACCGAGGTAGCCGGCTAGCTCAGTCGGTAGAGCGTCAGACTCTTAATCTCAGGGTCGTGGGTTCGAGCCAGACGCTGGGCGGAACGGAATTTTGTTCCGCTGCAAGTGTAAATTACCGTTTTTCTGATTAACGAGATTTAATGGAAATAGCAACTTTAAACTTTGCCTACGTCTCTGTCAGTCGCAAGGAAGCTGTATTTGAAGGTGAAGGTGATTTTGTAGACATGTGTGAAAGACATGTTCTGAAATGCAAGTGTTGTTGTTTGGAGAGCACATCGGTTACGTGTCAGATGTGCAGTCAAGCAGTAATTTGTCGCCATAGCTGCAAATATTAGCCGGTAATATGAAGTGTTGTCAGCTAAAGTCTGATGATGCAGACGACCGTAAGGACGAAGTACCCAAGAGTACCGCTAGGCCGCGCCTCTTTAGCTCAGTGGTAGAGCACTGGTCTAATAAACCAGGGGTCGTAAGTTCCATCCTCACAGGAGAAAGATGAATTTTGGAAATCAGTTGCGCGTCGTGGCCGTATAGCAAACAGTACCTGTGATGACGAACAATTAGCGACAGGCGTTTTTTTAAGAATCACTCTCAGATGCGATTAAGGCGAATGGCGCAGATAAAGCATTTGCCAAAGCGGTACAGCATAAGGTGGGACGAGGCAGTCTGAATTACATTTTATAGATGTATTTCTCACATATCTCAGAGCCTCTCGCGATATTCGTCGTCGTCGTCGTCGTCGTCGTCGTCGTCGCCGCCGCCGCCGCTTCTGCAGAAGTAGCAAATGGCAATCGTAGCAAATGCGGCGAGGGACGCCCTGCCTTCGATTCCGAATGCACAAAGTGTGTGGTCTTGTTTCTCAGTCTATATTTGGTCGGTCACGTCAGAGGTTGAATGTAACGAATGGGTGGGAAAGAGCAAGGGGCAGCGGCTGTGTAGAACGAAAACACAAATCCTCAGGGGTGTGAGCGTTTCGAGATGAGTCGTATACATGTAAATGTTGGTCGTCAGTGACCGTGTGGCCTAATGGATAAGGCGTCGGACTTCGGATCTGAAGATTACAGGTTCGAATGCTGTCACGCTTGTGTTTTTCCAGTTCTGAAAAAGAAACATAACGTTTTAATGTAGCAATTGAGCAGTACGAAACCGTCTGAATGTTGCTGTTGACCATTTTTTGCTTGGAGATGCTCTTGAGCTTGAAACACACACAACAAGACCGGTGTTAACTAGCGAAATGGTCGGCAGAGTGCCGACACAGCGAGTTTTGACTATCACTTGCACATCTAAAACAACGTCGGAAAGTAACTCGTTCGGCTTTTGAGTCACATAAAGTATGTGCGTTAATTTTGACGCCACTAGCTCTGCATGTTGTCATGCAATTTCTTTACCTCTCAGAAATGATTATGACATAAAAGTGAAGTACGTGACGAGTGTGACGTTAGGAAAACATTAGGCATCATGGAGAGATTCTGTATGGGACCACCCAACCCAAACGAGTACTGTGTGACGTGCTACCCGGCAGGTATTCACCGAGGTAGCCGGCTAGCTCAGTCGGTAGAGCGTCAGACTCTTAATCCCAGGGTCGTGGGTTCGAGCCAGACGCTGGGCGGAACGGAATTTTGTTCCGCTGCAAGTGTAAATTACCGTTTTTCTGATTAACGAGATTTAATGGAAATAGCAACTTTAAACTTTGCCTACGTCTCTGTCAGTCGCAAGGAAGCTGTATTTGAAGGTGAAGGTGATTTTGTAGACATGTGTGAAAGACATGTTCTGAAATGCAAGTGTTGTTGTTTGGAGAGCACATCGGTTACGTGTCAGATGTGTAGTCAAGCAGTAATTTGTCGCCATAGCTGCAAATATTAGCCGGTAATATGAAGTGTTGTCAGCTAAAGTCTGATGATGCAGACGACCGTAAGGACGAAGTACCCAAGAGTACCGCTAGGCCGCGCCTCTTTAGCTCAGTGGTAGAGCACTGGTCTAATAAACCAGGGGTCGTAAGTTCCATCCTCACAGGAGAAAGATGAATTTTGGAAATCAGTTGCGCGTCGTGGCCGTATAGCAAACAGTACCTGTGATGACGAACAATTAGCGACAGGCGTTTTTTTAAGAATCACTCTCAGATGCGATTAAGGCGAATGGCGCAGATAAAGCATTTGCCAAAGCGGTACAGCATAAGGTGGGACGAGGCAGTCTGAATTACATTTTATAGATGTATTTCTCACATATCTCAGAGCCTCTCGCGATATTCGTCGTCGTCGTCGTCGTCGTCGTCGTCGTCGCCGCCGCCGCCGCCGCCGCCGCCGCCGCTTCTGCAGAAGTAGCAAATGGCAATCGTAGCAAATGCGGCGAGGGACGCCCTGCCTTCGATTCCGAATGCACAAAGTGTGTGGTCTTGTTTCTCAGTCTATATTTGGTCGGTCACGTCAGAGGTTGAATGTAACGAATGGGTGGGAAAGAGCAAGGGGCAGCGGCTGTGTAGAACGAAAACACAAATCCTCAGGGGTGTGAGCGTTTCGAGATGAGTCGTATACATGTAAATGTTGGTCGTCAGTGACCGTGTGGCCTAATGGATAAGGCGTCGGACTTCGGATCTGAAGATTACAGGTTCGAATGCTGTCACGCTTGTGTTTTTCCAGTTCTGAAAAAGAAACATAACGTTTTAATGTAGCAATTGAGCAGTACGAAACCGTCTGAATGTTGCTGTTGACCATTTTTTGCTTGGAGATGCTCTTGAGCTTGAAACACACACA
Organism: Schistocerca gregaria; assembly: GCF_023897955.1. NCBI lineage: Eukaryota > Metazoa > Arthropoda > Insecta > Orthoptera > Acrididae > Schistocerca > Schistocerca gregaria. Next base: position 49,562 of record NC_064926.1, read on the forward strand.
ACAAGACCGGTGTTAACTAGCGAAATGGTCGGCAGAGTGCCGACACAGCGAGTTTTGACTATCACTTGCACATCTAAAACAACGTCGGAAAGTAACTCGTTCGGCTTTTGAGTCACATAAAGTATGTGCGTTAATTTTGACGCCACTAGCTCTGCATGTTGTCATGCAATTTCTTTACCTCTCAGAAATGATTATGACATAAAAGTGAAGTACGTGACGAGTGTGACGTTAGGAAAACATTAGGCATCATGGAGAGATTCTGTATGGGACCACCCAACCCAAACGAGTACTGTGTGACGTGCTACCCGGCAGGTATTCACCGAGGTAGCCGGCTAGCTCAGTCGGTAGAGCGTCAGACTCTTAATCCCAGGGTCGTGGGTTCGAGCCAGACGCTGGGCGGAACGGAAATTTGTTCCGCTGCAAGTGTAAATTCCAGTTTTTCTGATTAACGAGATTTAATGGAAATAGCAACTTTAAACTTTGCCTACGTCTCTGTCAGTCGCAAGGAAGCTGTATTTGAAGGTGAAGATGATTTTGTAGACATGTGTGAAAGACATGTTCTGAAATGCAAGTGTTGTTGTTTGGAGAGCACATCGGTTACGTGTCAGATGTGTAGTCAAGCAGTAATTTGTCGCCATAGCTGCAAATATTAGCCGGTAATATGAAGTGTTGTCAGCTAAAGTCTGATGATGCAGACGACCGTAAGGACGAAGTACCCAAGAGTACCGGTAGGCCGCGCCTCTTTAGCTCAGTGGTAGAGCACTGGTCTAATAAACCAGGGGTCGTAAGTTCCATCCTCACAGGAGAAAGATGAATTTTGGAAATCAGTTGCGCGTCGTGGCCGTATAGCAAACAGTACCTGTGATGACGAACAATTAGCGACAGGCGTTTTTTTAAGAATCACTCTCAGATGCGATTAAGGCGAATGGCGCAGATGAAGCATTTGCCAAAGCGGTACAGCATAAGGTGGGACGAGGCAGTCTGAATTACATTTTATAGATGTATTTCTCACATATCTCAGAGCCTCTCGCGATATTCGTCGTCGTCGTCGTCGTCGTCGTCGTCGCCGCCGCCGCCGCTTCTGCAGAAGTAGCAAATGGCAATCGTAGCAAATGCGGCGAGGGACGCCCTGCCTTCGATTCCGAATGCACAAAGTGTGTGGTCTTGTTTCTCAGTCTATATTTGGTCGGTCACGTCAGAGGTTGAATGTAACGAATGGGTGGGAAAGAGCAAGGGGCAGCGGCTGTGTAGAACGAAAACACAAATCCTCAGGGGTGTGAGCGTTTCGAGATGAGTCGTATACATGTAAATGTTGGTCGTCAGTGACCGTGTGGCCTAATGGATAAGGCGTCGGACTTCGGATCTGAAGATTACAGGTTCGAATGCTGTCACGCTTGTGTTTTTCCAGTTCTGAAAAAGAAACATAACGTTTTAATGTAGCAATTGAGCAGTACGAAACCGTCTGAATGTTGCTGTTGACCATTTTTTGCTTGGAGATGCTCTTGAGCTTGAAACACACACAACAAGACCGGTGTTAACTAGCGAAATGGTCGGCAGAGTGCCGACACAGCGAGTTTTGACTATCACTTGCACATCTAAAACAACGTCGGAAAGTAACTCGTTCGGCTTTTGAGTCACATAAAGTATGTGCGTTAATTTTGACGCCACTAGCTCTGCATGTTGTCATGCAATTTCTTTACCTCTCAGAAATGATTATGACATAAAAGTGAAGTACGTGACGAGTGTGACGTTAGGAAAACATTAGGCATCATGGAGAGATTCTGTATGGGACCACCCAACCCAAACGAGTACTGTGTGACGTGCTACCCGGCAGGTATTCACCGAGGTAGCCGGCTAGCTCAGTCGGTAGAGCGTCAGACTCTTAATCCCAGGGTCGTGGGTTCGAGCCAGACGCTGGGCGGAACGGAATTTTGTTCCGCTGCAAGTGTAAATTACCGTTTTTCTGATTAACGAGATTTAATGGAAATAGCAACTTTAAACTTTGCCTACGTCTCTGTCAGTCGCAAGGAAGCTGTATTTGAAGGTGAAGGTGATTTTGTAGACATGTGTGAAAGACATGTTCTGAAATGCAAGTGTTGTTGTTTGGAGAGCACATCGGTTACGTGTCAGATGTGTAGTCAAGCAGTAATTTGTCGCCATAGCTGCAAATATTAGCCGGTAATATGAAGTGTTGTCAGCTAAAGTCTGATGATGCAGACGACCGTAAGGACGAAGTACCCAAGAGTACCGCTAGGCCGCGCCTCTTTAGCTCAGTGGTAGAGCACTGGTCTAATAAACCAGGGGTCGTAAGTTCCATCCTCACAGGAGAAAGATGAATTTTGGAAATCAGTTGCGCGTCGTGGCCGTATAGCAAACAGTACCTGTGATGACGAACAATTAGCGACAGGCGTTTTTTTAAGAATGACTCTCAGATGCGATTAAGGCGAATGGCGCAGATAAAGCATTTGCCAAAGCGGTACAGCATAAGGTGGGACGAGGCAGTCTGAATTACATTTTATAGATGTATTTCTCACATATCTCAGAGCCTCTCGCGATATTCGTCGTCGTCGTCGTCGTCGTCGTCGTCGCCGCCGCCGCCGCTTCTGCAGAAGTAGCAAATGGCAATCGTAGCAAATGCGGCGAGGGACGCCCTGCCTTCGATTCCGAATGCACAAAGTGTGTGGTCTTGTTTCTCAGTCTATATTTGGTCGGTCACGTCAGAGGTTGAATGTAACGAATGGGTGGGAAAGAGCAAGGGGCAGCGGCTGTGTAGAACGAAAACACAAATCCTCAGGGGTGTGAGCGTTTCGAGATGAGTCGTATACATGTAAATGTTGGTCGTCAGTGACCGTGTGGCCTAATGGATAAGGCGTCGGACTTCGGATCTGAAGATTACAGGTTCGAATGCTGTCACGCTTGTGTTTTTCCAGTTCTGAAAAAGAAACATAACGTTTTAATGTAGCAATTGAGCAGTACGAAACCGTCTGAATGTTGCTGTTGACCATTTTTTGCTTGGAGATGCTCTTGAGCTTGAAACACACACAACAAGACCGGTGTTAACTAGCGAAATGGTCGGCAGAGTGCCGACACAGCGAGTTTTGACTATCACTTGCACATCTAAAACAACGTCGGAAAGTAACTCGTTCGGCTTTTGAGTCACATAAAGTATGTGCGTTAATTTTGACGCCACTAGCTCTGCATGTTGTCATGCAATTTCTTTACCTCTCAGAAATGATTATGACATAAAAGTGAAGTACGTGACGAGTGTGACGTTAGGAAAACATTAGGCATCATGGAGAGATTCTGTATGGGACCACCCAACCCAAACGAGTACTGTGTGACGTGCTACCCGGCAGGTATTCACCGAGGTAGCCGGCTAGCTCAGTCGGTAGAGCGTCAGACTCTTAATCCCAGGGTCGTGGGTTCGAGCCAGACGCTGGGCGGAACGGAAATTTGTTCCGCTGCAAGTGTAAATTCCAGTTTTTCTGATTAACGAGATTTAATGGAAATAGCAACTTTAAACTTTGCCTACGTCTCTGTCAGTCGCAAGGAAGCTGTATTTGGAGGTGAAGATGATTTTGTAGACATGTGTGAAAGACATGTTCTGAAATGCAAGTGTTGTTGTTTGGAGAGCACATCGGTTACGTGTCAGATGTGTAGTCAAGCAGTAATTTGTCGCCATAGCTGCAAATATTAGCCGGTAATATGAAGTGTTGTCAGCTAAAGTCTGATGATGCAGACGACCGTAAGGACGAAGTACCCAAGAGTACCGCTAGGCCGCGCCTCTTTAGCTCAGTGGTAGAGCACTGGTCTAATAAACCAGGGGTCGTAAGTTCCATCCTCACAGGAGAAAGATGAATTTTGGAAATCAGTTGCGCGTCGTGGCCGTATAGCAAACAGTACCTGTGATGACGAACAATTAGCGACAGGCGTTTTTTTAAGAATCACTCTCAGATGCGATTAAGGCGAATGGCGCAGATAAAGCATTTGCCAAAGCGGTACAGCATAAGGTGGGACGAGGCAGTCTGAATTACATTTTATAGATGTATTTCTCACATATCTCAGAGCCTCTCGCGATATTCGTCGTCGTCGTCGTCGCCGCCGCCGCCGCTTCTTCAGAAGTAGCAAATGGCAATCGTAGCAAATGCGGCGAGGGACGCCCTGCCTTCGATTCCGAATGCACAAAGTGTGTGGTCTTGTTTCTCAGTCTATATTTGGTCGGTCACGTCAGAGGTTGAATGTAACGAATGGGTGGGAAAGAGCAAGGGGCAGCGGCTGTGTAGAACGAAAACACAAATCCTCAGGGGTGTGAGCGTTTCGAGATGAGTCGTATACATGTAAATGTTGGTCGTCAGTGACCGTGTGGCCTAATGGATAAGGCGTCGGACTTCGGATCTGAAGATTACAGGTTCGAATGCTGTCACGCTTGTGTTTTTCCAGTTCTGAAAAAGAAACATAACGTTTTAATGTAGCAATTGAGCAGTACGAAACCGTCTGAATGTTGCTGTTGACCATTTTTTGCTTGGAGATGCTCTTGAGCTTGAAACACACACAACAAGACCGGTGTTAACTAGCGAAATGGTCGGCAGAGTGCCGACACAGCGAGTTTTGACTATCACTTGCACATCTAAAACAACGTCGGAAAGTAACTCGTTCGGCTTTTGAGTCACATAAAGTATGTGCGTTAATTTTGACGCCACTAGCTCTGCATGTTGTCATGCAATTTCTTTACCTCTCAGAAATGATTATGACATAAAAGTGAAGTACGTGACGAGTGTGACGTTAGGAAAACATTAGGCATCATGGAGAGATTCTGTATGGGACCACCCAACCCAAACGAGTACTGTGTGACGTGCTACCCGGCAGGTATTCACCGAGGTAGCCGGCTAGCTCAGTCGGTAGAGCGTCAGACTCTTAATCCCAGGGTCGTGGGTTCGAGCCAGACGCTGGGCGGAACGGAAATTTGTTCCGCTGCAAGTGTAAATTACCGTTTTTCTGATTAACGAGATTTAATGGAAATAGCAACTTTAAACTTTGCCTACGTCTCTGTCAGTCGCAAGGAAGCTGTATTTGAAGGTGAAGGTGATTTTGTAGACATGTGTGAAAGACATGTTCTGAAATGCAAGTGTTGTTGTTTGGAGAGCACATCGGTTACGTGTCAGATGTGTAGTCAAGCAGTAATTTGTCGCCATAGCTGCAAATATTAGCCGGTAATATGAAGTGTTGTCAGCTAAAGTCTGATGATGCAGACGACCGTAAGGACGAAGTACCCAAGAGTACCGCTAGGCCGCGCCTCTTTAGCTCAGTGGTAGAGCACTGGTCTAATAAACCAGGGGTCGTAAGTTCCATCCTCACAGGAGAAAGATGAATTTTGGAAATCAGTTGCGCGTCGTGGCCGTATAGCAAACAGTACCTGTGATGACGAACAATTAGCGACAGGCGTTTTTTTAAGAATCACTCTCAGATGCGATTAAGGCGAATGGCGCAGATAAAGCATTTGCCAAAGCGGTACAGCATAAGGTGGGACGAGGCAGTCTGAATTACATTTTATAGATGTATTTCTCACATATCTCAGAGCCTCTCGCGATATTCGTCGTCGTCGTCGTCGTCGTCGTCGTCGTCGTCGCCGCCGCCGCCGCTTCTGCAGAAGTAGCAAATGGCAATCGTAGCAAATGCGGCGAGGGACGCCCTGCCTTCGATTCCGAATGCACAAAGTGTGTGGTCTTGTTTCTCAGTCTATATTTGGTCGGTCACGTCAGAGGTTGAATGTAACGAATGGGTGGGAAAGAGCAAGGGGCAGCGGCTGTGTAGAACGAAAACACAAATCCTCAGGGGTGTGAGCGTTTCGAGATGAGTCGTATACATGTAAATGTTGGTCGTCAGTGACCGTGTGGCCTAATGGATAAGGCGTCGGACTTCGGATCTGAAGATTACAGGTTCGAATGCTGTCACGCTTGTGTTTTTCCAGTTCTGAAAAAGAAACATAACGTTTTAATGTAGCAATTGAGCAGTACGAAACCGTCTGAATGTTGCTGTTGACCATTTTTTGCTTGGAGATGCTCTTGAGCTTGAAACACACACAACAAGACCGGTGTTAACTAGCGAAATGGTCGGCAGAGTGCCGACACAGCGAGTTTTGACTATCACTTGCACATCTAAAACAACGTCGGAAAGTAACTCGTTCGGCTTTTGAGTCACATAAAGTATGTGCGTTAATTTTGACGCCACTAGCTCTGCATGTTGTCATGCAATTTCTTTACCTCTCAGAAATGATTATGACATAAAAGTGAAGTACGTGACGAGTGTGACGTTAGGAAAACATTAGGCATCATGGAGAGATTCTGTATGGGACCACCCAACCCAAACGAGTACTGTGTGACGTGCTACCCGGCAGGTATTCACCGAGGTAGCCGGCTAGCTCAGTCGGTAGAGCGTCAGACTCTTAATCCCAGGGTCGTGGGTTCGAGCCAGACGCTGGGCGGAACGGAAATTTGTTCCGCTGCAAGTGTAAATTCCAGTTTTTCTGATTAACGAGATTTAATGGAAATAGCAACTTTAAACTTTGCCTACGTCTCTGTCAGTCGCAAGGAAGCTGTATTTGGAGGTGAAGATGATTTTGTAGACATGTGTGAAAGACATGTTCTGAAATGCAAGTGTTGTTGTTTGGAGAGCACATCGGTTACGTGTCAGATGTGTAGTCAAGCAGTAATTTGTCGCCATAGCTGCAAATATTAGCCGGTAATATGAAGTGTTGTCAGCTAAAGTCTGATGATGCAGACGACCGTAAGGACGAAGTACCCAAGAGTACCGCTAGGCCGCGCCTCTTTAGCTCAGTGGTAGAGCACTGGTCTAATAAACCAGGGGTCGTAAGTTCCATCCTCACAGGAGAAAGATGAATTTTGGAAATCAGTTGCGCGTCGTGGCCGTATAGCAAACAGTACCTGTGATGACGAACAATTAGCGACAGGCGTTTTTTTAAGAATCACTCTCAGATGCGATTAAGGCGAATGGCGCAGATAAAGCATTTGCCAAAGCGGTACAGCATAAGGTGGGACGAGGCAGTCTGAATTACATTTTATAGATGTATTTCTCACATATCTCAGAGCCTCTCGCGATATTCGTCGTCGTCGTCGTCGCCGCCGCCGCCGCTTCTTCAGAAGTAGCAAATGGCAATCGTAGCAAATGCGGCGAGGGACGCCCTGCCTTCGATTCCGAATGCACAAAGTGTGTGGTCTTGTTTCTCAGTCTATATTTGGTCGGTCACGTCAGAGGTTGAATGTAACGAATGGGTGGGAAAGAGCAAGGGGCAGCGGCTGTGTAGAACGAAAACACAAATCCTCAGGGGTGTGAGCGTTTCGAGATGAGTCGTATACATGTAAATGTTGGTCGTCAGTGACCGTGTGGCCTAATGGATAAGGCGTCGGACTTCGGATCTGAAGATTACAGGTTCGAATGCTGTCACGCTTGTGTTTTTCCAGTTCTGAAAAAGAAACATAACGTTTTAATGTAGCAATTGAGCAGTACGAAACCGTCTGAATGTTGCTGTTGACCATTTTTTGCTTGGAGATGCTCTTGAGCTTGAAACACACACAACAAGACCGGTGTTAACTAGCGAAATGGTCGGCAGAGTGCCGACACAGCGAGTTTTGACTATCACTTGCACATCTAAAACAACGTCGGAAAGTAACTCGTTCGGCTTTTGAGTCACATAAAGTATGTGCGTTAATTTTGACGCCACTAGCTCTGCATGTTGTCATGCAATTTCTTTACCTCTCAGAAATGATTATGACATAAAAGTGAAGTACGTGACGAGTGTGACGTTAGGAAAACATTAGGCATCATGGAGAGATTCTGTATGGGACCACCCAACCCAAACGAGTACTGTGTGACGTGCTACCCGGCAGGTATTCACCGAGGTAGCCGGCTAGCTCAGTCGGTAGAGCGTCAGACTCTTAATCCCAGGGTCGTGGGTTCGAGCCAGACGCTGGGCGGAACGGAAATTTGTTCCGCTGCAAGTGTAAATTACCGTTTTTCTGATTAACGAGATTTAATGGAAATAGCAACTTTAAACTTTGCCTACGTCTCTGTCAGTCGCAAGGAAGCTGTATTTGAAGGTGAAGGTGATTTTGTAGACATGTGTGAAAGACATGTTCTGAAATGCAAGTGTTGTTGTTTGGAGAGCACATCGGTTACGTGTCAGATGTGTAGTCAAGCAGTAATTTGTCGCCATAGCTGCAAATATTAGCCGGTAATATGAAGTGTTGTCAGCTAAAGTCTGATGATGCAGACGACCGTAAGGACGAAGTACCCAAGAGTACCGCTAGGCCGCGCCTCTTTAGCTCAGTGGTAGAGCACTGGTCTAATAAACCAGGGGTCGTAAGTTCCATCCTCACAGGAGAAAGATGAATTTTGGAAATCAGTTGCGCGTCGTGGCCGTATAGCAAACAGTACCTGTGATGACGAACAATTAGCGACAGGCGTTTTTTTAAGAATCACTCTCAGATGCGATTAAGGCGAATGGCGCAGATAAAGCATTTGCCAAAGCGGTACAGCATAAGGTGGGACGAGGCAGTCTGAATTACATTTTATAGATGTATTTCTCACATATCTCAGAGCCTCTCGCGATATTCGTCGTCGTCGTCGTCGTCGTCGTCGTCGCCGCCGCCGCCGCTTCTGCAGAAGTAGCAAATGGCAATCGTAGCAAATGCGGCGAGGGACGCCCTGCCTTCGATTCCGAATGCACAAAGTGTGTGGTCTTGTTTCTCAGTCTATATTTGGTCGGTCACGTCAGAGGTTGAATGTAACGAATGGGTGGGAAAGAGCAAGGGGCAGCGGCTGTGTAGAACGAAAACACAAATCCTCAGGGGTGTGAGCGTTTCGAGATGAGTCGTATACATGTAAATGTTGGTCGTCAGTGACCGTGTGGCCTAATGGATAAGGCGTCGGACTTCGGATCTGAAGATTACAGGTTCGAATGCTGTCACGCTTGTGTTTTTCCAGTTCTGAAAAAGAAACATAACGTTTTAATGTAGCAATTGAGCAGTACGAAACCGTCTGAATGTTGCTGTTGACCATTTTTTGCTTGGAGATGCTCTTGAGCTTGAAACACACACAACAAGACCGGTGTTAACTAGCGAAATGGTCGGCAGAGTGCCGACACAGCGAGTTTTGACTATCACTTGCACATCTAAAACAACGTCGGAAAGTAACTCGTTCGGCTTTTGAGTCACATAAAGTATGTGCGTTAATTTTGACGCCACTAGCTCTGCATGTTGTCATGCAATTTCTTTACCTCTCAGAAATGATTATGACATAAAAGTGAAGTACGTGACGAGTGTGACGTTAGGAAAACATTAGGCATCATGGAGAGATTCTGTATGGGACCACCCAACCCAAACGAGTACTGTGTGACGTGCTACCCGGCAGTTATTCACCGAGGTAGCCGGCTAGCTCAGTCGGTAGAGCGTCAGACTCTTAATCCCAGGGTCGTGGGTTCGAGCCAGACGCTGGGCGGAACGGAAATTTGTTCCGCTGCAAGTGTAAATTCCAGTTTTTCTGATTAACGAGATTTAATGGAAATAGCAACTTTAAACTTTGCCTACGTCTCTGTCAGTCGCAAGGAAGCTGTATTTGGAGGTGAAGATGATTTTGTAGACATGTGTGAAAGACATGTTCTGAAATGCAAGTGTTGTTGTTTGGAGAGCACATCGGTTACGTGTCAGATGTGTAGTCAAGCAGTAATTTGTCGCCATAGCTGCAAATATTAGCCGGTAATATGAAGTGTTGTCAGCTAAAGTCTGATGATGCAGACGACCGTAAGGACGAAGTACCCAAGAGTACCGCTAGGCCGCGCCTCTTTAGCTCAGTGGTAGAGCACTGGTCTAATAAACCAGGGGTCGTAAGTTCCATCCTCACAGGAGAAAGATGAATTTTGGAAATCAGTTGCGCGTCGTGGCCGTATAGCAAACAGTACCTGTGATGACGAACAATTAGCGACAGGCGTTTTTTTAAGAATCACTCTCAGATGCGATTAAGGCGAATGGCGCAGATAAAGCATTTGCCAAAGCGGTACAGCATAAGGTGGGACGAGGCAGTCTGAATTACATTTTATAGATGTATTTCTCACATATCTCAGAGCCTCTCGCGATATTCGTCGTCGTCGTCGTCGCCGCCGCCGCCGCTTCTTCAGAAGTAGCAAATGGCAATCGTAGCAAATGCGGCGAGGGACGCCCTGCCTTCGATTCCGAATGCACAAAGTGTGTGGTCTTGTTTCTCAGTCTATATTTGGTCGGTCACGTCAGAGGTTGAATGTAACGAATGGGTGGGAAAGAGCAAGGGGCAGCGGCTGTGTAGAACGAAAACACAAATCCTCAGGGGTGTGAGCGTTTCGAGATGAGTCGTATACATGTAAATGTTGGTCGTCAGTGACCGTGTGGCCTAATGGATAAGGCGTCGGACTTCGGATCTGAAGATTACAGGTTCGAATGCTGTCACGCTTGTGTTTTTCCAGTTCTGAAAAAGAAACATAACGTTTTAATGTAGCAATTGAGCAGTACGAAACCGTCTGAATGTTGCTGTTGACCATTTTTTGCTTGGAGATGCTCTTGAGCTTGAAACACACACAACAAGACCGGTGTTAACTAGCGAAATGGTCGGCAGAGTGCCGACACAGCGAGTTTTGACTATCACTTGCACATCTAAAACAACGTCGGAAAGTAACTCGTTCGGCTTTTGAGTCACATAAAGTATGTGCGTTAATTTTGACGCCACTAGCTCTGCATGTTGTCATGCAATTTCTTTACCTCTCAGAAATGATTATGACATAAAAGTGAAGTACGTGACGAGTGTGACGTTAGGAAAACATTAGGCATCATGGAGAGATTCTGTATGGGACCACCCAACCCAAACGAGTACTGTGTGACGTGCTACCCGGCAGGTATTCACCGAGGTAGCCGGCTAGCTCAGTCGGTAGAGCGTCAGACTCTTAATCCCAGGGTCGTGGGTTCGAGCCAGACGCTGGGCGGAACGGAAATTTGTTCCGCTGCAAGTGTAAATTACCGTTTTTCTGATTAACGAGATTTAATGGAAATAGCAACTTTAAACTTTGCCTACGTCTCTGTCAGTCGCAAGGAAGCTGTATTTGAAGGTGAAGGTGATTTTGTAGACATGTGTGAAAGACATGTTCTGAAATGCAAGTGTTGTTGTTTGGAGAGCACATCGGTTACGTGTCAGATGTGTAGTCAAGCAGTAATTTGTCGCCATAGCTGCAAATATTAGCCGGTAATATGAAGTGTTGTCAGCTAAAGTCTGATGATGCAGACGACCGTAAGGACGAAGTACCCAAGAGTACCGCTAGGCCGCGCCTCTTTAGCTCAGTGGTAGAGCACTGGTCTAATAAACCAGGGGTCGTAAGTTCCATCCTCACAGGAGAAAGATGAATTTTGGAAATCAGTTGCGCGTCGTGGCCGTATAGCAAACAGTACCTGTGATGACGAACAATTAGCGACAGGCGTTTTTTTAAGAATCACTCTCAGATGCGATTAAGGCGAATGGCGCAGATAAAGCATTTGCCAAAGCGGTACAGCATAAGGTGGGACGAGGCAGTCTGAATTACATTTTATAGATGTATTTCTCACATATCTCAGAGCCTCTCGCGATATTCGTCGTCGTCGTCGTCGTCGTCGTCGTCGTCGTCGCCGCCGCCGCCGCTTCTGCAGAAGTAGCAAATGGCAATCGTAGCAAATGCGGCGAGGGACGCCCTGCCTTCGATTCCGAATGCACAAAGTGTGTGGTCTTGTTTCTCAGTCTATATTTGGTCGGTCACGTCAGAGGTTGAATGTAACGAATGGGTGGGAAAGAGCAAGGGGCAGCGGCTGTGTAGAACGAAAACACAAATCCTCAGGGGTGTGAGCGTTTCGAGATGAGTCGTATACATGTAAATGTTGGTCGTCAGTGACCGTGTGGCCTAATGGATAAGGCGTCGGACTTCGGATCTGAAGATTACAGGTTCGAATGCTGTCACGCTTGTGTTTTTCCAGTTCTGAAAAAGAAACATAACGTTTTAATGTAGCAATTGAGCAGTACGAAACCGTCTGAATGTTGCTGTTGACCATTTTTTGCTTGGAGATGCTCTTGAGCTTGAAACACACACAACAAGACCGGTGTTAACTAGCGAAATGGTCGGCAGAGTGCCGACACAGCGAGTTTTGACTATCACTTGCACATCTAAAACAACGTCGGAAAGTAACTCGTTCGGCTTTTGAGTCACATAAAGTATGTGCGTTAATTTTGACGCCACTAGCTCTGCATGTTGTCATGCAATTTCTTTACCTCTCAGAAATGATTATGACATAAAAGTGAAGTACGTGACGAGTGTGACGTTAGGAAAACATTAGGCATCATGGAGAGATTCTGTATGGGACCACCCAACCCAAACGAGTACTGTGTGACGTGCTACCCGGCAGGTATTCACCGAGGTAGCCGGCTAGCTCAGTCGGTAGAGCGTCAGACTCTTAATCCCAGGGTCGTGGGTTCGAGCCAGACGCTGGGCGGAACGGAAATTTGTTCCGCTGCAAGTGTAAATTCCAGTTTTTCTGATTAACGAGATTTAATGGAAATAGCAACTTTAAACTTTGCCTACGTCTCTGTCAGTCGCAAGGAAGCTGTATTTGGAGGTGAAGATGATTTTGTAGACATGTGTGAAAGACATGTTCTGAAATGCAAGTGTTGTTGTTTGGAGAGCACATCGGTTACGTGTCAGATGTGTAGTCAAGCAGTAATTTGTCGCCATAGCTGCAAATATTAGCCGGTAATATGAAGTGTTGTCAGCTAAAGTCTGATGATGCAGACGACCGTAAGGACGAAGTACCCAAGAGTACCGCTAGGCCGCGCCTCTTTAGCTCAGTGGTAGAGCACTGGTCTAATAAACCAGGGGTCGTAAGTTCCATCCTCACAGGAGAAAGATGAATTTTGGAAATCAGTTGCGCGTCGTGGCCGTATAGCAAACAGTACCTGTGATGACGAACAATTAGCGACAGGCGTTTTTTTAAGAATCACTCTCAGATGCGATTAAGGCGAATGGCGCAGATAAAGCATTTGCCAAAGCGGTACAGCATAAGGTGGGACGAGGCAGTCTGAATTACATTTTATAGATGTATTTCTCACATATCTCAGAGCCTCTCGCGATATTCGTCGTCGTCGTCGTCGCCGCCGCCGCCGCTTCTTCAGAAGTAGCAAATGGCAATCGTAGCAAATGCGGCGAGGGACGCCCTGCCTTCGATTCCGAATGCACAAAGTGTGTGGTCTTGTTTCTCAGTCTATATTTGGTCGGTCACGTCAGAGGTTGAATGTAACGAATGGGTGGGAAAGAGCAAGGGGCAGCGGCTGTGTAGAACGAAAACACAAATCCTCAGGGGTGTGAGCGTTTCGAGATGAGTCGTATACATGTAAATGTTGGTCGTCAGTGACCGTGTGGCCTAATGGATAAGGCGTCGGACTTCGGATCTGAAGATTACAGGTTCGAATGCTGTCACGCTTGTGTTTTTCCAGTTCTGAAAAAGAAACATAACGTTTTAATGTAGCAATTGAGCAGTACGAAACCGTCTGAATGTTGCTGTTGACCATTTTTTGCTTGGAGATGCTCTTGAGCTTGAAACACACACAACAAGACCGGTGTTAACTAGCGAAATGGTCGGCAGAGTGCCGACACAGCGAGTTTTGACTATCACTTGCACATCTAAAACAACGTCGGAAAGTAACTCGTTCGGCTTTTGAGTCACATAAAGTATGTGCGTTAATTTTGACGCCACTAGCTCTGCATGTTGTCATGCAATTTCTTTACCTCTCAGAAATGATTATGACATAAAAGTGAAGTACGTGACGAGTGTGACGTTAGGAAAACATTAGGCATCATGGAGAGATTCTGTATGGGACCACCCAACCCAAACGAGTACTGTGTGACGTGCTACCCGGCAGGTATTCACCGAGGTAGCCGGCTAGCTCAGTCGGTAGAGCGTCAGACTCTTAATCCCAGGGTCGTGGGTTCGAGCCAGACGCTGGGCGGAACGGAAATTTGTTCCGCTGCAAGTGTAAATTACCGTTTTTCTGATTAACGAGATTTAATGGAAATAGCAACTTTAAACTTTGCCTACGTCTCTGTCAGTCGCAAGGAAGCTGTATTTGAAGGTGAAGGTGATTTTGTAGACATGTGTGAAAGACATGTTCTGAAATGCAAGTGTTGTTGTTTGGAGAGCACATCGGTTACGTGTCAGATGTGTAGTCAAGCAGTAATTTGTCGCCATAGCTGCAAATATTAGCCGGTAATATGAAGTGTTGTCAGCTAAAGTCTGATGATGCAGACGACCGTAAGGACGAAGTACCCAAGAGTACCGCTAGGCCGCGCCTCTTTAGCTCAGTGGTAGAGCACTGGTCTAATAAACCAGGGGTCGTAAGTTCCATCCTCACAGGAGAAAGATGAATTTTGGAAATCAGTTGCGCGTCGTGGCCGTATAGCAAACAGTACCTGTGATGACGAACAATTAGCGACAGGCGTTTTTTTAAGAATCACTCTCAGATGCGATTAAGGCGAATGGCGCAGATAAAGCATTTGCCAAAGCGGTACAGCATAAGGTGGGACGAGGCAGTCTGAATTACATTTTATAGATGTATTTCTCACATATCTCAGAGCCTCTCGCGATATTCGTCGTCGTCGTCGTCGTCGTCGTCGTCGCCGCCGCCGCCGCTTCTGCAGAAGTAGCAAATGGCAATCGTAGCAAATGCGGCGAGGGACGCCCTGCCTTCGATTCCGAATGCACAAAGTGTGTGGTCTTGTTTCTCAGTCTATATTTGGTCGGTCACGTCAGAGGTTGAATGTAACGAATGGGTGGGAAAGAGCAAGGGGCAGCGGCTGTGTAGAACGAAAACACAAATCCTCAGGGGTGTGAGCGTTTCGAGATGAGTCGTATACATGTAAATGTTGGTCGTCAGTGACCGTGTGGCCTAATGGATAAGGCGTCGGACTTCGGATCTGAAGATTACAGGTTCGAATGCTGTCACGCTTGTGTTTTTCCAGTTCTGAAAAAGAAACATAACGTTTTAATGTAGCAATTGAGCAGTACGAAACCGTCTGAATGTTGCTGTTGACCATTTTTTGCTTGGAGATGCTCTTGAGCTTGAAACACACACAACAAGACCGGTGTTAACTAGCGAAATGGTCGGCAGAGTGCCGACACAGCGAGTTTTGACTATCACTTGCACATCTAAAACAACGTCGGAAAGTAACTCGTTCGGCTTTTGAGTCACATAAAGTATGTGCGTTAATTTTGACGCCACTAGCTCTGCATGTTGTCATGCAATTTCTTTACCTCTCAGAAATGATTATGACATAAAAGTGAAGTACGTGACGAGTGTGACGTTAGGAAAACATTAGGCATCATGGAGAGATTCTGTATGGGACCACCCAACCCAAACGAGTACTGTGTGACGTGCTACCCGGCAGTTATTCACCGAGGTAGCCGGCTAGCTCAGTCGGTAGAGCGTCAGACTCTTAATCCCAGGGTCGTGGGTTCGAGCCAGACGCTGGGCGGAACGGAAATTTGTTCCGCTGCAAGTGTAAATTCCAGTTTTTCTGATTAACGAGATTTAATGGAAATAGCAACTTTAAACTTTGCCTACGTCTCTGTCAGTCGCAAGGAAGCTGTATTTGGAGGTGAAGATGATTTTGTAGACATGTGTGAAAGACATGTTCTGAAATGCAAGTGTTGTTGTTTGGAGAGCACATCGGTTACGTGTCAGATGTGTAGTCAAGCAGTAATTTGTCGCCATAGCTGCAAATATTAGCCGGTAATATGAAGTGTTGTCAGCTAAAGTCTGATGATGCAGACGACCGTAAGGACGAAGTACCCAAGAGTACCGCTAGGCCGCGCCTCTTTAGCTCAGTGGTAGAGCACTGGTCTAATAAACCAGGGGTCGTAAGTTCCATCCTCACAGGAGAAAGATGAATTTTGGAAATCAGTTGCGCGTCGTGGCCGTATAGCAAACAGTACCTGTGATGACGAACAATTAGCGACAGGCGTTTTTTTAAGAATCACTCTCAGATGCGATTAAGGCGAATGGCGCAGATAAAGCATTTGCCAAAGCGGTACAGCATAAGGTGGGACGAGGCAGTCTGAATTACATTTTATAGATGTATTTCTCACATATCTCAGAGCCTCTCGCGATATTCGTCGTCGTCGTCGTCGTCGCCGCCGCCGCCGCTTCTTCAGAAGTAGCAAATGGCAATCGTAGCAAATGCGGCGAGGGACGCCCTGCCTTCGATTCCGAATGCACAAAGTGTGTGGTCTTGTTTCTCAGTCTATATTTGGTCGGTCACGTCAGAGGTTGAATGTAACGAATGGGTGGGAAAGAGCAAGGGGCAGCGGCTGTGTAGAACGAAAACACAAATCCTCAGGGGTGTGAGCGTTTCGAGATGAGTCGTATACATGTAAATGTTGGTCGTCAGTGACCGTGTGGCCTAATGGATAAGGCGTCGGACTTCGGATCTGAAGATTACAGGTTCGAATGCTGTCACGCTTGTGTTTTTCCAGTTCTGAAAAAGAAACATAACGTTTTAATGTAGCAATTGAGCAGTACGAAACCGTCTGAATGTTGCTGTTGACCATTTTTTGCTTGGAGATGCTCTTGAGCTTGAAACACACACAACAAGACCGGTGTTAACTAGCGAAATGGTCGGCAGAGTGCCGACACAGCGAGTTTTGACTATCACTTGCACATCTAAAACAACGTCGGAAAGTAACTCGTTCGGCTTTTGAGTCACATAAAGTATGTGCGTTAATTTTGACGCCACTAGCTCTGCATGTTGTCATGCAATTTCTTTACCTCTCAGAAATGATTATGACATAAAAGTGAAGTACGTGACGAGTGTGACGTTAGGAAAACATTAGGCATCATGGAGAGATTCTGTATGGGACCACCCAACCCAAACGAGTACTGTGTGACGTGCTACCCGGCAGGTATTCACCGAGGTAGCCGGCTAGCTCAGTCGGTAGAGCGTCAGACTCTTAATCCCAGGGTCGTGGGTTCGAGCCAGACGCTGGGCGGAACGGAAATTTGTTCCGCTGCAAGTGTAAATTACCGTTTTTCTGATTAACGAGATTTAATGGAAATAGCAACTTTAAACTTTGCCTACGTCTCTGTCAGTCGCAAGGAAGCTGTATTTGAAGGTGAAGGTGATTTTGTAGACATGTGTGAAAGACATGTTCTGAAATGCAAGTGTTGTTGTTTGGAGAGCACATCGGTTACGTGTCAGATGTGTAGTCAAGCAGTAATTTGTCGCCATAGCTGCAAATATTAGCCGGTAATATGAAGTGTTGTCAGCTAAAGTCTGATGATGCAGACGACCGTAAGGACGAAGTACCCAAGAGTACCGCTAGGCCGCGCCTCTTTAGCTCAGTGGTAGAGCACTGGTCTAATAAACCAGGGGTCGTAAGTTCCATCCTCACAGGAGAAAGATGAATTTTGGAAATCAGTTGCGCGTCGTGGCCGTATAGCAAACAGTACCTGTGATGACGAACAATTAGCGACAGGCGTTTTTTTAAGAATCACTCTCAGATGCGATTAAGGCGAATGGCGCAGATAAAGCATTTGCCAAAGCGGTACAGCATAAGGTGGGACGAGGCAGTCTGAATTACATTTTATAGATGTATTTCTCACATATCTCAGAGCCTCTCGCGATATTCGTCGTCGTCGTCGTCGTCGTCGTCGTCGTCGTCGTCGTCGTCGCCGCCGCCGCCGCTTCTGCAGAAGTAGCAAATGGCAATCGTAGCAAATGCGGCGAGGGACGCCCTGCCTTCGATTCCGAATGCACAAAGTGTGTGGTCTTGTTTCTCAGTCTATATTTGGTCGGTCACGTCAGAGGTTGAATGTAACGAATGGGTGGGAAAGAGCAAGGGGCAGCGGCTGTGTAGAACGAAAACACAAATCCTCAGGGGTGTGAGCGTTTCGAGATGAGTCGTATACATGTAAATGTTGGTCGTCAGTGACCGTGTGGCCTAATGGATAAGGCGTCGGACTTCGGATCTGAAGATTACAGGTTCGAATGCTGTCACGCTTGTGTTTTTCCAGTTCTGAAAAAGAAACATAACGTTTTAATGTAGCAATTGAGCAGTACGAAACCGTCTGAATGTTGCTGTTGACCATTTTTTGCTTGGAGATGCTCTTGAGCTTGAAACACACACAACAAGACCGGTGTTAACTAGCGAAATGGTCGGCAGAGTGCCGACACAGCGAGTTTTGACTATCACTTGCACATCTAAAACAACGTCGGAAAGTAACTCGTTCGGCTTTTGAGTCACATAAAGTATGTGCGTTAATTTTGACGCCACTAGCTCTGCATGTTGTCATGCAATTTCTTTACCTCTCAGAAATGATTATGACATAAAAGTGAAGTACGTGACGAGTGTGACGTTAGGAAAACATTAGGCATCATGGAGAGATTCTGTATGGGACCACCCAACCCAAACGAGTACTGTGTGACGTGCTACCCGGCAGGTATTCACCGAGGTAGCCGGCTAGCTCAGTCGGTAGAGCGTCAGACTCTTAATCCCAGGGTCGTGGGTTCGAGCCAGACGCTGGGCGGAACGGAAATTTGTTCCGCTGCAAGTGTAAATTCCAGTTTTTCTGATTAACGAGATTTAATGGAAATAGCAACTTTAAACTTTGCCTACGTCTCTGTCAGTCGCAAGGAAGCTGTATTTGGAGGTGAAGATGATTTTGTAGACATGTGTGAAAGACATGTTCTGAAATGCAAGTGTTGTTGTTTGGAGAGCACATCGGTTACGTGTCAGATGTGTAGTCAAGCAGTAATTTGTCGCCATAGCTGCAAATATTAGCCGGTAATATGAAGTGTTGTCAGCTAAAGTCTGATGATGCAGACGACCGTAAGGACGAAGTACCCAAGAGTACCGCTAGGCCGCGCCTCTTTAGCTCAGTGGTAGAGCACTGGTCTAATAAACCAGGGGTCGTAAGTTCCATCCTCACAGGAGAAAGATGAATTTTGGAAATCAGTTGCGCGTCGTGGCCGTATAGCAAACAGTACCTGTGATGACGAACAATTAGCGACAGGCGTTTTTTTAAGAATCACTCTCAGATGCGATTAAGGCGAATGGCGCAGATAAAGCATTTGCCAAAGCGGTACAGCATAAGGTGGGACGAGGCAGTCTGAATTACATTTTATAGATGTATTTCTCACATATCTCAGAGCCTCTCGCGATATTCGTCGTCGTCGTCGTCGTCGTCGTCGTCGTCGTCGTCGTCGTCGCCGCCGCCGCCGCTTCTGCAGAAGTAGCAAATGGCAATCGTAGCAAATGCGGCGAGGGACGCCCTGCCTTCGATTCCGAATGCACAAAGTGTGTGGTCTTGTTTCTCAGTCTATATTTGGTCGGTCACGTCAGAGGTTGAATGTAACGAATGGGTGGGAAAGAGCAAGGGGCAGCGGCTGTGTAGAACGAAAACACAAATCCTCAGGGGTGTGAGCGTTTCGAGATGAGTCGTATACATGTAAATGTTGGTCGTCAGTGACCGTGTGGCCTAATGGATAAGGCGTCGGACTTCGGATCTGAAGATTACAGGTTCGAATGCTGTCACGCTTGTGTTTTTCCAGTTCTGAAAAAGAAACATAACGTTTTAATGTAGCAATTGAGCAGTACGAAACCGTCTGAATGTTGCTGTTGACCATTTTTTGCTTGGAGATGCTCTTGAGCTTGAAACACACACAACAAGACCGGTGTTAACTAGCGAAATGGTCGGCAGAGTGCCGACACAGCGAGTTTTGACTATCACTTGCACATCTAAAACAACGTCGGAAAGTAACTCGTTCGGCTTTTGAGTCACATAAAGTATGTGCGTTAATTTTGACGCCACTAGCTCTGCATGTTGTCATGCAATTTCTTTACCTCTCAGAAATGATTATGACATAAAAGTGAAGTACGTGACGAGTGTGACGTTAGGAAAACATTAGGCATCATGGAGAGATTCTGTATGGGACCACCCAACCCAAACGAGTACTGTGTGACGTGCTACCCGGCAGGTATTCACCGAGGTAGCCGGCTAGCTCAGTCGGTAGAGCGTCAGACTCTTAATCCCAGGGTCGTGGGTTCGAGCCAGACGCTGGGCGGAACGGAAATTTGTTCCGCTGCAAGTGTAAATTACCGTTTTTCTGATTAACGAGATTTAATGGAAATAGCAACTTTAAACTTTGCCTACGTCTCTGTCAGTCGCAAGGAAGCTGTATTTGAAGGTGAAGGTGATTTTGTAGACATGTGTGAAAGACATGTTCTGAAATGCAAGTGTTGTTGTTTGGAGAGCACATCGGTTACGTGTCAGATGTGTAGTCAAGCAGTAATTTGTCGCCATAGCTGCAAATATTAGCCGGTAATATGAAGTGTTGTCAGCTAAAGTCTGATGATGCAGACGACCGTAAGGACGAAGTACCCAAGAGTACCGCTAGGCCGCGCCTCTTTAGCTCAGTGGTAGAGCACTGGTCTAATAAACCAGGGGTCGTAAGTTCCATCCTCACAGGAGAAAGATGAATTTTGGAAATCAGTTGCGCGTCGTGGCCGTATAGCAAACAGTACCTGTGATGACGAACAATTAGCGACAGGCGTTTTTTTAAGAATCACTCTCAGATGCGATTAAGGCGAATGGCGCAGATAAAGCATTTGCCAAAGCGGTACAGCATAAGGTGGGACGAGGCAGTCTGAATTACATTTTATAGATGTATTTCTCACATATCTCAGAGCCTCTCGCGATATTCGTCGTCGTCGTCGTCGTCGTCGTCGTCGTCGTCGCCGCCGCCGCCGCTTCTGCAGAAGTAGCAAATGGCAATCGTAGCAAATGCGGCGAGGGACGCCCTGCCTTCGATTCCGAATGCACAAAGTGTGTGGTCTTGTTTCTCAGTCTATATTTGGTCGGTCACGTCAGAGGTTGAATGTAACGAATGGGTGGGAAAGAGCAAGGGGCAGCGGCTGTGTAGAACGAAAACACAAATCCTCAGGGGTGTGAGCGTTTCGAGATGAGTCGTATACATGTAAATGTTGGTCGTCAGTGACCGTGTGGCCTAATGGATAAGGCGTCGGACTTCGGATCTGAAGATTACAGGTTCGAATGCTGTCACGCTTGTGTTTTTCCAGTTCTGAAAAAGAAACATAACGTTTTAATGTAGCAATTGAGCAGTACGAAACCGTCTGAATGTTGCTGTTGACCATTTTTTGCTTGGAGATGCTCTTGAGCTTGAAACACACACAACAAGACCGGTGTTAACTAGCGAAATGGTCGGCAGAGTGCCGACACAGCGAGTTTTGACTATCACTTGCACATCTAAAACAACGTCGGAAAGTAACTCGTTCGGCTTTTGAGTCACATAAAGTATGTGCGTTAATTTTGACGCCACTAGCTCTGCATGTTGTCATGCAATTTCTTTACCTCTCAGAAATGATTATGACATAAAAGTGAAGTACGTGACGAGTGTGACGTTAGGAAAACATTAGGCATCATGGAGAGATTCTGTATGGGACCACCCAACCCAAACGAGTACTGTGTGACGTGCTACCCGGCAGGTATTCACCGAGGTAGCCGGCTAGCTCAGTCGGTAGAGCGTCAGACTCTTAATCCCAGGGTCGTGGGTTCGAGCCAGACGCTGGGCGGAACGGAAATTTGTTCCGCTGCAAGTGTAAATTCCAGTTTTTCTGATTAACGAGATTTAATGGAAATAGCAACTTTAAACTTTGCCTACGTCTCTGTCAGTCGCAAGGAAGCTGTATTTGGAGGTGAAGATGATTTTGTAGACATGTGTGAAAGACATGTTCTGAAATGCAAGTGTTGTTGTTTGGAGAGCACATCGGTTACGTGTCAGATGTGTAGTCAAGCAGTAATTTGTCGCCATAGCTGCAAATATTAGCCGGTAATATGAAGTGTTGTCAGCTAAAGTCTGATGATGCAGACGACCGTAAGGACGAAGTACCCAAGAGTACCGCTAGGCCGCGCCTCTTTAGCTCAGTGGTAGAGCACTGGTCTAATAAACCAGGGGTCGTAAGTTCCATCCTCACAGGAGAAAGATGAATTTTGGAAATCAGTTGCGCGTCGTGGCCGTATAGCAAACAGTACCTGTGATGACGAACAATTAGCGACAGGCGTTTTTTTAAGAATCACTCTCAGATGCGATTAAGGCGAATGGCGCAGATAAAGCATTTGCCAAAGCGGTACAGCATAAGGTGGGACGAGGCAGTCTGAATTACATTTTATAGATGTATTTCTCACATATCTCAGAGCCTCTCGCGATATTCGTCGTCGTCGTCGTCGTCGTCGTCGTCGTCGTCGTCGTCGTCGCCGCCGCCGCCGCTTCTGCAGAAGTAGCAAATGGCAATCGTAGCAAATGCGGCGAGGGACGCCCTGCCTTCGATTCCGAATGCACAAAGTGTGTGGTCTTGTTTCTCAGTCTATATTTGGTCGGTCACGTCAGAGGTTGAATGTAACGAATGGGTGGGAAAGAGCAAGGGGCAGCGGCTGTGTAGAACGAAAACACAAATCCTCAGGGGTGTGAGCGTTTCGAGATGAGTCGTATACATGTAAATGTTGGTCGTCAGTGACCGTGTGGCCTAATGGATAAGGCGTCGGACTTCGGATCTGAAGATTACAGGTTCGAATGCTGTCACGCTTGTGTTTTTCCAGTTCTGAAAAAGAAACATAACGTTTTAATGTAGCAATTGAGCAGTACGAAACCGTCTGAATGTTGCTGTTGACCATTTTTTGCTTGGAGATGCTCTTGAGCTTGAAACACACACAACAAGACCGGTGTTAACTAGCGAAATGGTCGGCAGAGTGCCGACACAGCGAGTTTTGACTATCACTTGCACATCTAAAACAACGTCGGAAAGTAACTCGTTCGGCTTTTGAGTCACATAAAGTATGTGCGTTAATTTTGACGCCACTAGCTCTGCATGTTGTCATGCAATTTCTTTACCTCTCAGAAATGATTATGACATAAAAGTGAAGTACGTGACGAGTGTGACGTTAGGAAAACATTAGGCATCATGGAGAGATTCTGTATGGGACCACCCAACCCAAACGAGTACTGTGTGACGTGCTACCCGGCAGGTATTCACCGAGGTAGCCGGCTAGCTCAGTCGGTAGAGCGTCAGACTCTTAATCCCATGGTCGTGGGTTCGAGCCAGACGCTGGGCGGAACGGAAATCTGTTCCGCTGCAAGTGTAAATTACCGTTTTTCTGATTAACGAGATTTAATGGAAATAGCAACTTTAAACTTTGCCTACGTCTCTGTCAGTCGCAAGGAAGCTGTATTTGAAGGTGAAGGTGATTTTGTAGACATGTGTGAAAGACATGTTCTGAAATGCAAGTGTTGTTGTTTGGAGAGCACATCGGTTACGTGTCAGATGTGTAGTCAAGCAGTAATTTGTCGCCATAGCTGCAAATATTAGCCGGTAATATGAAGTGTTGTCAGCTAAAGTCTGATGATGCAGACGACCGTAAGGACGAAGTACCCAAGAGTACCGCTAGGCCGCGCCTCTTTAGCTCAGTGGTAGAGCACTGGTCTAATAAACCAGGGGTCGTAAGTTCCATCCTCACAGGAGAAAGATGAATTTTGGAAATCAGTTGCGCGTCGTGGCCGTATAGCAAACAGTACCTGTGATGACGAACAATTAGCGACAGGCGTTTTTTTAAGAATCACTCTCAGATGCGATTAAGGCGAATGGCGCAGATAAAGCATTTGCCAAAGCGGTACAGCATAAGGTGGGACGAGGCAGTCTGAATTACATTTTATAGATGTATTTCTCACATATCTCAGAGCCTCTCGCGATATTCGTCGTCGTCGTCGTCGTCGTCGTCGTCGTCGTCGCCGCCGCCGCCGCTTCTGCAGAAGTAGCAAATGGCAATCGTAGCAAATGCGGCGAGGGACGCCCTGCCTTCGATTCCGAATGCACAAAGTGTGTGGTCTTGTTTCTCAGTCTATATTTGGTCGGTCACGTCAGAGGTTGAATGTAACGAATGGGTGGGAAAGAGCAAGGGGCAGCGGCTGTGTAGAACGAAAACACAAATCCTCAGGGGTGTGAGCGTTTCGAGATGAGTCGTATACATGTAAATGTTGGTCGTCAGTGACCGTGTGGCCTAATGGATAAGGCGTCGGACTTCGGATCTGAAGATTACAGGTTCGAATGCTGTCACGCTTGTGTTTTTCCAGTTCTGAAAAAGAAACATAACGTTTTAATGTAGCAATTGAGCAGTACGAAACCGTCTGAATGTTGCTGTTGACCATTTTTTGCTTGGAGATGCTCTTGAGCTTGAAACACACACAACAAGACCGGTGTTAACTAGCGAAATGGTCGGCAGAGTGCCGACACAGCGAGTTTTGACTATCACTTGCACATCTAAAACAACGTCGGAAAGTAACTCGTTCGGCTTTTGAGTCACATAAAGTATGTGCGTTAATTTTGACGCCACTAGCTCTGCATGTTGTCATGCAATTTCTTTACCTCTCAGAAATGATTATGACATAAAAGTGAAGTACGTGACGAGTGTGACGTTAGGAAAACATTAGGCATCATGGAGAGATTCTGTATGGGACCACCCAACCCAAACGAGTACTGTGTGACGTGCTACCCGGCAGGTATTCACCGAGGTAGCCGGCTAGCTCAGTCGGTAGAGCGTCAGACTCTTAATCCCAGGGTCGTGGGTTCGAGCCAGACGCTGGGCGGAACGGAATTTTGTTCCGCTGCAAGTGTAAATTACCGTTTTTCTGATTAACGAGATTTAATGGAAATAGCAACTTTAAACTTTGCCTACGTCTCTGTCAGTCGCAAGGAAGCTGTATTTGAAGGTGAAGGTGATTTTGTAGACATGTGTGAAAGACATGTTCTGAAATGCAAGTGTTGTTGTTTGGAGAGCACATCGGTTACGTGTCAGATGTGTAGTCAAGCAGTAATTTGTCGCCATAGCTGCAAATATTAGCCGGTAATATGAAGTGTTGTCAGCTAAAGTCTGATGATGCAGACGACCGTAAGGACGAAGTACCCAAGAGTACCGCTAGGCCGCGCCTCTTTAGCTCAGTGGTAGAGCACTGGTCTAATAAACCAGGGGTCGTAAGTTCCATCCTCACAGGAGAAAGATGAATTTTGGAAATCAGTTGCGCGTCGTGGCCGTATAGCAAACAGTACCTGTGATGACGAACAATTAGCGACAGGCGTTTTTTTAAGAATCACTCTCAGATGCGATTAAGGCGAATGGCGCAGATAAAGCATTTGCCAAAGCGGTACAGCATAAGGTGGGACGAGGCAGTCTGAATTACATTTTATAGATGTATTTCTCACATATCTCAGAGCCTCTCGCGATATTCGTCGTCGTCGTCGTCGTCGTCGTCGTCGTCGTCGTCGTCGTCGTCGTCGCCGCCGCCGCCGCTTCTGCAGAAGTAGCAAATGGCAATCGTAGCAAATGCGGCGAGGGACGCCCTGCCTTCGATTCCGAATGCACAAAGTGTGTGGTCTTGTTTCTCAGTCTATATTTGGTCGGTCACGTCAGAGGTTGAATGTAACGAATGGGTGGGAAAGAGCAAGGGGCAGCGGCTGTGTAGAACGAAAACACAAATCCTCAGGGGTGTGAGCGTTTCGAGATGAGTCGTATACATGTAAATGTTGGTCGTCAGTGACCGTGTGGCCTAATGGATAAGGCGTCGGACTTCGGATCTGAAGATTACAGGTTCGAATGCTGTCACGCTTGTGTTTTTCCAGTTCTGAAAAAGAAACATAACGTTTTAATGTAGCAATTGAGCAGTACGAAACCGTCTGAATGTTGCTGTTGACCATTTTTTGCTTGGAGATGCTCTTGAGCTTGAAACACACACAACAAGACCGGTGTTAACTAGCGAAATGGTCGGCAGAGTGCCGACACAGCGAGTTTTGACTATCACTTGCACATCTAAAACAACGTCGGAAAGTAACTCGTTCGGCTTTTGAGTCACATAAAGTATGTGCGTTAATTTTGACGCCACTAGCTCTGCATGTTGTCATGCAATTTCTTTACCTCTCAGAAATGATTATGACATAAAAGTGAAGTACGTGACGAGTGTGACGTTAGGAAAACATTAGGCATCATGGAGAGATTCTGTATGGGACCACCCAACCCAAACGAGTACTGTGTGACGTGCTACCCGGCAGGTATTCACCGAGGTAGCCGGCTAGCTCAGTCGGTAGAGCGTCAGACTCTTAATCCCAGGGTCGTGGGTTCGAGCCAGACGCTGGGCGGAACGGAAATTTGTTCCGCTGCAAGTGTAAATTACCGTTTTTCTGATTAACGAGATTTAATGGAAATAGCAACTTTAAACTTTGCCTACGTCTCTGTCAGTCGCAAGGAAGCTGTATTTGAAGGTGAAGGTGATTTTGTAGACATGTGTGAAAGACATGTTCTGAAATGCAAGTGTTGTTGTTTGGAGAGCACATCGGTTACGTGTCAGATGTGTAGTCAAGCAGTAATTTGTCGCCATAGCTGCAAATATTAGCCGGTAATATGAAGTGTTGTCAGCTAAAGTCTGATGATGCAGACGACCGTAAGGACGAAGTACCCAAGAGTACCGCTAGGCCGCGCCTCTTTAGCTCAGTGGTAGAGCACTGGTCTAATAAACCAGGGGTCGTAAGTTCCATCCTCACAGGAGAAAGATGAATTTTGGAAATCAGTTGCGCGTCGTGGCCGTATAGCAAACAGTACCTGTGATGACGAACAATTAGCGACAGGCGTTTTTTTAAGAATCACTCTCAGATGCGATTAAGGCGAATGGCGCAGATAAAGCATTTGCCAAAGCGGTACAGCATAAGGTGGGACGAGGCAGTCTGAATTACATTTTATAGATGTATTTCTCACATATCTCAGAGCCTCTCGCGATATTCGTCGTCGTCGTCGTCGTCGTCGTCGCCGCCGCCGCCGCTTCTGCAGAAGTAGCAAATGGCAATCGTAGCAAATGCGGCGAGGGACGCCCTGCCTTCGATTCCGAATGCACAAAGTGTGTGGTCTTGTTTCTCAGTCTATATTTGGTCGGTCACGTCAGAGGTTGAATGTAACGAATGGGTGGGAAAGAGCAAGGGGCAGCGGCTGTGTAGAACGAAAACACAAATCCTCAGGGGTGTGAGCGTTTCGAGATGAGTCGTATACATGTAAATGTTGGTCGTCAGTGACCGTGTGGCCTAATGGATAAGGCGTCGGACTTCGGATCTGAAGATTACAGGTTCGAATGCTGTCACGCTTGTGTTTTTCCAGTTCTGAAAAAGAAACATAACGTTTTAATGTAGCAATTGAGCAGTACGAAACCGTCTGAATGTTGCTGTTGACCATTTTTTGCTTGGAGATGCTCTTGAGCTTGAAACACACACAACAAGACCGGTGTTAACTAGCGAAATGGTCGGCAGAGTGCCGACACAGCGAGTTTTGACTATCACTTGCACATCTAAAACAACGTCGGAAAGTAACTCGTTCGGCTTTTGAGTCACATAAAGTATGTGCGTTAATTTTGACGCCACTAGCTCTGCATGTTGTCATGCAATTTCTTTACCTCTCAGAAATGATTATGACATAAAAGTGAAGTACGTGACGAGTGTGACGTTAGGAAAACATTAGGCATCATGGAGAGATTCTGTATGGGACCACCCAACCCAAACGAGTACTGTGTGACGTGCTACCCGGCAGGTATTCACCGAGGTAGCCGGCTAGCTCAGTCGGTAGAGCGTCAGACTCTTAATCCCAGGGTCGTGGGTTCGAGCCAGACGCTGGGCGGAACGGAATTTTGTTCCGCTGCATGTGTAAATTACCGTTTTTCTGATTAACGAGATTTAATGGAAATAGCAACTTTAAACTTTGCCTACGTCTCTGTCAGTCGCAAGGAAGCTGTATTTGAAGGTGAAGGTGATTTTGTAGACATGTGTGAAAGACATGTTCTGAAATGCAAGTGTTGTTGTTTGGAGAGCACATCGGTTACGTGTCAGATGTGTAGTCAAGCAGTAATTTGTCGCCATAGCTGCAAATATTAGCCGGTAATATGAAGTGTTGTCAGCTAAAGTCTGATGATGCAGACGACCGTAAGGACGAAGTACCCAAGAGTACCGCTAGGCCGCGCCTCTTTAGCTCAGTGGTAGAGCACTGGTCTAATAAACCAGAGGTCGTAAGTTCCATCCTCACAGGAGAAAGATGAATTTTGGAAATCAGTTGCGCGTCGTGGCCGTATAGCAAACAGTACCTGTGATGACGAACAATTAG
This sequence comes from Schistocerca gregaria, assembly GCF_023897955.1. Taxonomy (NCBI): domain Eukaryota; kingdom Metazoa; phylum Arthropoda; class Insecta; order Orthoptera; family Acrididae; genus Schistocerca; species Schistocerca gregaria. The sequence goes on from NC_064926.1 coordinate 77,867, forward strand.
CGACAGGCGTTTTTTTAAGAATCACTCTCAGATGCGATTAAGGCGAATGGCGCAGATAAAGCATTTGCCAAAGCGGTACAGCATAAGGTGGGACGAGGCAGTCTGAATTACATTTTATAGATGTATTTCTCACATATCTCAGAGCCTCTCGCGATATTCGTCGTCGTCGTCGTCGTCGTCGTCGCCGCCGCCGCTTCTGCAGAAGTAGCAAATGGCAATCGTAGCAAATGCGGCGAGGGACGCCCTGCCTTCGATTCCGAATGCACAAAGTGTGTGGTCTTGTTTCTCAGTCTATATTTGGTCGGTCACGTCAGAGGTTGAATGTAACGAATGGGTGGGAAAGAGCAAGGGGCAGCGGCTGTGTAGAACGAAAACACAAATCCTCAGGGGTGTGAGCGTTTCGAGATGAGTCGTATACATGTAAATGTTGGTCGTCAGTGACCGTGTGGCCTAATGGATAAGGCGTCGGACTTCGGATCTGAAGATTACAGGTTCGAATGCTGTCACGCTTGTGTTTTTCCAGTTCTGAAAAAGAAACATAACGTTTTAATGTAGCAATTGAGCAGTACGAAACCGTCTGAATGTTGCTGTTGACCATTTTTTGCTTGGAGATGCTCTTGAGCTTGAAACACACACAACAAGACCGGTGTTAACTAGCGAAATGGTCGGCAGAGTGCCGACACAGCGAGTTTTGACTATCACTTGCACATCTAAAACAACGTCGGAAAGTAACTCGTTCGGCTTTTGAGTCACATAAAGTATGTGCGTTAATTTTGACGCCACTAGCTCTGCATGTTGTCATGCAATTTCTTTACCTCTCAGAAATGATTATGACATAAAAGTGAAGTACGTGACGAGTGTGACGTTAGGAAAACATTAGGCATCATGGAGAGATTCTGTATGGGACCACCCAACCCAAACGAGTACTGTGTGACGTGCTACCCGGCAGTTATTCACCGAGGTAGCCGGCTAGCTCAGTCGGTAGAGCGTCAGACTCTTAATCCCAGGGTCGTGGGTTCGAGCCAGACGCTGGGCGGAACGGAAATTTGTTCCGCTGCAAGTGTAAATTCCAGTTTTTCTGATTAACGAGATTTAATGGAAATAGCAACTTTAAACTTTGCCTACGTCTCTGTCAGTCGCAAGGAAGCTGTATTTGAAGGTGAAGATGATTTTGTAGACATGTGTGAAAGACATGTTCTGAAATGCAAGTGTTGTTGTTTGGAGAGCACATCGGTTACGTGTCAGATGTGTAGTCAAGCAGTAATTTGTCGCCATAGCTGCAAATATTAGCCGGTAATATGAAGTGTTGTCAGCTAAAGTCTGATGATGCAGACGACCGTAAGGACGAAGTACCCAAGAGTACCGCTAGGCCGCGCCTCTTTAGCTCAGTGGTAGAGCCACTGGTCTAATAAACCAGGGGTCGTAAGTTCCATCCTCACAGGAGAAAGATGAATTTTGGAAATCAGTTGCGCGTCGTGGCCGTATAGCAAACAGTACCTGTGATGACGAACAATTAGCGACAGGCGTTTTTTTAAGAATCACTCTCAGATGCGATTAAGGCGAATGGCGCAGATAAAGCATTTGCCAAAGCGGTACAGCATAAGGTGGGACGAGGCAGTCTGAATTACATTTTATAGATGTATTTCTCACATATCTCAGAGCCTCTCGCGATATTCGTCGTCGTCGTCGTCGTCGTCGTCGTCGTCGCCGCCGCCGCCGCTTCTGAGAAGTAGCAAATGGCAATCGTAGCAAATGCGGCGAGGGACGCCCTGCCTTCGATTCCGAATGCACAAAGTGTGTGGTCTTGTTTCTCAGTCTATATTTGGTCGGTCACGTCAGAGGTTGAATGTAACGAATGGGTGGGAAAGAGCAAGGGGCAGCGGCTGTGTAGAACGAAAACACAAATCCTCAGGGGTGTGAGCGTTTCGAGATGAGTCGTATACATGTAAATGTTGGTCGTCAGTGACCGTGTGGCCTAATGGATAAGGCGTCGGACTTCGGATCTGAAGATTACAGGTTCGAATGCTGTCACGCTTGTGTTTTTCCAGTTCTGAAAAAGAAACATAACGTTTTAATGTAGCAATTGAGCAGTACGAAACCGTCTGAATGTTGCTGTTGACCATTTTTTGCTTGGAGATGCTCTTGAGCTTGAAACACACACAACAAGACCGGTGTTAACTAGCGAAATGGTCGGCAGAGTGCCGACACAGCGAGTTTTGACTATCACTTGCACATCTAAAACAACGTCGGAAAGTAACTCGTTCGGCTTTTGAGTCACATAAAGTATGTGCGTTAATTTTGACGCCACTAGCTCTGCATGTTGTCATGCAATTTCTTTACCTCTCAGAAATGATTATGACATAAAAGTGAAGTACGTGACGAGTGTGACGTTAGGAAAACATTAGGCATCATGGAGAGATTCTGTATGGGACCACCCAACCCAAACGAGTACTGTGTGACGTGCTACCCGGCAGGTATTCACCGAGGTAGCCGGCTAGCTCAGTCGGTAGAGCGTCAGACTCTTAATCCCAGGGTCGTGGGTTCGAGCCAGACGCTGGGCGGAACGGAATTTTGTTCCGCTGCAAGTGTAAATTACCGTTTTTCTGATTAACGAGATTTAATGGAAATAGCAACTTTAAACTTTGCCTACGTCTCTGTCAGTCGCAAGGAAGCTGTATTTGAAGGTGAAGGTGATTTTGTAGACATGTGTGAAAGACATGTTCTGAAATGCAAGTGTTGTTGTTTGGAGAGCACATCGGTTACGTGTCAGATGTGTAGTCAAGCAGTAATTTGTCGCCATAGCTGCAAATATTAGCCGGTAATATGAAGTGTTGTCAGCTAAAGTCTGATGATGCAGACGACCGTAAGGACGAAGTACCCAAGAGTACCGCTAGGCCGCGCCTCTTTAGCTCAGTGGTAGAGCACTGGTCTAATAAACCAGGGGTCGTAAGTTCCATCCTCACAGGAGAAAGATGAATTTTGGAAATCAGTTGCGCGTCGTGGCCGTATAGCAAACAGTACCTGTGATGACGAACAATTAGCGACAGGCGTTTTTTTAAGAATCACTCTCAGATGCGATTAAGGCGAATGGCGCAGATAAAGCATTTGCCAAAGCGGTACAGCATAAGGTGGGACGAGGCAGTCTGAATTACATTTTATAGATGTATTTCTCACATATCTCAGAGCCTCTCGCGATATTCGTCGTCGTCGTCGTCGTCGTCGTCGCCGCCGCCGCCGCTTCTGCAGAAGTAGCAAATGGCAATCGTAGCAAATGCGGCGAGGGACGCCCTGCCTTCGATTCCGAATGCACAAAGTGTGTGGTCTTGTTTCTCAGTCTATATTTGGTCGGTCACGTCAGAGGTTGAATGTAACGAATGGGTGGGAAAGAGCAAGGGGCAGCGGCTGTGTAGAACGAAAACACAAATCCTCAGGGGTGTGAGCGTTTCGAGATGAGTCGTATACATGTAAATGTTGGTCGTCAGTGACCGTGTGGCCTAATGGATAAGGCGTCGGACTTCGGATCTGAAGATTACAGGTTCGAATGCTGTCACGCTTGTGTTTTTCCAGTTCTGAAAAAGAAACATAACGTTTTAATGTAGCAATTGAGCAGTACGAAACCGTCTGAATGTTGCTGTTGACCATTTTTTGCTTGGAGATGCTCTTGAGCTTGAAACACACACAACAAGACCGGTGTTAACTAGCGAAATGGTCGGCAGAGTGCCGACACAGCGAGTTTTGACTATCACTTGCACATCTAAAACAACGTCGGAAAGTAACTCGTTCGGCTTTTGAGTCACATAAAGTATGTGCGTTAATTTTGACGCCACTAGCTCTGCATGTTGTCATGCAATTTCTTTACCTCTCAGAAATGATTATGACATAAAAGTGAAGTACGTGACGAGTGTGACGTTAGGAAAACATTAGGCATCATGGAGAGATTCTGTATGGGACCACCCAACCCAAACGAGTACTGTGTGACGTGCTACCCGGCAGTTATTCACCGAGGTAGCCGGCTAGCTCAGTCGGTAGAGCGTCAGACTCTTAATCCCAGGGTCGTGGGTTCGAGCCAGACGCTGGGCGGAACGGAAATTTGTTCCGCTGCAAGTGTAAATTCCAGTTTTTCTGATTAACGAGATTTAATGGAAATAGCAACTTTAAACTTTGCCTACGTCTCTGTCAGTCGCAAGGAAGCTGTATTTGAAGGTGAAGATGATTTTGTAGACATGTGTGAAAGACATGTTCTGAAATGCAAGTGTTGTTGTTTGGAGAGCACATCGGTTACGTGTCAGATGTGTAGTCAAGCAGTAATTTGTCGCCATAGCTGCAAATATTAGCCGGTAATATGAAGTGTTGTCAGCTAAAGTCTGATGATGCAGACGACCGTAAGGACGAAGTACCCAAGAGTACCGCTAGGCCGCGCCTCTTTAGCTCAGTGGTAGAGCACTGGTCTAATAAACCAGGGGTCGTAAGTTCCATCCTCACAGGAGAAAGATGAATTTTGGAAATCAGTTGCGCGTCGTGGCCGTATAGCAAACAGTACCTGTGATGACGAACAATTAGCGACAGGCGTTTTTTTAAGAATCACTCTCAGATGCGATTAAGGCGAATGGCGCAGATAAAGCATTTGCCAAAGCGGTACAGCATAAGGTGGGACGAGGCAGTCTGAATTACATTTTATAGATGTATTTCTCACATATCTCAGAGCCTCTCGCGATATTCGTCGTCGTCGTCGTCGTCGTCGTCGCCGCCGCCGCCGCTTCTGCAGAAGTAGCAAATGGCAATCGTAGCAAATGCGGCGAGGGACGCCCTGCCTTCGATTCCGAATGCACAAAGTGTGTGGTCTTGTTTCTCAGTCTATATTTGGTCGGTCACGTCAGAGGTTGAATGTAACGAATGGGTGGGAAAGAGCAAGGGGCAGCGGCTGTGTAGAACGAAAACACAAATCCTCAGGGGTGTGAGCGTTTCGAGATGAGTCGTATACATGTAAATGTTGGTCGTCAGTGACCGTGTGGCCTAATGGATAAGGCGTCGGACTTCGGATCTGAAGATTACAGGTTCGAATGCTGTCACGCTTGTGTTTTTCCAGTTCTGAAAAAGAAACATAACGTTTTAATGTAGCAATTGAGCAGTACGAAACCGTCTGAATGTTGCTGTTGACCATTTTTTGCTTGGAGATGCTCTTGAGCTTGAAACACACACAACAAGACCGGTGTTAACTAGCGAAATGGTCGGCAGAGTGCCGACACAGCGAGTTTTGACTATCACTTGCACATCTAAAACAACGTCGGAAAGTAACTCGTTCGGCTTTTGAGTCACATAAAGTATGTGCGTTAATTTTGACGCCACTAGCTCTGCATGTTGTCATGCAATTTCTTTACCTCTCAGAAATGATTATGACATAAAAGTGAAGTACGTGACGAGTGTGACGTTAGGAAAACATTAGGCATCATGGAGAGATTCTGTATGGGACCACCCAACCCAAACGAGTACTGTGTGACGTGCTACCCGGCAGTTATTCACCGAGGTAGCCGGCTAGCTCAGTCGGTAGAGCGTCAGACTCTTAATCCCAGGGTCGTGGGTTCGAGCCAGACGCTGGGCGGAACGGAAATTTGTTCCGCTGCAAGTGTAAATTCCAGTTTTTCTGATTAACGAGATTTAATGGAAATAGCAACTTTAAACTTTGCCTACGTCTCTGTCAGTCGCAAGGAAGCTGTATTTGAAGGTGAAGATGATTTTGTAGACATGTGTGAAAGACATGTTCTGAAATGCAAGTGTTGTTGTTTGGAGAGCACATCGGTTACGTGTCAGATGTGTAGTCAAGCAGTAATTTGTCGCCATAGCTGCAAATATTAGCCGGTAATATGAAGTGTTGTCAGCTAAAGTCTGATGATGCAGACGACCGTAAGGACGAAGTACCCAAGAGTACCGCTAGGCCGCGCCTCTTTAGCTCAGTGGTAGAGCACTGGTCTAATAAACCAGGGGTCGTAAGTTCCATCCTCACAGGAGAAAGATGAATTTTGGAAATCAGTTGCGCGTCGTGGCCGTATAGCAAACAGTACCTGTGATGACGAACAATTAGCGACAGGCGTTTTTTTAAGAATCACTCTCAGATGCGATTAAGGCGAATGGCGCAGATAAAGCATTTGCCAAAGCGGTACAGCATAAGGTGGGACGAGGCAGTCTGAATTACATTTTATAGATGTATTTCTCACATATCTCAGAGCCTCTCGCGATATTCGTCGTCGTCGTCGTCGTCGTCGTCGTCGTCGCCGCCGCCGCCGCTTCTGCAGAAGTAGCAAATGGCAATCGTAGCAAATGCGGCGAGGGACGCCCTGCCTTCGATTCCGAATGCACAAAGTGTGTGGTCTTGTTTCTCAGTCTATATTTGGTCGGTCACGTCAGAGGTTGAATGTAACGAATGGGTGGGAAAGAGCAAGGGGCAGCGGCTGTGTAGAACGAAAACACAAATCCTCAGGGGTGTGAGCGTTTCGAGATGAGTCGTATACATGTAAATGTTGGTCGTCAGTGACCGTGTGGCCTAATGGATAAGGCGTCGGACTTCGGATCTGAAGATTACAGGTTCGAATGCTGTCACGCTTGTGTTTTTCCAGTTCTGAAAAAGAAACATAACGTTTTAATGTAGCAATTGAGCAGTACGAAACCGTCTGAATGTTGCTGTTGACCATTTTTTGCTTGGAGATGCTCTTGAGCTTGAAACACACACAACAAGACCGGTGTTAACTAGCGAAATGGTCGGCAGAGTGCCGACACAGCGAGTTTTGACTATCACTTGCACATCTAAAACAACGTCGGAAAGTAACTCGTTCGGCTTTTGAGTCACATAAAGTATGTGCGTTAATTTTGACGCCACTAGCTCTGCATGTTGTCATGCAATTTCTTTACCTCTCAGAAATGATTATGACATAAAAGTGAAGTACGTGACGAGTGTGACGTTAGGAAAACATTAGGCATCATGGAGAGATTCTGTATGGGACCACCCAACCCAAACGAGTACTGTGTGACGTGCTACCCGGCAGTTATTCACCGAGGTAGCCGGCTAGCTCAGTCGGTAGAGCGTCAGACTCTTAATCCCAGGGTCGTGGGTTCGAGCCAGACGCTGGGCGGAACGGAATTTTGTTCCGCTGCAAGTGTAAATTACCGTTTTTCTGATTAACGAGATTTAATGGAAATAGCAACTTTAAACTTTGCCTACGTCTCTGTCAGTCGCAAGGTAGCTGTATTTGAAGGTGAAGGTGATTTTGTAGACATGTGTGAAAGACATGTTCTGAAATGCAAGTGTTGTTGTTTGGAGAGCACATCGGTTACGTGTCAGATGTGTAGTCAAGCAGTAATTTGTCGCCATAGCTGCAAATATTAGCCGGTAATATGAAGTGTTGTCAGCTAAAGTCTGATGATGCAGACGACCGTAAGGACGAAGTACCCAAGAGTACCGCTAGGCCGCGCCTCTTTAGCTCAGTGGTAGAGCACTGGTCTAATAAACCAGGGGTCGTAAGTTCCATCCTCACAGGAGAAAGATGAATTTTGGAAATCAGTTGCGCGTCGTGGCCGTATAGCAAACAGTTCCTGTGATGACGAACAATTAGCGACAGGCGTTTTTTTAAGAATCACTCTCAGATGCGATTAAGGCGAATGGCGCAGATAAAGCATTTGCCAAAGCGGTACAGCATAAGGTGGGACGAGGCAGTCTGAATTACATTTTATAGATGTATTTCTCACATATCTCAGAGCCTCTCGCGATATTCGTCGTCGTCGTCGTCGTCGTCGTCGTCGTCGTCGCCGCCGCCGCCGCTTCTGCAGAAGTAGCAAATGGCAATCGTAGCAAATGCGGCGAGGGACGCCCTGCCTTCGATTCCGAATGCACAAAGTGTGTGGTCTTGTTTCTCAGTCTATATTTGGTCGGTCACGTCAGAGGTTGAATGTAACGAATGGGTGGGAAAGAGCAAGGGGCAGCGGCTGTGTAGAACGAAAACACAAATCCTCAGGGGTGTGAGCGTTTCGAGATGAGTCGTATACATGTAAATGTTGGTCGTCAGTGACCGTGTGGCCTAATGGATAAGGCGTCGGACTTCGGATCTGAAGATTACAGGTTCGAATGCTGTCACGCTTGTGTTTTTCCAGTTCTGAAAAAGAAACATAACGTTTTAATGTAGCAATTGAGCAGTACGAAACCGTCTGAATGTTGCTGTTGACCATTTTTTGCTTGGAGATGCTCTTGAGCTTGAAACACACACAACAAGACCGGTGTTAACTAGCGAAATGGTCGGCAGAGTGCCGACACAGCGAGTTTTGACTATCACTTGCACATCTGAAACAACGTCGGAAAGTAACTCGTTCGGCTTTTGAGTCACATAAAGTATGTGCGTTAATTTTGACGCCACTAGCTCTGCATGTTGTCATGCAATTTCTTTACCTCTCAGAAATGATTATGACATAAAAGTGAAGTACGTGACGAGTGTGACGTTAGGAAAACATTAGGCATCATGGAGAGATTCTGTATGGGACCACCCAACCCAAACGAGTACTGTGTGACGTGCTACCCGGCAGGTATTCACCGAGGTAGCCGGCTAGCTCAGTCGGTAGAGCGTCAGACTCTTAATCCCAGGGTCGTGGGTTCGAGCCAGACGCTGGGCGGAACGGAATTTTGTTCCGCTGCAAGTGTAAATTACCGTTTTTCTGATTAACGAGATTTAATGGAAATAGCAACTTTAAACTTTGCCTACGTCTCTGTCAGTCGCAAGGAAGCTGTATTTGAAGGTGAAGGTGATTTTGTAGACATGTGTGAAAGACATGTTCTGAAATGCAAGTGTTGTTGTTTGGAGAGCACATCGGTTACGTGTCAGATGTGTAGTCAAGCAGTAATTTGTCGCCATAGCTGCAAATATTAGCCGGTAATATGAAGTGTTGTCAGCTAAAGTCTGATGATGCAGACGACCGTAAGGACGAAGTACCCAAGAGTACCGCTAGGCCGCGCCTCTTTAGCTCAGTGGTAGAGCACTGGTCTAATAAACCAGGGGTCGTAAGTTCCATCCTCACAGGAGAAAGATGAATTTTGGAAATCAGTTGCGCGTCGTGGCCGTATAGCAAACAGTACCTGTGATGACGAACAATTAGCGACAGGCGTTTTTTTAAGAATCACTCTCAGATGCGATTAAGGCGAATGGCGCAGATAAAGCATTTGCCAAAGCGGTACAGCATAAGGTGGGACGAGGCAGTCTGAATTACATTTTATAGATGTATTTCTCACATATCTCAGAGCCTCTCGCGATATTCGTCGTCGTCGTCGTCGTCGTCGCCGCCGCCGCCGCTTCTGCAGAAGTAGCAAATGGCAATCGTAGCAAATGCGGCGAGGGACGCCCTGCCTTCGATTCCGAATGCACAAAGTGTGTGGTCTTGTTTCTCAGTCTATATTTGGTCGGTCACGTCAGAGGTTGAATGTAACGAATGGGTGGGAAAGAGCAAGGGGCAGCGGCTGTGTAGAACGAAAACACAAATCCTCAGGGGTGTGAGCGTTTCGAGATGAGTCGTATACATGTAAATGTTGGTCGTCAGTGACCGTGTGGCCTAATGGATAAGGCGTCGGACTTCGGATCTGAAGATTACAGGTTCGAATGCTGTCACGCTTGTGTTTTTCCAGTTCTGAAAAAGAAACATAACGTTTTAATGTAGCAATTGAGCAGTACGAAACCGTCTGAATGTTGCTGTTGACCATTTTTTGCTTGGAGATGCTCTTGAGCTTGAAACACACACAACAAGACCGGTGTTAACTAGCGAAATGGTCGGCAGAGTGCCGACACAGCGAGTTTTGACTATCACTTGCACATCTAAAACAACGTCGGAAAGTAACTCGTTCGGCTTTTGAGTCACATAAAGTATGTGCGTTAATTTTGACGCCACTAGCTCTGCATGTTGTCATGCAATTTCTTTACCTCTCAGAAATGATTATGACATAAAAGTGAAGTACGTGACGAGTGTGACGTTAGGAAAACATTAGGCATCATGGAGAGATTCTGTATGGGACCACCCAACCCAAACGAGTACTGTGTGACGTGCTACCCGGCAGTTATTCACCGAGGTAGCCGGCTAGCTCAGTCGGTAGAGCGTCAGACTCTTAATCCCAGGGTCGTGGGTTCGAGCCAGACGCTGGGCGGAACGGAATTTTGTTCCGCTGCAAGTGTAAATTACCGTTTTTCTGATTAACGAGATTTAATGGAAATAGCAACTTTAAACTTTGCCTACGTCTCTGTCAGTCGCAAGGAAGCTGTATTTGAAGGTGAAGGTGATTTTGTAGACATGTGTGAAAGACATGTTCTGAAATGCAAGTGTTGTTGTTTGGAGAGCACATCGGTTACGTGTCAGATGTGTAGTCAAGCAGTAATTTGTCGCCATAGCTGCAAATATTAGCCGGTAATATGAAGTGTTGTCAGCTAAAGTCTGATGATGCAGACGACCGTAAGGACGAAGTACCCAAGAGTACCGCTAGGCCGCGCCTCTTTAGCTCAGTGGTAGAGCCACTGGTCTAATAAACCAGGGGTCGTAAGTTCCATCCTCACAGGAGAAAGATGAATTTTGGAAATCAGTTGCGCGTCGTGGCCGTATAGCAAACAGTACCTGTGATGACGAACAATTAGCGACAGGCGTTTTTTTAAGAATCACTCTCAGATGCGATTAAGGCGAATGGCGCAGATAAAGCATTTGCCAAAGCGGTACAGCATAAGGTGGGACGAGGCAGTCTGAATTACATTTTATAGATGTATTTCTCACATATCTCAGAGCCTCTCGCGATATTCGTCGTCGTCGTCGTCGTCGTCGTCGTCGTCGTCGTCGTCGTCGTCGCCGCCGCCGCCGCCGCTTCTGCAGAAGTAGCAAATGGCAATCGTAGCAAATGCGGAGAGGGACGCCCTGCCTTCGATTCCGAATGCACAAAGTGTGTGGTCTTGTTTCTCAGTCTATATTTGGTCGGTCACGTCAGAGGTTGAATGTAACGAATGGGTGGGAAAGAGCAAGGGGCAGCGGCTGTGTAGAACGAAAACACAAATCCTCAGGGGTGTGAGCGTTTCGAGATGAGTCGTATACATGTAAATGTTGGTCGTCAGTGACCGTGTGGCCTAATGGATAAGGCGTCGGACTTCGGATCTGAAGATTACAGGTTCGAATGCTGTCACGCTTGTGTTTTTCCAGTTCTGAAAAAGAAACATAACGTTTTAATGTAGCAATTGAGCAGTACGAAACCGTCTGAATGTTGCTGTTGACCATTTTTTGCTTGGAGATGCTCTTGAGCTTGAAACACACACAACAAGACCGGTGTTAACTAGCGAAATGGTCGGCAGAGTGCCGACACAGCGAGTTTTGACTATCACTTGCACATCTGAAACAACGTCGGAAAGTAACTCGTTCGGCTTTTGAGTCACATAAAGTATGTGCGTTAATTTTGACGCCACTAGCTCTGCATGTTGTCATGCAATTTCTTTACCTCTCAGAAATGATTATGACATAAAAGTGAAGTACGTGACGAGTGTGACGTTAGGAAAACATTAGGCATCATGGAGAGATTCTGTATGGGACCACCCAACCCAAACGAGTACTGTGTGACGTGCTACCCGGCAGGTATTCACCGAGGTAGCCGGCTAGCTCAGTCGGTAGAGCGTCAGACTCTTAATCCCAGGGTCGTGGGTTCGAGCCAGACGCTGGGCGGAACGGAATTTTGTTCCGCTGCAAGTGTAAATTACCGTTTTTCTGATTAACGAGATTTAATGGAAATAGCAACTTTAAACTTTGCCTACGTCTCTGTCAGTCGCAAGGAAGCTGTATTTGAAGGTGAAGGTGATTTTGTAGACATGTGTGAAAGACATGTTCTGAAATGCAAGTGTTGTTGTTTGGAGAGCACATCGGTTACGTGTCAGATGTGTAGTCAAGCAGTAATTTGTCGCCATAGCTGCAAATATTAGCCGGTAATATGAAGTGTTGTCAGCTAAAGTCTGATGATGCAGACGACCGTAAGGACGAAGTACCCAAGAGTACCGCTAGGCCGCGCCTCTTTAGCTCAGTGGTAGAGCACTGGTCTAATAAACCAGGGGTCGTAAGTTCCATCCTCACAGGAGAAAGATGAATTTTGGAAATCAGTTGCGCGTCGTGGCCGTATAGCAAACAGTACCTGTGATGACGAACAATTAGCGACAGGCGTTTTTTTAAGAATCACTCTCAGATGCGATTAAGGCGAATGGCGCAGATAAAGCATTTGCCAAAGCGGTACAGCATAAGGTGGGACGAGGCAGTCTGAATTACATTTTATAGATGTATTTCTCACATATCTCAGAGCCTCTCGCGATATTCGTCGTCGTCGTCGTCGTCGTCGCCGCCGCCGCCGCTTCTGCAGAAGTAGCAAATGGCAATCGTAGCAAATGCGGCGAGGGACGCCCTGCCTTCGATTCCGAATGCACAAAGTGTGTGGTCTTGTTTCTCAGTCTATATTTGGTCGGTCACGTCAGAGGTTGAATGTAACGAATGGGTGGGAAAGAGCAAGGGGCAGCGGCTGTGTAGAACGAAAACACAAATCCTCAGGGGTGTGAGCGTTTCGAGATGAGTCGTATACATGTAAATGTTGGTCGTCAGTGACCGTGTGGCCTAATGGATAAGGCGTCGGACTTCGGATCTGAAGATTACAGGTTCGAATGCTGTCACGCTTGTGTTTTTCCAGTTCTGAAAAAGAAACATAACGTTTTAATGTAGCAATTGAGCAGTACGAAACCGTCTGAATGTTGCTGTTGACCATTTTTTGCTTGGAGATGCTCTTGAGCTTGAAACACACACAACAAGACCGGTGTTAACTAGCGAAATGGTCGGCAGAGTGCCGACACAGCGAGTTTTGACTATCACTTGCACATCTAAAACAACGTCGGAAAGTAACTCGTTCGGCTTTTGAGTCACATAAAGTATGTGCGTTAATTTTGACGCCACTAGCTCTGCATGTTGTCATGCAATTTCTTTACCTCTCAGAAATGATTATGACATAAAAGTGAAGTACGTGACGAGTGTGACGTTAGGAAAACATTAGGCATCATGGAGAGATTCTGTATGGGACCACCCAACCCAAACGAGTACTGTGTGACGTGCTACCCGGCAGTTATTCACCGAGGTAGCCGGCTAGCTCAGTCGGTAGAGCGTCAGACTCTTAATCCCAGGGTCGTGGGTTCGAGCCAGACGCTGGGCGGAACGGAATTTTGTTCCGCTGCAAGTGTAAATTACCGTTTTTCTGATTAACGAGATTTAATGGAAATAGCAACTTTAAACTTTGCCTACGTCTCTGTCAGTCGCAAGGAAGCTGTATTTGAAGGTGAAGGTGATTTTGTAGACATGTGTGAAAGACATGTTCTGAAATGCAAGTGTTGTTGTTTGGAGAGCACATCGGTTACGTGTCAGATGTGTAGTCAAGCAGTAATTTGTCGCCATAGCTGCAAATATTAGCCGGTAATATGAAGTGTTGTCAGCTAAAGTCTGATGATGCAGACGACCGTAAGGACGAAGTACCCAAGAGTACCGCTAGGCCGCGCCTCTTTAGCTCAGTGGTAGAGCCACTGGTCTAATAAACCAGGGGTCGTAAGTTCCATCCTCACAGGAGAAAGATGAATTTTGGAAATCAGTTGCGCGTCGTGGCCGTATAGCAAACAGTACCTGTGATGACGAACAATTAGCGACAGGCGTTTTTTTAAGAATCACTCTCAGATGCGATTAAGGCGAATGGCGCAGATAAAGCATTTGCCAAAGCGGTACAGCATAAGGTGGGACGAGGCAGTCTGAATTACATTTTATAGATGTATTTCTCACATATCTCAGAGCCTCTCGCGATATTCGTCGTCGTCGTCGTCGTCGTCGTCGTCGTCGTCGTCGTCGTCGTCGCCGCCGCCGCCGCCGCTTCTGCAGAAGTAGCAAATGGCAATCGTAGCAAATGCGGAGAGGGACGCCCTGCCTTCGATTCCGAATGCACAAAGTGTGTGGTCTTGTTTCTCAGTCTATATTTGGTCGGTCACGTCAGAGGTTGAATGTAACGAATGGGTGGGAAAGAGCAAGGGGCAGCGGCTGTGTAGAACGAAAACACAAATCCTCAGGGGTGTGAGCGTTTCGAGATGAGTCGTATACATGTAAATGTTGGTCGTCAGTGACCGTGTGGCCTAATGGATAAGGCGTCGGACTTCGGATCTGAAGATTACAGGTTCGAATGCTGTCACGCTTGTGTTTTTCCAGTTCTGAAAAAGAAACATAACGTTTTAATGTAGCAATTGAGCAGTACGAAACCGTCTGAATGTTGCTGTTGACCATTTTTTGCTTGGAGATGCTCTTGAGCTTGAAACACACACAACAAGACCGGTGTTAACTAGCGAAATGGTCGGCAGAGTGCCGACACAGCGAGTTTTGACTATCACTTGCACATCTAAAACAACGTCGGAAAGTAACTCGTTCGGCTTTTGAGTCACATAAAGTATGTGCGTTAATTTTGACGCCACTAGCTCTGCATGTTGTCATGCAATTTCTTTACCTCTCAGAAATGATTATGACATAAAAGTGAAGTACGTGACGAGTGTGACGTTAGGAAGACATTAGGCATCATGGAGAGATTCTGTATGGGACCACCCAACCCAAACGAGTACTGTGTGACGTGCTACCCGGCAGTTATTCACCGAGGTAGCCGGCTAGCTCAGTCGGTAGAGCGTCAGACTCTTAATCCCAGGGTCGTGGGTTCGAGCCAGACGCTGGGCGGAACGGAAATTTGTTCCGCTGCAAGTGTAAATTCCAGTTTTTCTGATTAACGAGATTTAATGGAAATAGCAACTTTAAACTTTGCCTACGTCTCTGTCAGTCGCAAGGAAGCTGTATTTGAAGGTGAAGGTGATTTTGTAGACATGTGTGAAAGACATGTTCTGAAATGCAAGTGTTGTTGTTTGGAGAGCACATCGGTTACGTGTCAGATGTGTAGTCAAGCAGTAATTTGTCGCCATAGCTGCAAATATTAGCCGGTAATATGAAGTGTTGTCAGCTAAAGTCTGATGATGCAGACGACCGTAAGGACGAAGTACCCAAGAGTACCGCTAGGCCGCGCCTCTTTAGCTCAGTGGTAGAGCACTGGTCTAATAAACCAGGGGTCGTAAGTTCCATCCTCACAGGAGAAAGATGAATTTTGGAAATCAGTTGCGCGTCGTGGCCGTATAGCAAACAGTACCTGTGATGACGAACAATTAGCGACAGGCGTTTTTTTAAGAATCACTCTCAGATGCGATTAAGGCGAATGGCGCAGATAAAGCATTTGCCAAAGCGGTACAGCATAAGGTGGGACGAGGCAGTCTGAATTACATTTTATAGATGTATTTCTCACATATCTCAGAGCCTCTCGCGATATTCGTCGTCGTCGTCGTCGTCGTCGTCGTCGTCGTCGTCGTCGCCGCCGCCGCCGCTTCTGCAGAAGTAGCAAATGGCAATCGTAGCAAATGCGGCGAGGGACGCCCTGCCTTCGATTCCGAATGCACAAAGTGTGTGGTCTTGTTTCTCAGTCTATATTTGGTCGGTCACGTCAGAGGTTGAATGTAACGAATGGGTGGGAAAGAGCAAGGGGCAGCGGCTGTGTAGAACGAAAACACAAATCCTCAGGGGTGTGAGCGTTTCGAGATGAGTCGTATACATGTAAATGTTGGTCGTCAGTGACCGTGTGGCCTAATGGATAAGGCGTCGGACTTCGGATCTGAAGATTACAGGTTCGAATGCTGTCACGCTTGTGTTTTTCCAGTTCTGAAAAAGAAACATAACGTTTTAATGTAGCAATTGAGCAGTACGAAACCGTCTGAATGTTGCTGTTGACCATTTTTTGCTTGGAGATGCTCTTGAGCTTGAAACACACACAACAAGACCGGTGTTAACTAGCGAAATGGTCGGCAGAGTGCCGACACAGCGAGTTTTGACTATCACTTGCACATCTAAAACAACGTCGGAAAGTAACTCGTTCGGCTTTTGAGTCACATAAAGTATGTGCGTTAATTTTGACGCCACTAGCTCTGCATGTTGTCATGCAATTTCTTTACCTCTCAGAAATGATTATGACATAAAAGTGAAGTACGTGACGAGTGTGACGTTAGGAAAACATTAGGCATCATGGAGAGATTCTGTATGGGACCACCCAACCCAAACGAGTACTGTGTGACGTGCTACCCGGCAGGTATTCACCGAGGTAGCCGGCTAGCTCAGTCGGTAGAGCGTCAGACTCTTAATCCCAGGGTCGTGGGTTCGAGTTAGACGCTGGGCGGAACGGAAATTTGTTCCGCTGCATGTGTAAATTACCGTTTTTCTGATTAACGAGATTTAATGGAAATAGCAACTTTAAACTTTGCCTACGTCTCTGTCAGTCGCAAGGAAGCTGTATTTGAAGGTGAAGGTGATTTTGTAGACATGTGTGAAAGACATGTTCTGAAATGCAAGTGTTGTTGTTTGGAGAGCACATCGGTTACGTGTCAGATGTGTAGTCAAGCAGTAATTTGTCGCCATAGCTGCAAATATTAGCCGGTAATATGAAGTGTTGTCAGCTAAAGTCTGATGATGCAGACGACCGTAAGGACGAAGTACCCAAGAGTACCGCTAGGCCGCGCCTCTTTAGCTCAGTGGTAGAGCACTGGTCTAATAAACCAGGGGTCGTAAGTTCCATCCTCACAGGAGAAAGATGAATTTTGGAAATCAGTTGCGCGTCGTGGCCGTATAGCAAACAGTACCTGTGATGACGAACAATTAGCGACAGGCGTTTTTTTAAGAATCACTCTCAGATGCGATTAAGGCGAATGGCGCAGATAAAGCATTTGCCAAAGCGGTACAGCATAAGGTGGGACGAGGCAGTCTGAATTACATTTTATAGATGTATTTCTCACATATCTCAGAGCCTCTCGCGATATTCGTCGTCGTCGTCGTCGTCGTCGTCGCCGCCGCCGCCGCTTCTGCAGAAGTAGCAAATGGCAATCGTAGCAAATGCGGAGAGGGACGCCCTGCCTTCGATTCCGAATGCACAAAGTGTGTGGTCTTGTTTCTCAGTCTATATTTGGTCGGTCACGTCAGAGGTTGAATGTAACGAATGGGTGGGAAAGAGCAAGGGGCAGCGGCTGTGTAGAACGAAAACACAAATCCTCAGGGGTGTGAGCGTTTCGAGATGAGTCGTATACATGTAAATGTTGGTCGTCAGTGACCGTGTGGCCTAATGGATAAGGCGTCGGACTTCGGATCTGAAGATTACAGGTTCGAATGCTGTCACGCTTGTGTTTTTCCAGTTCTGAAAAAGAAACATAACGTTTTAATGTAGCAATTGAGCAGTACGAAACCGTCTGAATGTTGCTGTTGACCATTTTTTGCTTGGAGATGCTCTTGAGCTTGAAACACACACAACAAGACCGGTGTTAACTAGCGAAATGGTCGGCAGAGTGCCGACACAGCGAGTTTTGACTATCACTTGCACATCTAAAACAACGTCGGAAAGTAACTCGTTCGGCTTTTGAGTCACATAAAGTATGTGCGTTAATTTTGACGCCACTAGCTCTGCATGTTGTCATGCAATTTCTTTACCTCTCAGAAATGATTATGACATAAAAGTGAAGTACGTGACGAGTGTGACGTTAGGAAAACATTAGGCATCATGGAGAGATTCTGTATGGGACCACCCAACCCAAACGAGTACTGTGTGACGTGCTACCCGGCAGGTATTCACCGAGGTAGCCGGCTAGCTCAGTCGGTAGAGCGTCAGACTCTTAATCCCAGGGTCGTGGGTTCGAGCCAGACGCTGGGCGGAACGGAAATTTGTTCCGCTGCAAGTGTAAATTCCAGTTTTTCTGATTAACGAGATTTAATGGAAATAGCAACTTTAAACTTTGCCTACGTCTCTGTCAGTCGCAAGGAAGCTGTATTTGAAGGTGAAGGTGATTTTGTAGACATGTGTGAAAGACATGTTCTGAAATGCAAGTGTTGTTGTTTGGAGAGCACATCGGTTACGTGTCAGATGTGTAGTCAAGCAGTAATTTGTCGCCATAGCTGCAAATATTAGCCGGTAATATGAAGTGTTGTCAGCTAAAGTCTGATGATGCAGACGACCGTAAGGACGAAGTACCCAAGAGTACCGCTAGGCCGCGCCTCTTTAGCTCAGTGGTAGAGCACTGGTCTAATAAACCAGGGGTCGTAAGTTCCATCCTCACAGGAGAAAGATGAATTTTGGAAATCAGTTGCGCGTCGTGGCCGTATAGCAAACAGTACCTGTGATGACGAACAATTAGCGACAGGCGTTTTTTTAAGAATCACTCTCAGATGCGATTAAGGCGAATGGCGCAGATAAAGCATTTGCCAAAGCGGTACAGCATAAGGTGGGACGAGGCAGTCTGAATTACATTTTATAGATGTATTTCTCACATATCTCAGAGCCTCTCGCGATATTCGTCGTCGTCGTCGTCGTCGTCGTCGTCGCCGCCGCCGCCGCTTCTGCAGAAGTAGCAAATGGCAATCGTAGCAAATGCGGCGAGGGACGCCCTGCCTTCGATTCCGAATGCACAAAGTGTGTGGTCTTGTTTCTCAGTCTATATTTGGTCGGTCACGTCAGAGGTTGAATGTAACGAATGGGTGGGAAAGAGCAAGGGGCAGCGGCTGTGTAGAACGAAAACACAAATCCTCAGGGGTGTGAGCGTTTCGAGATGAGTCGTATACATGTAAATGTTGGTCGTCAGTGACCGTGTGGCCTAATGGATAAGGCGTCGGACTTCGGATCTGAAGATTACAGGTTCGAATGCTGTCACGCTTGTGTTTTTCCAGTTCTGAAAAAGAAACATAACGTTTTAATGTAGCAATTGAGCAGTACGAAACCGTCTGAATGTTGCTGTTGACCATTTTTTGCTTGGAGATGCTCTTGAGCTTGAAACACACACAACAAGACCGGTGTTAACTAGCGAAATGGTCGGCAGAGTGCCGACACAGCGAGTTTTGACTATCACTTGCACATCTAAAACAACGTCGGAAAGTAACTCGTTCGGCTTTTGAGTCACATAAAGTATGTGCGTTAATTTTGACGCCACTAGCTCTGCATGTTGTCATGCAATTTCTTTACCTCTCAGAAATGATTATGACATAAAAGTGAAGTACGTGACGAGTGTGACGTTAGGAAAACATTAGGCATCATGGAGAGATTCTGTATGGGACCACCCAACCCAAACGAGTACTGTGTGACGTGCTACCCGGCAGTTATTCACCGAGGTAGCCGGCTAGCTCAGTCGGTAGAGCGTCAGACTCTTAATCCCAGGGTCGTGGGTTCGAGCCAGACGCTGGGCGGAACGGAATTTTGTTCCGCTGCAAGTGTAAATTACCGTTTTTCTGATTAACGAGATTTAATGGAAATAGCAACTTTAAACTTTGCCTACGTCTCTGTCAGTCGCAAGGAAGCTGTATTTGAAGGTGAAGGTGATTTTGTAGACATGTGTGAAAGACATGTTCTGAAATGCAAGTGTTGTTGTTTGGAGAGCACATCGGTTACGTGTCAGATGTGTAGTCAAGCAGTAATTTGTCGCCATAGCTGCAAATATTAGCCGGTAATATGAAGTGTTGTCAGCTAAAGTCTGATGATGCAGACGACCGTAAGGACGAAGTACCCAAGAGTACCGCTAGGCCGCGCCTCTTTAGCTCAGTGGTAGAGCCACTGGTCTAATAAACCAGGGGTCGTAAGTTCCATCCTCACAGGAGAAAGATGAATTTTGGAAATCAGTTGCGCGTCGTGGCCGTATAGCAAACAGTACCTGTGATGACGAACAATTAGCGACAGGCGTTTTTTTAAGAATCACTCTCAGATGCGATTAAGGCGAATGGCGCAGATAAAGCATTTGCCAAAGCGGTACAGCATAAGGTGGGACGAGGCAGTCTGAATTACATTTTATAGATGTATTTCTCACATATCTCAGAGCCTCTCGCGATATTCGTCGTCGTCGTCGTCGTCGTCGTCGTCGTCGTCGTCGTCGTCGTCGTCGCCGCCGCCGCCGCCGCTTCTGCAGAAGTAGCAAATGGCAATCGTAGCAAATGCGGAGAGGGACGCCCTGCCTTCGATTCCGAATGCACAAAGTGTGTGGTCTTGTTTCTCAGTCTATATTTGGTCGGTCACGTCAGAGGTTGAATGTAACGAATGGGTGGGAAAGAGCAAGGGGCAGCGGCTGTGTAGAACGAAAACACAAATCCTCAGGGGTGTGAGCGTTTCGAGATGAGTCGTATACATGTAAATGTTGGTCGTCAGTGACCGTGTGGCCTAATGGATAAGGCGTCGGACTTCGGATCTGAAGATTACAGGTTCGAATGCTGTCACGCTTGTGTTTTTCCAGTTCTGAAAAAGAAACATAACGTTTTAATGTAGCAATTGAGCAGTACGAAACCGTCTGAATGTTGCTGTTGACCATTTTTTGCTTGGAGATGCTCTTGAGCTTGAAACACACACAACAAGACCGGTGTTAACTAGCGAAATGGTCGGCAGAGTGCCGACACAGCGAGTTTTGACTATCACTTGCACATCTAAAACAACGTCGTAAAGTAACTCGTTCGGCTTTTGAGTCACATAAAGTATGTGCGTTAATTTTGACGCCACTAGCTCTGCATGTTGTCATGCAATTTCTTTACCTCTCAGAAATGATTATGACATAAAAGTGAAGTACGTGACGAGTGTGACGTTAGGAAAACATTAGGCATCATGGAGAGATTCTGTATGGGACCACCCAACCCAAACGAGTACTGTGTGACGTGCTACCCGGCAGGTATTCACCGAGGTAGCCGGCTAGCTCAGTCGGTAGAGCGTCAGACTCTTAATCCCAGGGTCGTGGGTTCGAGCCAGACGCTGGGCGGAACGGAAATTTGTTCCGCTGCAAGTGTAAATTCCAGTTTTTCTGATTAACGAGATTTAATGGAAATAGCAACTTTAAACTTTGCCTACGTCTCTGTCAGTCGCAAGGAAGCTGTATTTGAAGGTGAAGGTGATTTTGTAGACATGTGTGAAAGACATGTTCTGAAATGCAAGTGTTGTTGTTTGGAGAGCACATCGGTTACGTGTCAGATGTGTAGTCAAGCAGTAATTTGTCGCCATAGCTGCAAATATTAGCCGGTAATATGAAGTGTTGTCAGCTAAAGTCTGATGATGCAGACGACCGTAAGGACGAAGTACCCAAGAGTACCGCTAGGCCGCGCCTCTTTAGCTCAGTGGTAGAGCACTGGTCTAATAAACCAGGGGTCGTAAGTTCCATCCTCACAGGAGAAAGATGAATTTTGGAAATCAGTTGCGCGTCGTGGCCGTATAGCAAACAGTACCTGTGATGACGAACAATTAGCGACAGGCGTTTTTTTAAGAATCACTCTCAGATGCGATTAAGGCGAATGGCGCAGATAAAGCATTTGCCAAAGCGGTACAGCATAAGGTGGGACGAGGCAGTCTGAATTACATTTTATAGATGTATTTCTCACATATCTCAGAGCCTCTCGCGATATTCGTCGTCGTCGTCGTCGTCGTCGTCGTCGCCGCCGCCGCCGCTTCTGCAGAAGTAGCAAATGGCAATCGTAGCAAATGCGGCGAGGGACGCCCTGCCTTCGATTCCGAATGCACAAAGTGTGTGGTCTTGTTTCTCAGTCTATATTTGGTCGGTCACGTCAGAGGTTGAATGTAACGAATGGGTGGGAAAGAGCAAGGGGCAGCGGCTGTGTAGAACGAAAACACAAATCCTCAGGGGTGTGAGCGTTTCGAGATGAGTCGTATACATGTAAATGTTGGTCGTCAGTGACCGTGTGGCCTAATGGATAAGGCGTCGGACTTCGGATCTGAAGATTACAGGTTCGAATGCTGTCACGCTTGTGTTTTTCCAGTTCTGAAAAAGAAACATAACGTTTTAATGTAGCAATTGAGCAGTACGAAACCGTCTGAATGTTGCTGTTGACCATTTTTTGCTTGGAGATGCTCTTGAGCTTGAAACACACACAACAAGACCGGTGTTAACTAGCGAAATGGTCGGCAGAGTGCCGACACAGCGAGTTTTGACTATCACTTGCACATCTAAAACAACGTCGGAAAGTAACTCGTTCGGCTTTTGAGTCACATAAAGTATGTGCGTTAATTTTGACGCCACTAGCTCTGCATGTTGTCATGCAATTTCTTTACCTCTCAGAAATGATTATGACATAAAAGTGAAGTACGTGACGAGTGTGACGTTAGGAAAACATTAGGCATCATGGAGAGATTCTGTATGGGACCACCCAACCCAAACGAGTACTGTGTGACGTGCTACCCGGCAGTTATTCACCGAGGTAGCCGGCTAGCTCAGTCGGTAGAGCGTCAGACTCTTAATCCCAGGGTCGTGGGTTCGAGCCAGACGCTGGGCGGAACGGAATTTTGTTCCGCTGCAAGTGTAAATTACCGTTTTTCTGATTAACGAGATTTAATGGAAATAGCAACTTTAAACTTTGCCTACGTCTCTGTCAGTCGCAAGGAAGCTGTATTTGAAGGTGAAGGTGATTTTGTAGACATGTGTGAAAGACATGTTCTGAAATGCAAGTGTTGTTGTTTGGAGAGCACATCGGTTACGTGTCAGATGTGTAGTCAAGCAGTAATTTGTCGCCATAGCTGCAAATATTAGCCGGTAATATGAAGTGTTGTCAGCTAAAGTCTGATGATGCAGACGACCGTAAGGACGAAGTACCCAAGAGTACCGCTAGGCCGCGCCTCTTTAGCTCAGTGGTAGAGCCACTGGTCTAATAAACCAGGGGTCGTAAGTTCCATCCTCACAGGAGAAAGATGAATTTTGGAAATCAGTTGCGCGTCGTGGCCGTATAGCAAACAGTACCTGTGATGACGAACAATTAGCGACAGGCGTTTTTTTAAGAATCACTCTCAGATGCGATTAAGGCGAATGGCGCAGATAAAGCATTTGCCAAAGCGGTACAGCATAAGGTGGGACGAGGCAGTCTGAATTACATTTTATAGATGTATTTCTCACATATCTCAGAGCCTCTCGCGATATTCGTCGTCGTCGTCGTCGTCGTCGTCGTCGTCGTCGTCGCCGCCGCCGCCGCCGCTTCTGCAGAAGTAGCAAATGGCAATCGTAGCAAATGCGGCGAGGGACGCCCTGCCTTCGATTCCGAATGCACAAAGTGTGTGGTCTTGTTTCTCAGTCTATATTTGGTCGGTCACGTCAGAGGTTGAATGTAACGAATGGGTGGGAAAGAGCAAGGGGCAGCGGCTGTGTAGAACGAAAACTCAAATCCTCAGGGGTGTGAGCGTTTCGAGATGAGTCGTATACATGTAAATGTTGGTCGTCAGTGACCGTGTGGCCTAATGGATAAGGCGTCGGACTTCGGATCTGAAGATTACAGGTTCGAATGCTGTCACGCTTGTGTTTTTCCAGTTCTGAAAAAGAAACATAACGTTTTAATGTAGCAATTGAGCAGTACGAAACCGTCTGAATGTTGCTGTTGACCATTTTTTGCTTGGAGATGCTCTTGAGCTTGAAACACACACAACAAGACCGGTGTTAACTAGCGAAATGGTCGGCAGAGTGCCGACACAGCGAGTTTTGACTATCACTTGCACATCTAAAACAACGTCGGAAAGTAACTCGTTCGGCTTTTGAGTCACATAAAGTATGTGCGTTAATTTTGACGCCACTAGCTCTGCATGTTGTCATGCAATTTCTTTACCTCTCAGAAATGATTATGACATAAAAGTGAAGTACGTGACGAGTGTGACGTTAGGAAGACATTAGGCATCATGGAGAGATTCTGTATGGGACCACCCAACCCAAACGAGTACTGTGTGACGTGCTACCCGGCAGTTATTCACCGAGGTAGCCGGCTAGCTCAGTCGGTAGAGCGTCAGACTCTTAATCCCAGGGTCGTGGGTTCGAGCCAGACGCTGGGCGGAACGGAAATTTGTTCCGCTGCAAGTGTAAATTCCAGTTTTTCTGATTAACGAGATTTAATGGAAATAGCAACTTTAAACTTTGCCTACGTCTCTGTCAGTCGCAAGGAAGCTGTATTTGAAGGTGAAGATGATTTTGTAGACATGTGTGAAAGACATGTTCTGAAATGCAAGTGTTGTTGTTTGGAGAGCACATCGGTTACGTGTCAGATGTGTAGTCAAGCAATAATTTGTCGCCATAGCTGCAAATATTAGCCGGTAATATGAAGTGTTGTCAGCTAAAGTCTGATGATGCAGACGACCGTAAGGACGAAGTACCCAAGAGTACCGCTAGGCCGCGCCTCTTTAGCTCAGTGGTAGAGCCACTGGTCTAATAAACCAGGGGTCGTAAGTTCCATCCTCACAGGAGAAAGATGAATTTTGGAAATCAGTTGCGCGTCGTGGCCGTATAGCAAACAGTACCTGTGATGACGAACAATTAGCGACAGGCGTTTTTTTAAGAATCACTCTCAGATGCGATTAAGGCGAATGGCGCAGATAAAGCATTTGCCAAAGCGGTACAGCATAAGGTGGGACGAGGCAGTCTGAATTACATTTTATAGATGTATTTCTCACATATCTCAGAGCCTCTCGCGATATTCGTCGTCGTCGTCGTCGTCGTCGTCGTCGTCGTCGTCGTCGCCGCCGCCGCCGCTTCTGCAGAAGTAGCAAATGGCAATCGTAGCAAATGCGGCGAGGGACGCCCTGCCTTCGATTCCGAATGCACAAAGTGTGTGGTCTTGTTTCTCAGTCTATATTTGGTCGGTCACGTCAGAGGTTGAATGTAACGAATGGGTGGGAAAGAGCAAGGGGCAGCGGCTGTGTAGAACGAAAACACAAATCCTCAGGGGTGTGAGCGTTTCGAGATGAGTCGTATACATGTAAATGTTGGTCGTCAGTGACCGTGTGGCCTAATGGATAAGGCGTCGGACTTCGGATCTGAAGATTACAGGTTCGAATGCTGTCACGCTTGTGTTTTTCCAGTTCTGAAAAAGAAACATAACGTTTTAATGTAGCAATTGAGCAGTACGAAACCGTCTGAATGTTGCTGTTGACCATTTTTTGCTTGGAGATGCTCTTGAGCTTGAAACACACACAACAAGACCGGTGTTAACTAGCGAAATGGTCGGCAGAGTGCCGACACAGCGAGTTTTGACTATCACTTGCACATCTAAAACAACGTCGGAAAGTAACTCGTTCGGCTTTTGAGTCACATAAAGTATGTGCGTTAATTTTGACGCCACTAGCTCTGCATGTTGTCATGCAATTTCTTTACCTCTCAGAAATGATTATGACATAAAAGTGAAGTACGTGACGAGTGTGACGTTAGGAAAACATTAGGCATCATGGAGAGATTCTGTATGGGACCACCCAACCCAAACGAGTACTGTGTGACGTGCTACCCGGCAGTTATTCACCGATGTAGCCGGCTAGCTCAGTCGGTAGAGCGTCAGACTCTTAATCCCAGGGTCGTGGGTTCGAGCCAGACGCTGGGCGGAACGGAATTTTGTTCCGCTGCAAGTGTAAATTACCGTTTTTCTGATTAACGAGATTTAATGGAAATAGCAACTTTAAACTTTGCCTACGTCTCTGTCAGTCGCAAGGAAGCTGTATTTGAAGGTGAAGGTGATTTTGTAGACATGTGTGAAAGACATGTTCTGAAATGCAAGTGTTGTTGTTTGGAGAGCACATCGGTTACGTGTCAGATGTGTAGTCAAGCAGTAATTTGTCGCCATAGCTGCAAATATTAGCCGGTAATATGAAGTGTTGTCAGCTAAAGTCTGATGATGCAGACGACCGTAAGGACGAAGTACCCAAGAGTACCGCTAGGCCGCGCATCTTTAGCTCAGTGGTAGAGCACTGGTCTAATAAACCAGGGGTCGTAAGTTCCATCCTCACAGGAGAAAGATGAATTTTGGAAATCAGTTGCGCGTCGTGGCCGTATAGCAAACAGTACCTGTGATGACGAACAATTAGCGACAGGCGTTTTTTTAAGAATCACTCTCAGATGCGATTAAGGCGAATGGCGCAGATAAAGCATTTGCCAAAGCGGTACAGCATAAGGTGGGACGAGGCAGTCTGAATTACATTTTATAGATGTATTTCTCACATATCTCAGAGCCTCTCGCGATATTCGTCGTCGTCGTCGTCGTCGTCGTCGTCGTCGTCGTCGTCGTCGCCGCCGCCGCCGCTTCTGCAGAAGTAGCAAATGGCAATCGTAGCAAATGCGGCGAGGGACGCCCTGCCTTCGATTCCGAATGCACAAAGTGTGTGGTCTTGTTTCTCAGTCTATATTTGGTCGGTCACGTCAGAGGTTGAATGTAACGAATGGGTGGGAAAGAGCAAGGGGCAGCGGCTGTGTAGAACGAAAACACAAATCCTCAGGGGTGTGAGCGTTTCGAGATGAGTCGTATACATGTAAATGTTGGTCGTCAGTGACCGTGTGGCCTAATGGATAAGGCGTCGGACTTCGGATCTGAAGATTACAGGTTCGAATGCTGTCACGCTTGTGTTTTTCCAGTTCTGAAAAAGAAACATAACGTTTTAATGTAGCAATTGAGCAGTACGAAACCGTCTGAATGTTGCTGTTGACCATTTTTTGCTTGGAGATGCTCTTGAGCTTGAAACACACACAACAAGACCGGTGTTAACTAGCGAAATGGTCGGCAGAGTGCCGACACAGCGAGTTTTGACTATCACTTGCACATCTAAAACAACGTCGGAAAGTAACTCGTTCGGCTTTTGAGTCACATAAAGTATGTGCGTTAATTTTGACGCCACTAGCTCTGCATGTTGTCATGCAATTTCTTTACCTCTCAGAAATGATTATGACATAAAAGTGAAGTACGTGACGAGTGTGACGTTAGGAAAACATTAGGCATCATGGAGAGATTCTGTATGGGACCACCCAACCCAAACGAGTACTGTGTGACGTGCTACCCGGCAGTTATTCACCGAGGTAGCCGGCTAGCTCAGTCGGTAGAGCGTCAGACTCTTAATCCCAGGGTCGTGGGTTCGAGCCAGACGCTGGGCGGAACGGAATTTTGTTCCGCTGCAAGTGTAAATTACCGTTTTTCTGATTAACGAGATTTAATGGAAATAGCAACTTTAAACTTTGCCTACGTCTCTGTCAGTCGCAAGGAAGCTGTATTTGAAGGTGAAGGTGATTTTGTAGACATGTGTGAAAGACATGTTCTGAAATGCAAGTGTTGTTGTTTGGAGAGCACATCGGTTACGTGTCAGATGTGTAGTCAAGCAGTAATTTGTCGCCATAGCTGCAAATATTAGCCGGTAATATGAAGTGTTGTCAGCTAAAGTCTGATGATGCAGACGACCGTAAGGACGAAGTACCCAAGAGTACCGCTAGGCCGCGCCTCTTTAGCTCAGTGGTAGAGCCACTGGTCTAATAAACCAGGGGTCGTAAGTTCCATCCTCACAGGAGAAAGATGAATTTTGGAAATCAGTTGCGCGTCGTGGCCGTATAGCAAACAGTACCTGTGATGACGAACAATTAGCGACAGGCGTTTTTTTAAGAATCACTCTCAGATGCGATTAAGGCGAATGGCGCAGATAAAGCATTTGCCAAAGCGGTACAGCATAAGGTGGGACGAGGCAGTCTGAATTACATTTTATAGATGTATTTCTCACATATCTCAGAGCCTCTCGCGATATTCGTCGTCGTCGTCGTCGTCGTCGTCGTCGTCGTCGTCGTCGCCGCCGCCGCCGCCGCTTCTGCAGAAGTAGCAAATGGCAATCGTAGCAAATGCGGCGAGGGACGCCCTGCCTTCGATTCCGAATGCACAAAGTGTGTGGTCTTGTTTCTCAGTCTATATTTGGTCGGTCACGTCAGAGGTTGAATGTAACGAATGGGTGGGAAAGAGCAAGGGGCAGCGGCTGTGTAGAACGAAAACTCAAATCCTCAGGGGTGTGAGCGTTTCGAGATGAGTCGTATACATGTAAATGTTGGTCGTCAGTGACCGTGTGGCCTAATGGATAAGGCGTCGGACTTCGGATCTGAAGATTACAGGTTCGAATGCTGTCACGCTTGTGTTTTTCCAGTTCTGAAAAAGAAACATAACGTTTTAATGTAGCAATTGAGCAGTACGAAACCGTCTGAATGTTGCTGTTGACCATTTTTTGCTTGGAGATGCTCTTGAGCTTGAAACACACACAACAAGACCGGTGTTAACTAGCGAAATGGTCGGCAGAGTGCCGACACAGCGAGTTTTGACTATCACTTGCACATCTAAAACAACGTCGGAAAGTAACTCGTTCGGCTTTTGAGTCACATAAAGTATGTGCGTTAATTTTGACGCCACTAGCTCTGCATGTTGTCATGCAATTTCTTTACCTCTCAGAAATGATTATGACATAAAAGTGAAGTACGTGACGAGTGTGACGTTAGGAAGACATTAGGCATCATGGAGAGATTCTGTATGGGACCACCCAACCCAAACGAGTACTGTGTGACGTGCTACCCGGCAGTTATTCACCGAGGTAGCCGGCTAGCTCAGTCGGTAGAGCGTCAGACTCTTAATCCCAGGGTCGTGGGTTCGAGCCAGACGCTGGGCGGAACGGAAATTTGTTCCGCTGCAAGTGTAAATTCCAGTTTTTCTGATTAACGAGATTTAATGGAAATAGCAACTTTAAACTTTGCCTACGTCTCTGTCAGTCGCAAGGAAGCTGTATTTGAAGGTGAAGATGATTTTGTAGACATGTGTGAAAGACATGTTCTGAAATGCAAGTGTTGTTGTTTGGAGAGCACATCGGTTACGTGTCAGATGTGTAGTCAAGCAATAATTTGTCGCCATAGCTGCAAATATTAGCCGGTAATATGAAGTGTTGTCAGCTAAAGTCTGATGATGCAGACGACCGTAAGGACGAAGTACCCAAGAGTACCGCTAGGCCGCGCCTCTTTAGCTCAGTGGTAGAGCCACTGGTCTAATAAACCAGGGGTCGTAAGTTCCATCCTCACAGGAGAAAGATGAATTTTGGAAATCAGTTGCGCGTCGTGGCCGTATAGCAAACAGTACCTGTGATGACGAACAATTAGCGACAGGCGTTTTTTTAAGAATCACTCTCAGATGCGATTAAGGCGAATGGCGCAGATAAAGCATTTGCCAAAGCGGTACAGCATAAGGTGGGACGAGGCAGTCTGAATTACATTTTATAGATGTATTTCTCACATATCTCAGAGCCTCTCGCGATATTCGTCGTCGTCGTCGTCGTCGTCGTCGTCGTCGCCGCCGCCGCCGCTTCTGCAGAAGTAGCAAATGGCAATCGTAGCAAATGCGGCGAGGGACGCCCTGCCTTCGATTCCGAATGCACAAAGTGTGTGGTCTTGTTTCTCAGTCTATATTTGGTCGGTCACGTCAGAGGTTGAATGTAACGAATGGGTGGGAAAGAGCAAGGGGCAGCGGCTGTGTAGAACGAAAACACAAATCCTCAGGGGTGTGAGCGTTTCGAGATGAGTCGTATACATGTAAATGTTGGTCGTCAGTGACCGTGTGGCCTAATGGATAAGGCGTCGGACTTCGGATCTGAAGATTACAGGTTCGAATGCTGTCACGCTTGTGTTTTTCCAGTTCTGAAAAAGAAACATAACGTTTTAATGTAGCAATTGAGCAGTACGAAACCGTCTGAATGTTGCTGTTGACCATTTTTTGCTTGGAGATGCTCTTGAGCTTGAAACACACACAACAAGACCGGTGTTAACTAGCGAAATGGTCGGCAGAGTGCCGACACAGCGAGTTTTGACTATCACTTGCACATCTAAAACAACGTCGGAAAGTAACTCGTTCGGCTTTTGAGTCACATAAAGTATGTGCGTTAATTTTGACGCCACTAGCTCTGCATGTTGTCATGCAATTTCTTTACCTCTCAGAAATGATTATGACATAAAAGTGAAGTACGTGACGAGTGTGACGTTAGGAAAACATTAGGCATCATGGAGAGATTCTGTATGGGACCACCCAACCCAAACGAGTACTGTGTGACGTGCTACCCGGCAGTTATTCACCGATGTAGCCGGCTAGCTCAGTCGGTAGAGCGTCAGACTCTTAATCCCAGGGTCGTGGGTTCGAGCCAGACGCTGGGCGGAACGGAATTTTGTTCCGCTGCAAGTGTAAATTACCGTTTTTCTGATTAACGAGATTTAATGGAAATAGCAACTTTAAACTTTGCCTACGTCTCTGTCAGTCGCAAGGAAGCTGTATTTGAAGGTGAAGGTGATTTTGTAGACATGTGTGAAAGACATGTTCTGAAATGCAAGTGTTGTTGTTTGGAGAGCACATCGGTTACGTGTCAGATGTGTAGTCAAGCAGTAATTTGTCGCCATAGCTGCAAATATTAGCCGGTAATATGAAGTGTTGTCAGCTAAAGTCTGATGATGCAGACGACCGTAAGGACGAAGTACCCAAGAGTACCGCTAGGCCGCGCATCTTTAGCTCAGTGGTAGAGCACTGGTCTAATAAACCAGGGGTCGTAAGTTCCATCCTCACAGGAGAAAGATGAATTTTGGAAATCAGTTGCGCGTCGTGGCCGTATAGCAAACAGTACCTGTGATGACGAACAATTAGCGACAGGCGTTTTTTTAAGAATCACTCTCAGATGCGATTAAGGCGAATGGCGCAGATAAAGCATTTGCCAAAGCGGTACAGCATAAGGTGGGACGAGGCAGTCTGAATTACATTTTATAGATGTATTTCTCACATATCTCAGAGCCTCTCGCGATATTCGTCGTCGTCGTCGTCGTCGTCGTCGTCGTCGTCGTCGTCGCCGCCGCCGCCGCTTCTGCAGAAGTAGCAAATGGCAATCGTAGCAAATGCGGCGAGGGACGCCCTGCCTTCGATTCCGAATGCACAAAGTGTGTGGTCTTGTTTCTCAGTCTATATTTGGTCGGTCACGTCAGAGGTTGAATGTAACGAATGGGTGGGAAAGAGCAAGGGGCAGCGGCTGTGTAGAACGAAAACACAAATCCTCAGGGGTGTGAGCGTTTCGAGATGAGTCGTATACATGTAAATGTTGGTCGTCAGTGACCGTGTGGCCTAATGGATAAGGCGTCGGACTTCGGATCTGAAGATTACAGGTTCGAATGCTGTCACGCTTGTGTTTTTCCAGTTCTGAAAAAGAAACATAACGTTTTAATGTAGCAATTGAGCAGTACGAAACCGTCTGAATGTTGCTGTTGACCATTTTTTGCTTGGAGATGCTCTTGAGCTTGAAACACACACAACAAGACCGGTGTTAACTAGCGAAATGGTCGGCAGAGTGCCGACACAGCGAGTTTTGACTATCACTTGCACATCTAAAACAACGTCGGAAAGTAACTCGTTCGGCTTTTGAGTCACATAAAGTATGTGCGTTAATTTTGACGCCACTAGCTCTGCATGTTGTCATGCAATTTCTTTACCTCTCAGAAATGATTATGACATAAAAGTGAAGTACGTGACGAGTGTGACGTTAGGAAAACATTAGGCATCATGGAGAGATTCTGTATGGGACCACCCAACCCAAACGAGTACTGTGTGACGTGCTACCCGGCAGGTATTCACCGAGGTAGCCGGCTAGCTCAGTCGGTAGAGCGTCAGACTCTTAATCCCAGGGTCGTGGGTTCGAGCCAGACGCTGGGCGGAACGGAAATTTGTTCCGCTGCAAGTGTAAATTCCAGTTTTTCTGATTAACGAGATTTAATGGAAATAGCAACTTTAAACTTTGCCTACGTCTCTGTCAGTCGCAAGGAAGCTGTATTTGAAGGTGAAGGTGATTTTGTAGACATGTGTGAAAGACATGTTCTGAAATGCAAGTGTTGTTGTTTGGAGAGCACATCGGTTACGTGTCAGATGTGTAGTCAAGCAGTAATTTGTCGCCATAGCTGCAAATATTAGCCGGTAATATGAAGTGTTGTCAGCTAAAGTCTGATGATGCAGACGACCGTAAGGACGAAGTACCCAAGAGTACCGCTAGGCCGCGCCTCTTTAGCTCAGTGGTAGAGCACTGGTCTAATAAACCAGGGGTCGTAAGTTCCATCCTCACAGGAGAAAGATGAATTTTGGAAATCAGTTGCGCGTCGTGGCCGTATAGCAAACAGTACCTGTGATGACGAACAATTAGCGACAGGCGTTTTTTTAAGAATCACTCTCAGATGCGATTAAGGCGAATGGCGCAGATAAAGCATTTGCCAAAGCGGTACAGCATAAGGTGGGACGAGGCAGTCTGAATTACATTTTATAGATGTATTTCTCACATATCTCAGAGCCTCTCGCGATATTCGTCGTCGTCGTCGTCGTCGTCGCCGCCGCCGCCGCTTCTGCAGAAGTAGCAAATGGCAATCGTAGCAAATGCGGCGAGGGACGCCCTGCCTTCGATTCCGAATGCACAAAGTGTGTGGTCTTGTTTCTCAGTCTATATTTGGTCGGTCACGTCAGAGGTTGAATGTAACGAATGGGTGGGAAAGAGCAAGGGGCAGCGGCTGTGTAGAACGAAAACACAAATCCTCAGGGGTGTGAGCGTTTCGAGATGAGTCGTATACATGTAAATGTTGGTCGTCAGTGACCGTGTGGCCTAATGGATAAGGCGTCGGACTTCGGATCTGAAGATTACAGGTTCGAATGCTGTCACGCTTGTGTTTTTCCAGTTCTGAAAAAGAAACATAACGTTTTAATGTAGCAATTGAGCAGTACGAAACCGTCTGAATGTTGCTGTTGACCATTTTTTGCTTGGAGATGCTCTTGAGCTTGAAACACACACAACAAGACCGGTGTTAACTAGCGAAATGGTCGGCAGAGTGCCGACACAGCGAGTTTTGACTATCACTTGCACATCTAAAACAACGTCGGAAAGTAACTCGTTCGGCTTTTGAGTCACATAAAGTATGTGCGTTAATTTTGACGCCACTAGCTCTGCATGTTGTCATGCAATTTCTTTACCTCTCAGAAATGATTATGACATAAAAGTGAAGTACGTGACGAGTGTGACGTTAGGAAAACATTAGGCATCATGGAGAGATTCTGTATGGGACCACCCAACCCAAACGAGTACTGTGTGACGTGCTACCCGGCAGTTATTCACCGAGGTAGCCGGCTAGCTCAGTCGGTAGAGCGTCAGACTCTTAATCCCAGGGTCGTGGGTTCGAGCCAGACGCTGGGCGGAACGGAATTTTGTTCCGCTGCAAGTGTAAATTACCGTTTTTCTGATTAACGAGATTTAATGGAAATAGCAACTTTAAACTTTGCCTACGTCTCTGTCAGTCGCAAGGTAGCTGTATTTGAAGGTGAAGGTGATTTTGTAGACATGTGTGAAAGACATGTTCTGAAATGCAAGTGTTGTTGTTTGGAGAGCACATCGGTTACGTGTCAGATGTGTAGTCAAGCAGTAATTTGTCGCCATAGCTGCAAATATTAGCCGGTAATATGAAGTGTTGTCAGCTAAAGTCTGATGATGCAGACGACCGTAAGGACGAAGTACCCAAGAGTACCGCTAGGCCGCGCCTCTTTAGCTCAGTGGTAGAGCACTGGTCTAATAAACCAGGGGTCGTAAGTTCCATCCTCACAGGAGAAAGATGAATTTTGGAAATCAGTTGCGCGTCGTGGCCGTATAGCAAACAGTACCTGTGATGACGAACAATTAGCGACAGGCGTTTTTTTAAGAATCACTCTCAGATGCGATTAAGGCGAATGGCGCAGATAAAGCATTTGCCAAAGCGGTACAGCATAAGGTGGGACGAGGCAGTCTGAATTACATTTTATAGATGTATTTCTCACATATCTCAGAGCCTCTCGCGATATTCGTCGTCGTCGTCGTCGTCGTCGTCGTCGTCGTCGTCGCCGCCGCCGCCGCTTCTGCAGAAGTAGCAAATGGCAATCGTAGCAAATGCGGCGAGGGACGCCCTGCCTTCGATTCCGAATGCACAAAGTGTGTGGTCTTGTTTCTCAGTCTATATTTGGTCGGTCACGTCAGAGGTTGAATGTAACGAATGGGTGGGAAAGAGCAAGGGGCAGCGGCTGTGTAGAACGAAAACACAAATCCTCAGGGGTGTGAGCGTTTCGAGATGAGTCGTATACATGTAAATGTTGGTCGTCAGTGACCGTGTGGCCTAATGGATAAGGCGTCGGACTTCGGATCTGAAGATTACAGGTTCGAATGCTGTCACGCTTGTGTTTTTCCAGTTCTGAAAAAGAAACATAACGTTTTAATGTAGCAATTGAGCAGTACGAAACCGTCTGAATGTTGCTGTTGACCATTTTTTGCTTGGAGATGCTCTTGAGCTTGAAACACACACAACAAGACCGGTGTTAACTAGCGAAATGGTCGGCAGAGTGCCGACACAGCGAGTTTTGACTATCACTTGCACATCTAAAACAACGTCGTAAAGTAACTCGTTCGGCTTTTGAGTCACATAAAGTATGTGCGTTAATTTTGACGCCACTAGCTCTGCATGTTGTCATGCAATTTCTTTACCTCTCAGAAATGATTATGACATAAAAGTGAAGTACGTGACGAGTGTGACGTTAGGAAAACATTAGGCATCATGGAGAGATTCTGTATGGGACCACCCAACCCAAACGAGTACTGTGTGACGTGCTACCCGGCAGGTATTCACCGAGGTAGCCGGCTAGCTCAGTCGGTAGAGCGTCAGACTCTTAATCCCAGGGTCGTGGGTTCGAGCCAGACGCTGGGCGGAACGGAAATTTGTTCCGCTGCAAGTGTAAATTCCAGTTTTTCTGATTAACGAGATTTAATGGAAATAGCAACTTTAAACTTTGCCTACGTCTCTGTCAGTCGCAAGGAAGCTGTATTTGAAGGTGAAGGTGATTTTGTAGACATGTGTGAAAGACATGTTCTGAAATGCAAGTGTTGTTGTTTGGAGAGCACATCGGTTACGTGTCAGATGTGTAGTCAAGCAGTAATTTGTCGCCATAGCTGCAAATATTAGCCGGTAATATGAAGTGTTGTCAGCTAAAGTCTGATGATGCAGACGACCGTAAGGACGAAGTACCCAAGAGTACCGCTAGGCCGCGCCTCTTTAGCTCAGTGGTAGAGCACTGGTCTAATAAACCAGGGGTCGTAAGTTCCATCCTCACAGGAGAAAGATGAATTTTGGAAATCAGTTGCGCGTCGTGGCCGTATAGCAAACAGTACCTGTGATGACGAACAATTAGCGACAGGCGTTTTTTTAAGAATCACTCTCAGATGCGATTAAGGCGAATGGCGCAGATAAAGCATTTGCCAAAGCGGTACAGCATAAGGTGGGACGAGGCAGTCTGAATTACATTTTATAGATGTATTTCTCACATATCTCAGAGCCTCTCGCGATATTCGTCGTCGTCGTCGTCGTCGTCGTCGTCGTCGTCGTCGTCGCCGTCGTCGTCGCCGCCGCCGCCGCTTCTGCAGAAGTAGCAAATGGCAATCGTAGCAAATGCGGCGAGGGACGCCCTGCCTTCGATTCCGAATGCACAAAGTGTGTGGTCTTGTTTCTCAGTCTATATTTGGTCGGTCACGTCAGAGGTTGAATGTAACGAATGGGTGGGAAAGAGCAAGGGGCAGCGGCTGTGTAGAACGAAAACACAAATCCTCAGGGGTGTGAGCGTTTCGAGATGAGTCGTATACATGTAAATGTTGGTCGTCAGTGACCGTGTGGCCTAATGGATAAGGCGTCGGACTTCGGATCTGAAGATTACAGGTTCGAATGCTGTCACGCTTGTGTTTTTCCAGTTCTGAAAAAGAAACATAACGTTTTAATGTAGCAATTGAGCAGTACGAAACCGTCTGAATGTTGCTGTTGACCATTTTTTGCTTGGAGATGCTCTTGAGCTTGAAACACACACAACAAGACCGGTGTTAACTAGCGAAATGGTCGGCAGAGTGCCGACACAGCGAGTTTTGACTATCACTTGCACATCTAAAACAACGTCGGAAAGTAACTCGTTCGGCTTTTGAGTCACATAAAGTATGTGCGTTAATTTTGACGCCACTAGCTCTGCATGTTGTCATGCAATTTCTTTACCTCTCAGAAATGATTATGACATAAAAGTGAAGTACGTGACGAGTGTGACGTTAGGAAAACATTAGGCATCATGGAGAGATTCTGTATGGGACCACCCAACCCAAACGAGTACTGTGTGACGTGCTACCCGGCAGGTATTCACCGAGGTAGCCGGCTAGCTCAGTCGGTAGAGCGTCAGACTCTTAATCCCAGGGTCGTGGGTTCGAGCCACACGCTGGGCGGAACGGAAATTTGTTCCGCTGCAAGTGTAAATTCCAGTTTTTCTGATTAACGAGATTTAATGGAAATAGCAACTTTAAACTTTGCCTACGTCTCTGTCAGTCGCAAGGAAGCTGTATTTGAAGGTGAAGGTGATTTTGTAGACATGTGTGAAAGACATGTTCTGAAATGCAAGTGTTGTTGTTTGGAGAGCACATCGGTTACGTGTCAGATGTGTAGTCAAGCAGTAATTTGTCGCCATAGCTGCAAATATTAGCCGGTAATATGAAGTGTTGTCAGCTAAAGTCTGATGATGCAGACGACCGTAAGGACGAAGTACCCAAGAGTACCGCTAGGCCGCGCCTCTTTAGCTCAGTGGTAGAGCACTGGTCTAATAAACCAGGGGTCGTAAGTTCCATCCTCACAGGAGAAAGATGAATTTTGGAAATCAGTTGCGCGTCGTGGCCGTATAGCAAACAGTACCTGTGATGACGAACAATTAGCGACAGGCGTTTTTTTAAGAATCACTCTCAGATGCGATTAAGGCGAATGGCGCAGATAAAGCATTTGCC
The DNA here is from genome assembly GCF_023897955.1 of Schistocerca gregaria. Lineage (NCBI taxonomy): Eukaryota > Metazoa > Arthropoda > Insecta > Orthoptera > Acrididae > Schistocerca > Schistocerca gregaria. The sequence continues at coordinate 114,630 of NC_064926.1, forward strand.
AAAGCGGTACAGCATAAGGTGGGACGAGGCAGTCTGAATTACATTTTATAGATGTATTTCTCACATATCTCAGAGCCTCTCGCGATATTCGTCGTCGTCGTCGTCGTCGTCGTCGTCGTCGTCGTCGCCGCCGCCGCCGCTTCTGCAGAAGTAGCAAATGGCAATCGTAGCAAATGCGGCGAGGGACGCCCTGCCTTCGATTCCGAATGCACAAAGTGTGTGGTCTTGTTTCTCAGTCTATATTTGGTCGGTCACGTCAGAGGTTGAATGTAACGAATGGGTGGGAAAGAGCAAGGGGCAGCGGCTGTGTAGAACGAAAACACAAATCCTCAGGGGTGTGAGCGTTTCGAGATGAGTCGTATACATGTAAATGTTGGTCGTCAGTGACCGTGTGGCCTAATGGATAAGGCGTCGGACTTCGGATCTGAAGATTACAGGTTCGAATGCTGTCACGCTTGTGTTTTTCCAGTTCTGAAAAAGAAACATAACGTTTTAATGTAGCAATTGAGCAGTACGAAACCGTCTGAATGTTGCTGTTGACCATTTTTTGCTTGGAGATGCTCTTGAGCTTGAAACACACACAACAAGACCGGTGTTAACTAGCGAAATGGTCGGCAGAGTGCCGACACAGCGAGTTTTGACTATCACTTGCACATCTAAAACAACGTCGGAAAGTAACTCGTTCGGCTTTTGAGTCACATAAAGTATGTGCGTTAATTTTGACGCCACTAGCTCTGCATGTTGTCATGCAATTTCTTTACCTCTCAGAAATGATTATGACATAAAAGTGAAGTACGTGACGAGTGTGACTTTAGGAAAACATTAGGCATCATGGAGAGATTCTGTATGGGACCACCCAACCCAAACGAGTACTGTGTGACGTGCTACCCGGCAGTTATTCACCGAGGTAGCCGGCTAGCTCAGTCGGTAGAGCGTCAGACTCTTAATCCCAGGGTCGTGGGTTCGAGCCAGACGCTGGGCGGAACGGAAATTTGTTCCGCTGCAAGTGTAAATTCCAGTTTTTCTGATTAACGAGATTTAATGGAAATAGCAACTTTAAACTTTGCCTACGTCTCTGTCAGTCGCAAGGAAGCTGTATTTGAAGGTGAAGATGATTTTGTAGACATGTGTGAAAGACATGTTCTGAAATGCAAGTGTTGTTGTTTGGAGAGCACATCAGTTACGTGTCAGATGTGTAGTCAGGCAGTAATTTGTCGCCATAGCTGCAAATATTAGCCGGTAATATGAAGTGTTGTCAGCTAAAGTCTGATGATGCAGACGACCGTAAGGACGAAGTACCCAAGAGTACCGCTAGGCCGCGCATCTTTAGCTCAGTGGTAGAGCACTGGTCTAATAAACCAGGGGTCGTAAGTTCCATCCTCACAGGAGAAAGATGAATTTTGGAAATCAGTTGCGCGTCGTGGCCGTATAGCAAACAGTACCTGTGATGACGAACAATTAGCGACAGGCGTTTTTTTAAGAATCACTCTCAGATGCGATTAAGGCGAATGGCGCAGATAAAGCATTTGCCAAAGCGGTACAGCATAAGGTGGGACGAGGCAGTCTGAATTACATTTTATAGATGTATTTCTCACATATCTCAGAGCCTCTCGCGATATTCGTCGTCGTCGTCGTCGTCGTCGTCGTCGTCGTCGTCGTCGTCGTCGCCGCCGCCGCTTCAGCATAAGTAGCAAATGGCAATCGTAGCAAATGCGGCGAGGGACGCCCTGCCTTCGATTCCGAATGCACAAAGTGTGTGGTCTTGTTTCTCAGTCTATATTTGGTCGGTCACGTCAGAGGTTGAATGTAACGAATGGGTGGGAAAGAGCAAGGGGCAGCGGCTGTGTAGAACGAAAACACAAATCCTCAGGGGTGTGAGCGTTTCGAGATGAGTCGTATACATGTAAATGTTGGTCGTCAGTGACCGTGTGGCCTAATGGATAAGGCGTCGGACTTCGGATCTGAAGATTACAGGTTCGAATGCTGTCACGCTTGTGTTTTTCCAGTTCTGAAAAAGAAACATAACGTTTTAATGTAGCAATTGATCAGTACGAAACCGTCTGAATGTTGCTGTTGACCATTTTTTGCTTGGAGATGCTCTTGAGCTTGAAACACACACAACAAGACCGGTGTTAACTAGCGAAATGGTCGGCAGAGTGCCGACACAGCGAGTTTTGACTATCACTTGCACATCTAAAACAACGTCGGAAAGTAACTCGTTCGGCTTTTGAGTCACATAAAGTATGTGCGTTAATTTTGACGCCACTAGCTCTGCATGTTGTCATGCAATTTCTTTACCTCTCAGAAATGATTATGACATAAAAGTGAAGTACGTGACGAGTGTGACGTTAGGAAAACATTAGGCATCATGGAGAGATTCTGTATGGGACCACCCAACCCAAACGAGTACTGTGTGACGTGCTACCCGGCAGTTATTCACCGAGGTAGCCGGCTAGCTCAGTCGGTAGAGCGTCAGACTCTTAATCCCAGGGTCGTGGGTTCGAGCCAGACGCTGGGCGGAATGGAAATTTGTTCCGCTGCAAGTGTAAATTCCAGTTTTTCTGATTAACGAGATTTAATGGAAATAGCAACTTTAAACTTTGCCTACGTCTCTGTCAGTCGCAAGGAAGCTGTATTTGAAGGTGAAGATGATTTTGTAGACATGTGTGAAAGACATGTTCTGAAATGCAAGTGTTGTTGTTTGGAGAGCACATCGGTTACGTGTCAGATGTGTAGTCAAGCAGTAATTTGTCGCCATAGCTGCAAATATTAGCCGGTAATATGAAGTGTTGTCAGCTAAAGTCTGATGATGCAGACGACCGTAAGGACGAAGTACCCAAGAGTACCGCTAGGCCGCGCCTCTTTAGCTCAGTGGTAGTGCCACTGGTCTAATAAACCAGGGGTCGTAAGTTCCATCCTCACAGGAGAAAGATGAATTTTGGAAATCAGTTGCGCGTCGTGGCCGTATAGCAAACAGTACCTGTGATGACGAACAATTAGCGACAGGCGTTTTTTTAAGAATCACTCTCAGATGCGATTAAGGCGAATGGCGCAGATAAAGCATTTGCCAAAGCGGTACAGCATAAGGTGGGACGAGGCAGTCTGAATTACATTTTATAGATGTATTTCTCACATATCTCAGAGCCTCTCGCGATATTCGTCGTCGTCGTCGTCGTCGTCGTCGTCGCCGCCGCCGCTTCTGCAGAAGTAGCAAATGGCAATCGTAGCAAATGCGGCGAGGGACGCCCTGCCTTCGATTCCGAATGCACAAAGTGTGTGGTCTTGTTTCTCAGTCTATATTTGGTCGGTCACGTCAGAGGTTGAATGTAACGAATGGGTGGGAAAGAGCAAGGGGCAGCGGCTGTGTAGAACGAAAACACAAATCCTCAGGGGTGTGAGCGTTTCGAGATGAGTCGTATACATGTAAATGTTGGTCGTCAGTGACCGTGTGGCCTAATGGATAAGGCGTCGGACTTCGGATCTGAAGATTACAGGTTCGAATGCTGTCACGCTTGTGTTTTTCCAGTTCTGAAAAAGAAACATAACGTTTTAATGTAGCAATTGAGCAGTACGAAACCGTCTGAATGTTGCTGTTGACCATTTTTTGCTTGGAGATGCTCTTGAGCTTGAAACACACACAACAAGACCGGTGTTAACTAGCGAAATGGTCGGCAGAGTGCCGACACAGCGAGTTTTGACTATCACTTGCACATCTAAAACAACGTCGGAAAGTAACTCGTTCGGCTTTTGAGTCACATAAAGTATGTGCGTTAATTTTGACGCCACTAGCTCTGCATGTTGTCATGCAATTTCTTTACCTCTCAGAAATGATTATGACATAAAAGTGAAGTACGTGACGAGTGTGACGTTAGGAAAACATTAGGCATCATGGAGAGATTCTGTATGGGACCACCCAACCCAAACGAGTACTGTGTGACGTGCTACCCGGCAGTTATTCACCGATGTAGCCGGCTAGCTCAGTCGGTAGAGCGTCAGACTCTTAATCCCAGGGTCGTCGGTTCGAGCCAGACGCTGGGCGGAACGGAATTTTGTTCCGCTGCAAGTGTAAATTACCGTTTTTCTGATTAACGAGATTTAATGGAAATAGCAACTTTAAACTTTGCCTACGTCTCTGTCAGTCGCAAGGAAGCTGTATTTGAAGGTGAAGGTGATTTTGTAGACATGTGTGAAAGACATGTTCTGAAATGCAAGTGTTGTTGTTTGGAGAGCACATCGGTTACGTGTCAGATGTGTAGTCAAGCAGTAATTTGTCGCCATAGCTGCAAATATTAGCCGGTAATATGAAGTGTTGTCAGCTAAAGTCTGATGATGCAGACGACCGTAAGGACGAAGTACCCAAGAGTACCGCTAGGCCGCGCCTCTTTAGCTCAGTGGTAGAGCCACTGGTCTAATAAACCAGGGGTCGTAAGTTCCATCCTCACAGGAGAAAGATGAATTTTGGAAATCAGTTGCGCGTCGTGGCCGTATAGCAAACAGTACCTGTGATGACGAACAATTAGCGACAGGCGTTTTTTTAAGAATCACTCTCAGATGCGATTAAGGCGAATGGCGCAGATAAAGCATTTGCCAAAGCGGTACAGCATAAGGTGGGACGAGGCAGTCTGAATTACATTTTATAGATGTATTTCTCACATATCTCAGAGCCTCTCGCGATATTCGTCGTCGTCGTCGTCGTCGTCGTCGTCGTCGTCGTCGTCGTCGTCGTCGTCGTCGTCGCCGCCGCCGCCGCCGCTTCTGCAGAAGTAGCAAATGGCAATCGTAGCAAATGCGGCGAGGGACGCCCTGCCTTCGATTCCGAATGCACAAAGTGTGTGGTCTTGTTTCTCAGTCTATATTTGGTCGGTCACGTCAGAGGTTGAATGTAACGAATGGGTGGGAAAGAGCAAGGGGCAGCGGCTGTGTAGAACGAAAACACAAATCCTCAGGGGTGTGAGCGTTTCGAGATGAGTCGTATACATGTAAATGTTGGTCGTCAGTGACCGTGTGGCCTAATGGATAAGGCGTCGGACTTCGGATCTGAAGATTACAGGTTCGAATGCTGTCACGCTTGTGTTTTTCCAGTTCTGAAAAAGAAACATAACGTTTTAATGTAGCAATTGAGCAGTACGAAACCGTCTGAATGTTGCTGTTGACCATTTTTTGCTTGGAGATGCTCTTGAGCTTGAAACACACACAACAAGACCGGTGTTAACTAGCGAAATGGTCGGCAGAGTGCCGACACAGCGAGTTTTGACTATCACTTGCACATCTAAAACAACGTCGGAAAGTAACTCGTTCGGCTTTTGAGTCACATAAAGTATGTGCGTTAATTTTGACGCCACTAGCTCTGCATGTTGTCATGCAATTTCTTTACCTCTCAGAAATGATTATGACATAAAAGTGAAGTACGTGACGAGTGTGACGTTAGGAAAACATTAGGCATCATGGAGAGATTCTGTATGGGACCACCCAACCCAAACGAGTACTGTGTGACGTGCTACCCGGCAGTTATTCACCGAGGTAGCCGGCTAGCTCAGTCGGTAGAGCGTCAGACTCTTAATCCCAGGGTCGTGGGTTCGAGCCAGACGCTGGGCGGAACGGAAATTTGTTCCGCTGCAAGTGTAAATTCCAGTTTTTCTGATTAACGAGATTTAATGGAAATAGCAACTTTAAACTTTGCCTACGTCTCTGTCAGTCGCAAGGAAGCTGTATTTGAAGGTGAAGGTGATTTTGTAGACATGTGTGAAAGACATGTTCTGAAATGCAAGTGTTGTTGTTTGGAGAGCACATCGGTTACGTGTCAGATGTGTAGTCAAGCAGTAATTTGTCGCCATAGCTGCAAATATTAGCCGGTAATATGAAGTGTTGTCAGCTAAAGTCTGATGATGCAGACGACCGTAAGGACGAAGTACCCAAGAGTACCGCTAGGCCGCGCCTCTTTAGCTCAGTGGTAGAGCCACTGGTCTAATAAACCAGGGGTCGTAAGTTCCATCCTCACAGGAGAAAGATGAATTTTGGAAATCAGTTGCGCGTCGTGGCCGTATAGCAAACAGTACCTGTGATGACGAACAATTAGCGACAGGCGTTTTTTTAAGAATCACTCTCAGATGCGATTAAGGCGAATGGCGCAGATAAAGCATTTGCCAAAGCGGTACAGCATAAGGTGGGACGAGGCAGTCTGAATTACATTTTATAGATGTATTTCTCACATATCTCAGAGCCTCTCGCGATATTCGTCGTCGTCGTCGTCGTCGTCGTCGTCGTCGTCGTCGTCGTCGTCGTCGTCGTCGTCGTCGCCGCCGCCGCCGCCGCTTCTGCAGAAGTAGCAAATGGCAATCGTAGCAAATGCGGCGAGGGACGCCCTGCCTTCGATTCCGAATGCACAAAGTGTGTGGTCTTGTTTCTCAGTCTATATTTGGTCGGTCACGTCAGAGGTTGAATGTAACGAATGGGTGGGAAAGAGCAAGGGGCAGCGGCTGTGTAGAACGAAAACACAAATCCTCAGGGGTGTGAGCGTTTCGAGATGAGTCGTATACATGTAAATGTTGGTCGTCAGTGACCGTGTGGCCTAATGGATAAGGCGTCGGACTTCGGATCTGAAGATTACAGGTTCGAATGCTGTCACGCTTGTGTTTTTCCAGTTCTGAAAAAGAAACATAACGTTTTAATGTAGCAATTGAGCAGTACGAAACCGTCTGAATGTTGCTGTTGACCATTTTTTGCTTGGAGATGCTCTTGAGCTTGAAACACACACAACAAGACCGGTGTTAACTAGCGAAATGGTCGGCAGAGTGCCGACACAGCGAGTTTTGACTATCACTTGCACATCTAAAACAACGTCGGAAAGTAACTCGTTCGGCTTTTGAGTCACATAAAGTATGTGCGTTAATTTTGACGCCACTAGCTCTGCATGTTGTCATGCAATTTCTTTACCTCTCAGAAATGATTATGACATAAAAGTGAAGTACGTGACGAGTGTGACGTTAGGAAAACATTAGGCATCATGGAGAGATTCTGTATGGGACCACCCAACCCAAACGAGTACTGTGTGACGTGCTACCCGGCAGTTATTCACCGAGGTAGCCGGCTAGCTCAGTCGGTAGAGCGTCAGACTCTTAATCCCAGGGTCGTGGGTTCGAGCCAGACGCTGGGCGGAACGGAAATTTGTTCCGCTGCAAGTGTAAATTCCAGTTTTTCTGATTAACGAGATTTAATGGAAATAGCAACTTTAAACTTTGCCTACGTCTCTGTCAGTCGCAAGGAAGCTGTATTTGAAGGTGAAGGTGATTTTGTAGACATGTGTGAAAGACATGTTCTGAAATGCAAGTGTTGTTGTTTGGAGAGCACATCGGTTACGTGTCAGATGTGTAGTCAAGCAGTAATTTGTTGCCATAGCAGCAAATATTAGCCGGTAATATGAAGTGTTGTCAGCTAAAGTCTGATGATGCAGACGACCGTAAGGACGAAGTACCCAAGAGTACCGCTAGGCCGCGCCTCTTTAGCTCAGTGGTAGAGCCACTGGTCTAATAAACCAGGGGTCGTAAGTTCCATCCTCACAGGAGAAAGATGAATTTTGGAAATCAGTTGCGCGTCGTGGCCGTATAGCAAACAGTACCTGTGATGACGAACAATTAGCGACAGGCGTTTTTTTAAGAATCACTCTCAGATGCGATTAAGGCGAATGGCGCAGATAAAGCATTTGCCAAAGCGGTACAGCATAAGGTGGGACGAGGCAGTCTGAATTACATTTTATAGATGTATTTCTCACATATCTCAGAGCCTCTCGCGATATTCGTCGTCGTCGTCGTCGTCGTCGTCGTCGTCGTCGTCGCCGCCGCCGCCGCTTCTGCAGAAGTAGCAAATGGCAATCGTAGCAAATGCGGCGAGGGACGCCCTGCCTTCGATTCCGAATGCACAAAGTGTGTGGTCTTGTTTCTCAGTCTATATTTGGTCGGTCACGTCAGAGGTTGAATGTAACGAATGGGTGGGAAAGAGCAAGGGGCAGCGGCTGTGTAGAACGAAAACACAAATCCTCAGGGGTGTGAGCGTTTCGAGATGAGTCGTATACATGTAAATGTTGGTCGTCAGTGACCGTGTGGCCTAATGGATAAGGCGTCGGACTTCGGATCTGAAGATTACAGGTTCGAATGCTGTCACGCTTGTGTTTTTCCAGTTCTGAAAAAGAAACATAACGTTTTAATGTAGCAATTGAGCAGTACGAAACCGTCTGAATGTTGCTGTTGACCATTTTTTGCTTGGAGATGCTCTTGAGCTTGAAACACACACAACAAGACCGGTGTTAACTAGCGAAATGGTCGGCAGAGTGCCGACACAGCGAGTTTTGACTATCACTTGCACATCTAAAACAACGTCGGAAAGTAACTCGTTCGGCTTTTGAGTCACATAAAGTATGTGCGTTAATTTTGACGCCACTAGCTCTGCATGTTGTCATGCAATTTCTTTACCTCTCAGAAATGATTATGACATAAAAGTGAAGTACGTGACGAGTGTGACGTTAGGAAAACATTAGGCATCATGGAGAGATTCTGTATGGGACCACCCAACCCAAACGAGTACTGTGTGACGTGCTACCCGGCAGTTATTCACCGAGGTAGCCGGCTAGCTCAGTCGGTAGAGCGTCAGACTCTTAATCCCAGGGTCGTGGGTTCGAGCCAGACGCTGGGCGGAACGGAAATTTGTTCCGCTGCAAGTGTAAATTCCAGTTTTTCTGATTAACGAGATTTAATGGAAATAGCAACTTTAAACTTTGCCTACGTCTCTGCCAGTCGCAAGGAAGCTGTATTTGAAGGTGAAGATGATTTTGTAGACATGTGTGAAAGACATGTTCTGAAATGCAAGTGTTGTTGTTTGGAGAGCACATCGGTTACGTGTCAGATGTGTAGTCAAGCAGTAATTTGTCGCCATAGCTGCAAATATTAGCCGGTAATATGAAGTGTTGTCAGCTAAAGTCTGATGATGCAGACGACCGTAAGGACGAAGTACCCAAGAGTACCGCTAGGCCGCGCCTCTTTAGCTCAGTGGTAGAGCACTGGTCTAATAAACCAGGGGTCGTAAGTTCCATCCTCACAGGAGAAAGATGAATTTTGGAAATCAGTTGCGCGTCGTGGCCGTATAGCAAACAGTACCTGTGATGACGAACAATTAGCGACAGGCGTTTTTTTAAGAATCACTCTCAGATGCGATTAAGGCGAATGGCGCAGATAAAGCATTTGCCAAAGCGGTACAGCATAAGGTGGGACGAGGCAGTCTGAATTACATTTTATAGATGTATTTCTCACATATCTCAGAGCCTCTCGCGATATTCGTCGTCGTCGTCGTCGTCGTCGTCGTCGTCGTCGTCGTCGTCGTCGTCGCCGCCGCCGCCGCTTCTGCAGAAGTAGCAAATGGCAATCGTAGCAAATGCGGCGAGGGACGCCCTGCCTTCGATTCCGAATGCACAAAGTGTGTGGTCTTGTTTCTCAGTCTATATTTGGTCGGTCACGTCAGAGGTTGAATGTAACGAATGGGTGGGAAAGAGCAAGGGGCAGCGGCTGTGTAGAACGAAAACACAAATCCTCAGGGGTGTGAGCGTTTCGAGATGAGTCGTATACATGTAAATGTTGGTCGTCAGTGACCGTGTGGCCTAATGGATAAGGCGTCGGACTTCGGATCTGAAGATTACAGGTTCGAATGCTGTCACGCTTGTGTTTTTCCAGTTCTGAAAAAGAAACATAACGTTTTAATGTAGCAATTGAGCAGTACGAAACCGTCTGAATGTTGCTGTTGACCATTTTTTGCTTGGAGATGCTCTTGAGCTTGAAACACACACAACAAGACCGGTGTTAACTAGCGAAATGGTCGGCAGAGTGCCGACACAGCGAGTTTTGACTATCACTTGCACATCTAAAACAACGTCGGAAAGTAACTCGTTCGGCTTTTGAGTCACATAAAGTATGTGCGTTAATTTTGACGCCACTAGCTCTGCATGTTGTCATGCAATTTCTTTACCTCTCAGAAATGATTATGACATAAAAGTGAAGTACGTGACGAGTGTGACGTTAGGAAAACATTAGGCATCATGGAGAGATTCTGTATGGGACCACCCAACCCAAACGAGTACTGTGTGACGTGCTACCCGGCAGTTATTCACCGAGGTAGCCGGCTAGCTCAGTCGGTAGAGCGTCAGACTCTTAATCCCAGGGTCGTGGGTTCGAGCCAGACGCTGGGCGGAACGGAAATTTGTTCCGCTGCAAGTGTAAATTCCAGTTTTTCTGATTAACGAGATTTAATGGAAATAGCAACTTTAAACTTTGCCTACGTCTCTGTCAGTCGCAAGGAAGCTGTATTTGAAGGTGAAGATGATTTTGTAGACATGTGTGAAAGACATGTTCTGAAATGCAAGTGTTGTTGTTTGGAGAGCACATCGGTTACGTGTCAGATGTGTAGTCAAGCAGTAATTTGTCGCCATAGCTGCAAATATTAGCCGGTAATATGAAGTGTTGTCAGCTAAAGTCTGATGATGCAGACGACCGTAAGGACGAAGTACCCAAGAGTACCGCTAGGCCGCGCCTCTTTAGCTCAGTGGTAGAGCACTGGTCTAATAAACCAGGGGTCGTAAGTTCCATCCTCACAGGAGAAAGATGAATTTTGGAAATCAGTTGCGCGTCGTGGCCGTATAGCAAACAGTACCTGTGATGACGAACAATTAGCGACAGGCGTTTTTTTAAGAATCACTCTCAGATGCGATTAAGGCGAATGGCGCAGATAAAGCATTTGCCAAAGCGGTACAGCATAAGGTGGGACGAGGCAGTCTGAATTACATTTTATAGATGTATTTCTCACATATCTCAGAGCCTCTCGCGATATTCGTCGTCGTCGTCGTCGTCGTCGTCGTCGTCGTCGTCGTCGTCGTCGCCGCCGCCGCCGCTTCTGCAGAAGTAGCAAATGGCAATCGTAGCAAATGCGGCGAGGGACGCCCTGCCTTCGATTCCGAATGCACAAAGTGTGTGGTCTTGTTTCTCAGTCTATATTTGGTCGGTCACGTCAGAGGTTGAATGTAACGAATGGGTGGGAAAGAGCAAGGGGCAGCGGCTGTGTAGAACGAAAACACAAATCCTCAGGGGTGTGAGCGTTTCGAGATGAGTCGTATACATGTAAATGTTGGTCGTCAGTGACCGTGTGGCCTAATGGATAAGGCGTCGGACTTCGGATCTGAAGATTACAGGTTCGAATGCTGTCACGCTTGTGTTTTTCCAGTTCTGAAAAAGAAACATAACGTTTTAATGTAGCAATTGAGCAGTACGAAACCGTCTGAATGTTGCTGTTGACCATTTTTTGCTTGGAGATGCTCTTGAGCTTGAAACACACACAACAAGACCGGTGTTAACTAGCGAAATGGTCGGCAGAGTGCCGACACAGCGAGTTTTGACTATCACTTGCACATCTAAAACAACGTCGGAAAGTAACTCGTTCGGCTTTTGAGTCACATAAAGTATGTGCGTTAATTTTGACGCCACTAGCTCTGCATGTTGTCATGCAATTTCTTTACCTCTCAGAAATGATTATGACATAAAAGTGAAGTACGTGACGAGTGTGACGTTAGGAAAACATTAGGCATCATGGAGAGATTCTGTATGGGACCACCCAACCCAAACGAGTACTGTGTGACGTGCTACCCGGCAGGTATTCACCGAGGTAGCCGGCTAGCTCAGTCGGTAGAGCGTCAGACTCTTAATCCCAGGGTCGTGGGTTCGAGCCAGACGCTGGGCGGAACGGAATTTTGTTCCGCTGCAAGTGTAAATTACCGTTTTTCTGATTAACGAGATTTAATGGAAATAGCAACTTTAAACTTTGCCTACGTCTCTGTCAGTCGCAAGGAAGCTGTATTTGAAGGTGAAGGTGATTTTGTAGACATGTGTGAAAGACATGTTCTGAAATGCAAGTGTTGTTGTTTGGAGAGCACATCGGTTACGTGTCAGATGTGTAGTCAAGCAGTAATTTGTCGCCATAGCTGCAAATATTAGCCGGTAATATGAAGTGTTGTCAGCTAAAGTCTGATGATGCAGACGACCGTAAGGACGAAGTACCCAAGAGTACCGCTAGGCCGCGCCTCTTTAGCTCAGTGGTAGAGCACTGGTCTAATAAACCAGGGGTCGTAAGTTCCATCCTCACAGGAGAAAGATGAATTTTGGAAATCAGTTGCGCGTCGTGGCCGTATAGCAAACAGTACCTGTGATGACGAACAATTAGCGACAGGCGTTTTTTTAAGAATCACTCTCAGATGCGATTAAGGCGAATGGCGCAGATAAAGCATTTGCCAAAGCGGTACAGCATAAGGTGGGACGAGGCAGTCTGAATTACATTTTATAGATGTATTTCTCACATATCTCAGAGCCTCTCGCGATATTCGTCGTCGTCGTCGTCGTCGTCGTCGTCGTCGTCGTCGTCGCCGCCGCCGCCGCTTCTGCAGAAGTAGCAAATGGCAATCGTAGCAAATGCGGCGAGGGACGCCCTGCCTTCGATTCCGAATGCACAAAGTGTGTGGTCTTGTTTCTCAGTCTATATTTGGTCGGTCACGTCAGAGGTTGAATGTAACGAATGGGTGGGAAAGAGCAAGGGGCAGCGGCTGTGTAGAACGAAAACACAAATCCTCAGGGGTGTGAGCGTTTCGAGATGAGTCGTATACATGTAAATGTTGGTCGTCAGTGACCGTGTGGCCTAATGCATAAGGCGTCGGACTTCGGATCTGAAGATTACAGGTTCGAATGCTGTCACGCTTGTGTTTTTCCAGTTCTGAAAAAAAACATAACGTTTTAATGTAGCAATTGAGCAGTACGAAACCGTCTGAATGTTGCTGTTGACCATTTTTTGCTTGGAGATGCTCTTGAGCTTGAAACACACACAACAAGACCGGTGTTAACTAGCGAAATGGTCGGCAGAGTGCCGACACAGCGAGTTTTGACTATCACTTGCACATCTAAAACAACGTCGGAAAGTAACTCGTTCGGCTTTTGAGTCACATAAAGTATGTGCGTTAATTTTGACGCCACTAGCTCTGCATGTTGTCATGCAATTTCTTTACCTCTCACAAATGATTATGACATAAAAGTGAAGTACGTGACGAGTGTGACGTTAGGAAAACATTAGGCATCATGGAGAGTTTCTGTATGGGACCACCCAACGCAAACGAGTACTGTGTTACGTGCTACCCGGCAGGTATTCACCGAGGTAGCCGGCTAGCTCAGTCGGTAGAGCGTCAGACTCTTAATCCCAGGGTTGTGGGTTCGAGCCAGACGCTGAGCGGAACGGAATTTTGTTCCGCTGCAAGTGTAAATTACCGTTTTTCTGATTAACGAGATTTAATGGAAATAGCAACTTTAAACTTTGCCTACGTCTCTGTCAGTCGCAAGGAAGCTGTATTTGAAGGTGAAGGTGATTTTGTAGACATGTGTGAAAGACATGTTCTGAAATGCAAGTGTTGTTGTTTGGAGAGCACATCGGTTACGTGTCAGATGTGTAGTCAAGCAGTAATTTGTCGCCATAGCTGCAAATATTAGCCGGTAATATGAAGTGTTGTCAGCTAAAGTCTGATGATGCAGACGACCGTAAGGACGAAGTACGCAATAGTACCGCTAGGCCGCGCTTCTTTAGCTCAGTGGTAGAGCATTGGTCTAATAAACCAGGGGTCGTAAGTTCCATCCTCACAGGAGAAAGATGAATTTTGGAAATCAGTTGCGCGTCGTGGCCGTATAGCAAACAGTACCTGTGATGACGAACAATTAGCGACAGGCGTTTTTTTAAGAATCACTCTCAGATGCGATTAAGGCGAATGGCACAGATAAAGCATTTGCCAAAGCAGTACAGCATAAGGTGGGACGAGGCAGTCTGAATTACATTTTATAGATGTATTTCTCACATATCTCAGAGCCTCTCGCGATATTCGTCGTCGTCGTCGTCGTCGTCGTCGTCGTCGTCGTCGTCGTCGCCGCCGCCGCTTCTGCAGAAGTAGCAAATGGCAATCGTAGCAAATGCGGCGAGGGACGCCCTGCCTTCGATTCCGAATGCACAAAGTGTGTGGTCTTGTTTCTCAGTCTATATTTGGTCGGACACGTCAGAGGTTGAATGTAACGAATGGGTGGGAAAGAGCAAGGGGCAGCGGCTGTGTAGAACGAAAACACAAATCCTCAGGGGTGTGAGCGTTTCGAGATGAGTCGTATACATGTAAATGTTGGTCGTCAGTGACCGTGAGGCCTAATGGATAAGGCGTCGGACTTCGGATCTGAAGATTACAGGTTCGAATGCTGTCACGCTTGTGTTTTTCCAGTTCTGAAAAAGAAACATAACGTTTTAATGTAGCAATTGAGCAGTACGAAACCGTCTGAATGTTGCTGTTGACCATTTTTTGCTTGGAGATGCTCTTGAGCTTGAAACACACACAACAAGACCGGTGTTAACTAGCGAAATGGTCGGCAGAGTGCCGACACAGCGAGTTTTGACTATCACTTGCACATCTAAAACAACGTCGGAAAGTAACTCGTTCGGCTTTTGAGTCACATAAAGTATGTGCGTTAATTTTGACGCCACTAGCTCTGCATGTTGTCATGCAATTTCTTTACCTCTCAGAAATGATTATGACATAAAAGTGAAGTACGTGACGAGTGTGACGTTAGGAAAACATTAGGCATCATGGGGAGATTCTGTATGGGACCACCCAACCCAAACGAGTACTGTGTGACGTGCTACCCGGCAGGTATTCACCGAGGTAGCCGGCTAGCTCAGTCGGTAGAGCGTCAGACTCTTAATCTCAGGGTCGTGGGTTCGAGCCAGACGCTGGGCGGAACGGAATTTTGTTCCGCTGCAAGTGTAAATTACCGTTTTTCTGATTAACGAGATTTAATGGAAATAGCAACTTTAAACTTTGCCTACGTCTCTGTCAGTCGCAAGGAAGCTGTATTTGAAGGTGAAGGTGATTTTGTAGACATGTGTGAAAGACATGTTCTGAAATGCAAGTGTTGTTGTTTGGAGAGCACATCGGTTACGTGTCAGATGTGTAGTCAAGCAGTAATTTGTCGCCATAGCTGCAAATATTAGCCGGTAATATGAAGTGTTGTCAGCTAAAGTCTGATGATGCAGACGACCGTAAGGACGAAGTACCCAAGAGCACCGATAGGCCGCGCCTCTTTAGCTCAGTGGTAGAGCACTGGTGTAATAAACCAGGGGTCGTAAGTTCCATCCTCACAGGAGAATGATGAATTTTGGAAATCAGTTGCGCGTCGTGGCCGTATAGCAAACAGTACCTGTGATGACGAACAATTAGCGACAGGCGTTTTTTTAAGAATCACTCTCAGATGCGATTAAGGCGAATGGCGCAGATAAAGCATTTGCCAAAGCGGTACAGCATAAGGTGGGACGAGGCAGTCTGAATTACATTTTATAGATGTATTTCTCACATATCTCAGAGCCTCTCGCGATATTCGTCGTCGTCGTCGTCGTTGTCGTCGTCGTCGTCGCCGCCGCCGCCGCCGCCGCCGCTTCTGCAGAAGTAGCAAATGGCAATCGTAGCAAATGCGGCGAGGGACGCCCTGCCTTCGATTCCGAATGCACAAAGTGTGTGGTCTTGTTTCTCAGTCTATATTTGGTCGGTCACGTCAGAGGTTGAATGTAACGAATGGGTGGGAAAGAGCAAGGGGCAGCGGCTGTGTAGAACGAAAACACAAATCCTCAGGGGTGTGAGCGTTTCGAGATGAGTCGTATGTATGTAAATGTTGGTCGTCAGTGACCGTGTGGCCTAATGGATAAGGCGTCGGACTTCGGATCTGAAGATTACAGGTTCGAATGCTGTCACGCTTGTGTTTTTCCAGTTCTGAAAAAGAAACATAACGTTTTAATGTAGCAATTGAGCAGTACGAAACCGTCTGAATGTTGCTGTTGACCATTTTTTGCTTGGAGATGCTCTTGAGCTTGAAACACACACAACAAGACCGGTGTTAACCAGCGAAATGGTCGGCAGAGTGCCGACACAGCGAGTTTTGACTATCACTTGCACATCTAAAACAACGTCGGAAAGTAACTCGTTCGGCTTTTGAGTCACATAAAGTATGTGCGTTAATTTTGACGCCACTAGCTCTGCATGTTGTCATGCAATTTCTTTACCTCTCACAAATGATTATGACATAAAAAGTGAAGTACGTGACGAGTGTGACGTTAGGAAAACATTAGGCATCATGGAGAGATTCTGTATGGGACCACCCAACCCAAACGAGTACTGTGTGACGTGCTACCCGGCAGGTATTCACCGAGGTAGCCGGCTAGCTCAGTCGGTAGAGCGTCAGACTCTTAATCTCAGGGTCGTGGGTTCGAGCCAGACGCTGAGCGGAACGGAATTTTGTTCCGCTGCAAGTGTAAATTACCGTTTTTCTGATTAACGAGATTTAATGGAAATAGCAACTTTAAACTTTGCCTACGTCTCTGTCAGTCGCAAGGAAGCTGTATTTGAAGGTGAAGGTGATTTTGTAGACATGTGTGAAAGACATGTTCTGAAATGCAAGTGTTGTTGTTTGGAGAGCACATCGGTTACGTGTCAGATGTGTAGTCAAGCAGTAATTTGTCGCCATAGCTGCAAATATTAGCCGGTAATATGAAGTGTTGTCAGCTAAAGTCTGATGATGCAGACGACCGTAAGGACGAAGTACGCAAGAGTACCGCTAGGCCGCGCTTCTTTAGCTCAGTGGTAGAGCATTGGTCTAATAAACCAGGGGTCGTAAGTTCCATCCTCACAGGAGAAAGATGAATTTTGGAAATCAGTTGCTCGTCGTGGCCGTATAGCAAACAGTACCTGTGACGACGAACAATTAGCGACAGGCGTTTTTTTAAGAATCACTCTCAGATGCGATTAAGGCGAATGGCACAGATAAAGCATTTGCCAAAGCGGTACAGCATAAGGTGGGACGAGGCAGTCTGAATTACATTTTATAGATGTATTTCTCACATATCTCAGAGCCTCTCGCGATATTCGTCGTCGTCGTCGTCGTCGTCGTCGTCGTCGCCGCCGCCGCTTCTGCAGAAGTAGCAAATGGCAATCGTAGCAAATGCGGCGAGGGACGCCCTGCCTTCGATTCCGAATGCACAAAGTGTGTGGTCTTGTTTCTCAGTCTATATTTGGTCGGACACGTCAGAGGTTGAATGTAACGAATGGGTGGGAAAGAGCAAGGGGCAGCGGCTGTGTAGAACGAAAACACAAATCCTCAGGGGTGTGAGCGTTTCGAGATGAGTCGTATACATGTAAATGTTGGTCGTCAGTGACCGTGTGGCCTAATGGATAAGGCGTCGGACTTCGGATCTGAAGATTACAGGTTCGAATGCTGTCACGCTTGTGTTTTTCCAGTTCTGAAAAAGAAACATAACGTTTTAATGTAGCAATTGAGCAGTACGAAACCGTCTGAATGTTGCTGTTGACCATTTTTTGCTTGGAGATGCTCTTGAGCTTGAAACACACACAACAAGACCGGTGTTAACTAGCGAAATGGTCGGCAGAGTGCCGACACAGCGAGTTTTGACTATCACTTGCACATCTAAAACAACGTCGGAAAGTAACTCGTTCGGCTTTTGAGTCACATAAAGTATGTGCGTTAATTTTGACGCCACTAGCTCTGCATGTTGTCATGCAATTTCTTTACCTCTCAGAAATGATTATGACATAAAAGTGAAGTACGTGACGAGTGTGACGTTAGGAAAACATTAGGCATCATGGAGAGATTCTGTATGGGACCACCCAACCCAAACGAGTACTGTGTGACGTGCTACCCGGCAGGTATTCACCGAGGTAGCCGGCTAGCTCAGTCGGTAGAGCGTCAGACTCTTAATCCCAGGGTCGTGGGTTCGAGCCAGACGCTGGGCGGAACGGAATTTTGTTCCGCTGCAAGTGTAAATTACCGTTTTTCTGATTAACGAGATTTAATGGAAATAGCAACTTTAAACTTTGCCTACGTCTCTGTCAGTCGCAAGGAAGCTGTATTTGAAGGTGAAGGTGATTTTGTAGACATGTGTGAAAGACATGTTCTGAAATGCAAGTGTTGTTGTTTGGAGAGCACATCGGTTACGTGTCAGATGTGTAGTCAAGCAGTAATTTGTCGCCATAGCTGCAAATATTAGCCGGTAATATGAAGTGTTGTCAGCTAAAGTCTGATGATGCAGACGACCGTAAGGACGAAGTACCCAAGAGAACCGCTAGGCCGCGCCTCTTTAGCTCAGTGGTAGAGCACTGGTCTAATAAACCAGGGGTCGTAAGTTCCATCCTCACAGGAGAAAGATGAATTTTGGAAATCAGTTGCGCGTCGTGGCCGTATAGCAAACAGTACCTATGATGACGAACAATTAGCGACAGGCGTTTTTTTAAGAATCACTCTCTGATGCGATTAAGGCGAATGGCGCAGATAAAGCATTTGCCAAAGCGGTACAGCATAAGGTGGGACGAGGCAGTCTGAATTACATTTTATAGATGTATTTCTCACATATCTCAGAGCCTCTCGCGATATTCGTCGTCGTCGTCGTCGTTGTCGTCGTCGTCGTCGTCGCCGCCGCCGCCGCCGCCGCTTCTGCAGAAGTAGCAAATGGCAATCGTAGCAAATGCGGCGAGGGACGCCCTGCCTTCGATTCCGAATGCACAAAGTGTGTGGTCTTGTTTCTCAGTCTATATTTGGTCGGTCACGTCAGAGGTTGAATGTAACGAATGGGTGGGAAAGAGCAAGGGGCAGCGGCTGTGTAGAACGAAACCACAAATCCTCAGGGGTGTGAGCGTTTCGAGATGAGTCGTATACATGTAAATGTTGGTCGTCAGTGACCGTGAGGCCTAATGGATAAGGCGTCGGACTTCGGATCTGAAGATTACAGGTTCGAATGCTGTCACGCTTGTGTTTTTCCAGTTCTGAAAAAGAAACATAACGTTTTAATGTAGCAATTGAGCAGTACGAAACCGTCTGAATGTTGCTGTTGACCATTTTTTGCTTGGAGATGCTCTTGAGCTTGAAACACACACAACAAGACCGGTGTTAACTAGCGAAATGGTCGGCAGAGTGCCGACACAGCGAGTTTTGACTATCACTTGCACATCTAAAACAACGTCGGAAAGTAACTCGTTCGGCTTTTGAGTCACATAAAGTATGTGCGTTAATTTTGACGCCACTAGCTCTGCATGTTGTCATGCAATTTCTTTACCTCTCACAAATGATTATGACATAAAAAGTGAAGTACGTGACGAGTGTGACGTTAGGAAAACATTAGGCATCATGGAGAGATTCTGTATGGGACCACCCAACCCAAACGAGTACTGTGTGACGTGCTACCCGGCAGGTATTCACCGAGGTAGCCGGCTAGCTCAGTCGGTAGAGCGTCAGACTCTTAATCCCAGGGTCGTGGGTTCGAGCCAGACGCTGAGCGGAACGGAATTTTGTTCCGCTGCAAGTGTAAATTACCGTTTTTCTGATTAACGAGATTTAATGGAAATAGCAACTTTAAACTTTGCCTACGTCTCTGTCAGTCGCAAGGAAGCTGTATTTGAAGGTGAAGGTGATTTTGTAGACATGTGTGAAAGACATGTTCTGAAATGCAAGTGTTGTTGTTTGGAGAGCACATCGGTTACGTGTCAGATGTGTAGTCAAGCAGTAATTTGTCGCCATAGCTGCAAATATTAGCCGGTAATATGAAGTGTTGTCAGCTAAAGTCTGATGATGCAGACGACCGTAAGGACGAAGTACGCAAGAGTACCGCTAGGCCGCGCTTCTTTAGCTCAGTGGTAGAGCACTGGTCTAATAAACCAGGGGTCGTAAGTTCCATCCTCACAGGAGAAAGATGAATTTTGGAAATCAGTTGCGCGTCGTGGCCGTATAGCAAACAGTACCTGTGATGACGAACAATTAGCGACAGGCGTTTTTTTAAGAATCACTCTCAGATGCGATTAAGGCGAATGGCACAGATAAAGCATTTGCCAAAGCGGTACAGCATAAGGTGGGACGAGGCAGTCTGAATTACATTTTATAGATGTATTTCTCACATATCTCAGAGCCTCTCGCGATATTCGTCGTCGTCGTCGTCGTCGTCGTCGCCGCCGCCGCTTCTGCAGAAGTAGCAAATGGCAATCGTAGCAAATGCGGCGAGGGACGCCCTGCCTTCGATTCCGAATGCACAAAGTGTGTGGTCTTGTTTCTCAGTCTATATTTGGTCGGTCACGTCAGAGGTTGAATGTAACGAATGGGTGGGAAAGAGCAAGGGGCAGCGGCTGTGTAGAACGAAAACACAAATCCTCAGGGGTGTGAGCGTTTCGAGATGAGTCGTATACATGTAAATGTTGGTCGTCAGTGACCGTGTGGCCTAATGGATAAGGCGTCGGACTTCGGATCTGAAGATTACAGGTTCGAATGCTGTCACGCTTGTGTTTTTCCAGTTCTGAAAAAGAAACATAACGTTTTAATGTAGCAATTGAGCAGTACGAAACCGTCTGAATGTTGCTGTTGACCATTTTTTGCTTGGAGATGCTCTTGAGCTTGAAACACACACAACAAGACCGGTGTTAACTAGCGAAATGGTCGGCAGAGTGCCGACACAGCGAGTTTTGACTATCACTTGCACATCTAAAACAACGTCGGAAAGTAACTCGTTCGGCTTTTGAGTCACATAAAGTATGTGCGTTAATTTTGACGCCACTAGCTCTGCATGTTGTCATGCAATTTCTTTACCTCTCAGAAATGATTATGACATAAAAGTGAAGTACGTGACGAGTGTGACGTTAGGAAAACATTAGGCATCATGGAGAGATTCTGTATGGGACCACCCAACCCAAACGAGTACTGTGTGACGTGCTACCCGGCAGGTATTCACCGAGGTAGCCGGCTAGCTCAGTCGGTAGAGCGTCAGACTCTTAATCCCAGCGTCGTGGGTTCGAGCCAGACGCTGGGCGGCACGTAATTTTGTTCCGCTGCAAGTGTAAATTACCGTTTTTCTGATTAACGAGATTTAATGGAAATAGCAACTTTAAACTTTGCCTACGTCTCTGTCAGTCGCAAGGAAGCTGTATTTGAAGGTGAAGGTGATTTTGTAGACATGTGTGAAAGACATGTTCTGAAATGCAAGTGTTGTTGTTTGGAGAGCACATCGGTTACGTGTCAGATGTGTAGCCAAGCAGTAATTTGTCGCCATAGCTGCAAATATTAGCCGGTAATATGAAGTGTTGTCAGCTAAAGTCTGATGATGCAGACGACCGTAAGGACGAAGTACCCAAGAGTACCGCTAGGCCGCGCCTCTTTAGCTCAGTGGTAGAGCACTGGTCTAATAAACCAGGGGTCGTAAGTTCCATCCTCACAGGAGAAAGATGAATTTTGGAAATCAGTTGCGCGTCGTGGCCGTATAGCAAACAGTACCTGTGATGACGAACAATTAACGACAGGCGTTTTTTTAAGAATCACTCTCAGATGCGATTAAGGCGAATGGCGCAGATAAAGCATTTGCCAAAGCGGTACAGCATAAGGTGGGACGAGGCAGTCTGAATTACATTTTATAGATGTATTTCTCACATATCTCAGAGCCTCTCGCGATATTCGTCGTCGTCGTCGTCGTCGTCGTCGTCGTCGCCGCCGCCGCCGCTTCTGCAGAAGTAGCAAATGGCAATCGTAGCAAATGCGGCGAGGGACGCCCTGCCTTCGATTCCGAATGCACAAAGTGTGTGGTCTTGTTTCTCAGTCTATATTTGGTCGGTCTCGTCAGAGGTTGAATGTAACGAATGGGTGGGAAAGAGCAAGGGGCAGCGGCTGTGTAGAACGAAAACACAAATCCTCAGGGGTGTGAGCGTTTCGAGATGAGTCGTATACATGTAAATGTTGGTCGTCAGTGACCGTGTGGCCTAATGGATAAGGCGTCGGACTTCGGATCTGAAGATTACAGGTTCGAATGCTGTCACGCTTGTGTTTTTCCAGTTCTGAAAAAAAACATAACGTTTTAATGTAGCAATTGAGCAGTACGAAACCGTCTGAATGTTGCTGTTGACCATTTTTTGCTTGGAGATGCTCTTGAGCTTGAAACACACACAACAAGACCGGTGTTAACTAGCGAAATGGTCGGCAGAGTGCCGACACAGCGAGTTTTGACTATCACTTGCACATCTAAAACAACGTCGGAAAGTAACTCGTTCGGCTTTTGAGTCACATAAAGTATGTGCGTTAATTTTGACGCCACTAGCTCTGCATGTTGTCATGCAATTTCTTTACCTCTCAGAAATGATTATGACATAAAAGTGAAGTACGTGACGAGTGTGACGTTAGGAAAACATTAGGCATCATGGAGAGATTCTGTATGGGACCACCCAACCCAAACGAGTACTGTGTGACGTGCTACCCGGCAGGTATTCACCGAGGTAGCCGGCTAGCTCAGTCGGTAGAGCGTCAGACTCTTAATCCCAGTGTCGTGGGTTCGAGCCAGACGCTGGGCGGAACGGAATTTTGTTCCACTGCAGGTGTAAATTACCGTTTTTCTGATTAACGAGATTTAATGGAAATAGCAACTTTAAACTTTGCCTACGTCTCTGTCAGTCGCAAGGAAACTGGATTTGAAGGTGAAGGTGATTTTGTAGACATGTGTGAAAGACATGTTCTGAAATGCAAGTGTTGTTGTTTGGAGAGCACATCGGTTACGTGTCAGATGTGTAGCCAAGCAGTAATGGGTCGTCATAGCTGCAAATATTAGCTGGTAATATGAAGTGTTGTCAGCTGAAGTCGGATGATGCAGACGACCGTAAGGACGAAGTACCCAAGAGCACCTCTAGGCCGCGCCTCTTTAGCTCAGTGGTAGAGCACTGGTCTAATAAACCAGGAGTCGTAAGTTCCATCCTAACAGGAGAATGATTAATTTTGGAAATCAGTTGCGCGTCGTAGCCGTATAGAAAACAGTACCTGTGATGACGAACAATTAGCGACAGGCGTTTTTTTAAGAATTACTTTCAGATGCGATTAAGGCGAATGGCGCAGATAAAGCATTTGCCAAAGCGGTACAGCATAAGGTGGGACGAGGCAGTCTGAATTACATTTTATAGATGTATTTCTCACATATCTCAGAGCCTCTCGCGATATTCGTCGTCGTCGTCGTCGCCGTCGTCGCCGCCGCCGCCGCTTCTGCAGAAGTAGCAAATGGCAATCGTAGCAATGCGGCGAGGGACGCCCTGCCTTCGATTCCGAATGCACAAAGTGTGTGGTCTTGTTTCTCAGTCTATATTTGGTCGGTCTCGTCAGAGGTTGAATGTAACGAATGGGTGAGAAAGAGCAAGGGGCAGCGGCTGTGTAGAACGTAAAAACAAATCCTCAGGGGTGTGAGCGTTTCGAGATGAGTCGTATACATGTAAATGTTGGTCGTCAGTGACCGTGTGGCCTAATGGTTAAGGCGTCGGACTTCGGATCTGAAGATTACAGGTTCGAATGCTGTCACGCTTGTGTTTTTCCAGTTCTGAAAAAGAAACATAACGTTTTAATGTAGCAATTGAGCAGTACGAAACCGTCTGAATGTTGCTGTTGACCATTTTGTGCTTGGAGATGCTCTTGAGCTTGAAACACACACAACAAGACCGGTGTTAACTAGCGAAATGGTCGGCAGAGTGCCGACACAGCGAGTTTTGACTATCACTTGCACATCTAAAACAACGTCGGAAAGTAACTCGTTCGGCTTTTGAGTCACATAAAGTATGTGCGTTAATTTTGACGCCACTAGCTCTGCATGTTGTCATGCAATTTCTTTACCTCTCAGAAATGATTATGACATAAAAGTGAAGTACGTGACGAGTGTGACGTTAGGAAAACATTAGGCATCATGGAGAGATTCTGTATGGGACCACCCAACCCAAACGAGTACTGTGTGACGTGCTACCCGGCAGGTATTCACCGAGGTAGCCGGCTAGCTCAGTCGGTAGAGCGTCAGACTCTTAATCCCAGTGTCGTGGGTTCGAGCCAGACGCTGGGCGGAACGGAATTTTGTTCCGCTGCAAGTGTAAATTACCGTTTTTCTGATTAACGAGATTTAATGGAAATAGCAACTTTAAACTTTGCCTACGTCTCTGTCAGTCGCAAGGAAGCTGTATTTGAAGGTGAAGGTGATTTTGTAGACATGTGTGAAAGACATGTTCTGAAATGCAAGTGTTGTTGTTTGGAGAGCACATCGGTTACGTGTCAGATGTGTAGCCAAGCAGTAATTTGTCGCCATAGCTGCAAACATTAGCCGGTAATATGAAGTGTTGTCAGCTAAAGTCTGATGATGCAGACGACCGTAAGGACGAAGTACCGCTAGGCCGCGCCTCTTTAGCTCAGCGGTAGAGCAGTGTTCTAATAAACCAGGAGTCGTAAGTTCCATCCTAACAGGAGAAAG
Organism: Schistocerca gregaria; assembly: GCF_023897955.1. Taxonomy (NCBI): domain Eukaryota; kingdom Metazoa; phylum Arthropoda; class Insecta; order Orthoptera; family Acrididae; genus Schistocerca; species Schistocerca gregaria. Next base: position 139,023 of record NC_064926.1, read on the forward strand.
ATTAATTTTGGAAATCAGTTGCGCGTCGTGGCCGTATAGCAAACAGTACCTGTGATGACGAACAATTAGCGACAGGCGTTTTTTTAAGAATTACTTTCAGATGCGATTAAGGCGAATGGCGCAGATAAAGCATTTGCCAAAGAGGTACAGCATAAGGTGGGACGAGGCAGTCTGAATTACATTTTATAGATGTATTTCTCACATATCTCAGAGCCTCTCGCGATATTCGTCGTCGTCGTCGTCGTCGTCCTCGTCGTCGCCGCCGCCGCCGCTTCTGCAGAAGTAGCAAATGGCAATCGTAGCAAATGCGGCGAGGGACGCCCTGCCTTCGATTCCGAATGCACAAAGTGTGTGGTCTTGTTTCTCAGTCTATATTTGGTCGGTCACGTCAGAGGTTGAATGTAACGAATGGGTGGGAAAGAGCAAGGGGCAGCGGCTGTGTAGAACGAAAACACAAATCCTCAGGGGTGTGAGCGTTTCGAGATGAGTCGTATACATGTAAATGTTGGTCGTCAGTGACCGTGTGGCCTAATGGATAAGGCGTCGGACTTCGGATCTGAAGATTACAGGTTCGAATGCTGTCACGCTTGTGTTTTTCCAGTTCTGAAAAAGAAACATAACGTTTTAATGTAGCAATTGAGCAGTACGAAACCGTCTGAATGTTGCTGTTGACCATTTTTTGCTTGGAGATGCTCTTGAGCTTGAAACACACACAACAAGACCGGTGTTAACTAGCGAAATGGTCGGCAGAGTGCCGACACAGCGAGTTTTGACTATCACTTGCACATCTAAAACAACGTCGGAAAGTAACTCGTTCGGCTTTTGAGTCACATAAAGTATGTGCGTTAATTTTGACGCCACTAGCTCTGCATGTTGTCATGCAATTTCTTTACCTCTCACAAATGATTATGACATAAAAGTGAAGTACGTGACGAGTGTGACGTTAGGAAAACATTAGGCATCATGGAGAGATTCTGTATGGGACCACCCAACCCAAACGAGTACTGTGTGACGTGCTACCCGGCAGGTATTCACCGAGGTAGCCGGCTAGCTCAGTCGGTAGAGCGTCAGACTCTTAATCCCAGTGTCGTGGGTTCGAGCCAGACGCTGGGCGGAACGGAATTTTGTTCCGCTGCAGGTGTAAATTACCGTTTTTCTGATTAACGAGATTTAATGGAAATAGCAACTTTAAACTTTGCCTACGTCTCTGTCAGTCGCAAGGAAACTGTATTTGAAGGTGAAGGTGATTTTGTAGACATGTGTGAAAGACATGTTCTGAAATGCAAGTGTTGTTGTTTGGAGAGCACATCGGTTACGTGTCAGATGTGTAGCCAAGCAGTAATGGGTCGTCATAGCTGCAAATATTAGCTGGTAATATGAAGTGTTGTCAGCTGAAGTCGGATGATGCAGACGACCGTAAGGACGAAGTACCCAAGAGCACCTCTAGGCCGCGCCTCTTTAGCTCAGTGGTAGAGCACTGGTCTAATAAACCAGGAGTCGTAAGTTCCATCCTAACAGGAGAATGCTTAATTTTGGAAATCAGTTGCGCGTCGTGGCCGTATAGAAAACAGTACCTGTGATGACGAACAATTAGCGACAGGCGTTTTTTTAAGAATTACTTTCAGATGCGATTAAGGCGAATGGCGCAGATAAAGCATTTGCCAAAGCGGTACAGCATAAGGTGGGACGAGGCAGTCTGAATTACATTTTATAGATGTATTTCTCACATATCTCAGAGCCTCTCGCGATATTCGTCGTCGTCGTCGTCGCCGTCGTCGCCGCCGCCGCCGCTTCTGCAGAAGTAGCAAATGGCAATCGTAGCAAATGCGGCGAGGGACGCCCTGCCTTCGATTCCGAATGCACAAAGTGTGTGGTCTTGTTTCTCAGTCTATATTTGGTCGGTCTCGTCAGAGGTTGAATGTAACGAATGGGTGAGAAAGAGCAAGGGGCAGCGGCTGTGTAGAACGTAAACACAAATCCTCAGGGGTGTGAGCGTTTCGAGATGAGTCGTATACATGTAAATGTTGGTCGTCAGTGACCGTGTGGCCTAATGGATAAGGCGTCGGACTTCGGATCTGAAGATTACAGGTTCGAATGCTGTCACGCTTGTGTTTTTCCAGTTCTGAAAAAGAAACATAACGTTTTAATGTAGCAATTGAGCAGTACGAAACCGTCTGAATGTTGCTGTTGACCATTTTGTGCTTGGAGATGCTCTTGAGCTTGAAACACACACAACAAGACCGGTGTTAACTAGCGAAATGGTCGGCAGAGTGCCGACACAGCGAGTTTTGACTATCACTTGCACATCTAAAACAACGTCGGAAAGTAACTCGTTTGGCTTTTGAGTCACATAAAGTATGTGCGTTAATTTTGACGCCACTAGCTCTGCATGTTGTCATGCAATTTCTTTACCTCTCAGAAATGATTATGACATAAAAGTGAAGTACGTGACGAGTGTGACGTTAGGAAAACATTAGGCATCATGGAGAGATTCTGTATGGGACCACCCAACCCAAACGAGTACTGTGTGACGTGCTACCCGGCAGGTATTCACCGAGGTAGCCGGCTAGCTCAGTCGGTAGAGCGTCAGACTCTTAATCCCAGTGTCGTGGGTTCGAGCCAGACGCTGGGCGGAACGGAATTTTGTTCCGCTGCAAGTGTAAATTACCGTTTTTCTGATTAACGAGATTTAATGGAAATAGCAACTTTAAACTTTGCCTACGTCTCTGTCAGTCGCAAGGAAGCTGTATTTGAAGGTGAAGGTGATTTTGTAGACATGTGTGAAAGACATGTTCTGAAATGCAAGTGTTGTTGTTTGGAGAGCACATCGGTTACGTGTCAGATGTGTAGCCAAGCAGTAATTTGTCGCCATAGCTGCAAACATTAGCCGGTAATATGAAGTGTTGTCAGCTAAAGTCTGATGATGCAGACGACCGTAAGGACGAAGTACCCAAGAGTACCGCTAGGCCGCGCCTCTTTAGCTCAGCGGTAGAGCAGTGTTCTAATAAACCAGGAGTCGTAAGTTCCATCCTAACAGGAGAAAGATTAATTTTGGAAATCAGTTGCGCGTCGTGGCCGTATAGCAAACAGTACCTGTGATGACGAACAATTAGCGACAGGCGTTTTTTTAAGAATTACTTTCAGATGCGATTAAGGCGAATGGCGCAGATAAAGCATTTGCCAAAGAGGTACAGCATAAGGTGGGACGAGGCAGTCTGAATTACATTTTATAGATGTATTTCTCACATATCTCAGAGCCTCTCGCGATATTCGTCGTCGTCGTCGTCGTCGTCCTCGTCGTCGCCGCCGCCGCCGCTTCTGCAGAAGTAGCAAATGGCAATCGTAGCAAATGCGGCGAGGGACGCCCTGCCTTCGATTCCGAATGCACAAAGTGTGTGGTCTTGTTTCTCAGTCTATATTTGGTCGGTCTCGTCAGAGGTTGAATGTAACGAATGGGTGGGAAAGAGCAAGGGGCAGCGGCTGTGTAGAACGAAAACACAAATCCTCAGGGGTGTGAGCGTTTCGAGATGAGTCGTATACATGTAAATGTTGGTCGTCAGTGACCGTGTGGCCTAATGGATAAGGCGTCGGACTTCGGATCTGAAGATTACAGGTTCGAATGCTGTCACGCTTGTGTTTTTCCAGTTCTGAAAAAGAAACATAACGTTTTAATGTAGCAATTGAGCAGTACGAAACCGTCTGAATGTTGCTGTTGACCATTTTTTGCTTGGAGATGCTCTTGAGCTTGAAACACACACAACAAGACCGGTGTTAACTAGCGAAATGGTCGGCAGAGTGCCGACACAGCGAGTTTTGACTATCACTTGCACATCTAAAACAACGTCGGAAAGTAACTCGTTCGGCTTTTGAGTCACATAAAGTATGTGCGTTAATTTTGACGCCACTAGCTCTGCATGTTGTCATGCAATTTCTTTACCTCTCAGAAATGATTATGACATAAAAGTGAAGTACGTGACGAGTGTGACGTTAGGAAAACATTAGGCATCATGGAGAGATTCTGTATGGGACCACCCAACCCAAACGAGTACTGTGTGACGTGCTACCCGGCAGGTATTCACCGAGGTAGCCGGCTAGCTCAGTCGGTAGAGCGTCAGACTCTTAATCCCAGTGTCGTGGGTTCGAGCCAGACGCTGGGCGGAACGGAATTTTGTTCCGCTGCAGGTGTAAATTACCGTTTTTCTGATTAACGAGATTTAATGGAAATAGCAACTTTAAACTTTGCCTACGTCTCTGTCAGTCGCAAGGAAGCTGTATTTGAAGGTGAAGGTGATTTTGTAGACATGTGTGAAAGACATGTTCTGAAATGCAAGTGTTGTTGTTTGGAGAGCACATCGGTTACGTGTCAGATGTGTAGCCAAGCAGTAATGGGTCGTCATAGCTGCAAATATTAGCTGGTAATATGAAGTGTTGTCAGCTGAAGTCGGATGATGCAGACGACCGTAAGGACGAAGTACCCAAGAGCACCTCTAGGCCGCGCCTCTTTAGCTCAGTGGTAGAGCACTGGTCTAATAAACCAGGAGTCGTAAGTTCCATCCTAACAGGAGAATGCTTAATTTTGGAAATCAGTTGCGCGTCGTGGCCGTATAGAAAACAGTACCTGTGATGACGAACAATTAGCGACAGGCGTTTTTTTAAGAATTACTTTCAGATGCGATTAAGGCGAATGGCGCAGATAAAGCATTTGCCAAAGCGGTACAGCATAAGGTGGGACGAGGCAGTCTGAATTACATTTTATAGATGTATTTCTCACATATCTCAGAGCCTCTCGCGATATTCGTCGTCGTCGTCGTCGCCGTCGTCGCCGCCGCCGCCGCTTCTGCAGAAGTAGCAAATGGCAATCGTAGCAAATGCGGCGAGGGACGCCCTGCCTTCGATTCCGAATGCACAAAGTGTGTGGTCTTGTTTCTCAGTCTATATTTGGTCGGTCTCGTCAGAGGTTGAATGTAACGAATGGGTGAGAAAGAGCAAGGGGCAGCGGCTGTGTAGAACGTAAACACAAATCCTCAGGGGTGTGAGCGTTTCGAGATGAGTCGTATACATGTAAATGTTGGTCGTCAGTGACCGTGTGGCCTAATGGATAAGGCGTCGGACTTCGGATCTGAAGATTACAGGTTCGAATGCTGTCACGCTTGTGTTTTTCCAGTTCTGAAAAAGAAACATAACGTTTTAATGTAGCAATTGAGCAGTACGAAACCGTCTGAATGTTGCTGTTGACCATTTTGTGCTTGGAGATGCTCTTGAGCTTGAAACACACACAACAAGACCGGTGTTAACTAGCGAAATGGTCGGCAGAGTGCCGACACAGCGAGTTTTGACTATCACTTGCACATCTAAAACAACGTCGGAAAGTAACTCGTTCGGCTTTTGAGTCACATAAAGTATGTGCGTTAATTTTGACGCCACTAGCTCTGCATGTTGTCATGCAATTTCTTTACCTCTCAGAAATGATTATGACATAAAAGTGAAGTACGTGACGAGTGTGACGTTAGGAAAACATTAGGCATCATGGAGAGATTCTGTATGGGACCACCCAACCCAAACGAGTACTGTGTGACGTGCTACCCGGCAGGTATTCACCGAGGTAGCCGGCTAGCTCAGTCGGTAGAGCGTCAGACTCTTAATCCCAGTGTCGTGGGTTCGAGCCAGACGCTGGGCGGAACGGAATTTTGTTCCGCTGCAAGTGTAAATTACCGTTTTTCTGATTAACGAGATTTAATGGAAATAGCAACTTTAAACTTTGCCTACGTCTCTGTCAGTCGCAAGGAAGCTGTATTTGAAGGTGAAGGTGATTTTGTAGACATGTGTGAAAGACATGTTCTGAAATGCAAGTGTTGTTGTTTGGAGAGCACATCGGTTACGTGTCAGATGTGTAGCCAAGCAGTAATTTGTCGCCATAGCTGCAAACATTAGCCGGTAATATGAAGTGTTGTCAGCTAAAGTCTGATGATGCAGACGACCGTAAGGACGAAGTACCCAAGAGTACCGCTAGGCCGCGCCTCTTTAGCTCAGCGGTAGAGCAGTGTTCTAATAAACCAGGAGTCGTAAGTTCCATCCTAACAGGAGAAAGATTAATTTTGGAAATCAGTTGCGCGTCGTGGCCGTATAGCAAACAGTACCTGTGATGACGAACAATTAGCGACAGGCGTTTTTTTAAGAATTACTTTCAGATGCGATTAAGGCGAATGGCGCAGATAAAGCATTTGCCAAAGAGGTACAGCATAAGGTGGGACGAGGCAGTCTGAATTACATTTTATAGATGTATTTCTCACATATCTCAGAGCCTCTCGCGATATTCGTCGTCGTCGTCGTCGTCGTCGTCGTCGCCGCCGCCGCCGCTTCTGCAGAAGTAGCAAATGGCAATCGTAGCAAATGCGGCGAGGGACGCCCTGCCTTCGATTCCGAATGCACAAAGTGTGTGGTCTTGTTTCTCAGTCTATATTTGGTCGGTCTCGTCAGAGGTTGAATGTAACGAATGGGTGGGAAAGAGCAAGGGGCAGCGGCTGTGTAGAACGAAAACACAAATCCTCAGGGGTGTGAGCGTTTCGTGATGAGTCGTATACATGTAAATGTTGGTCGTCACTGATCGTGTGGCCTAATGGATAAGGCGTCGGACTTCGGATCTGAAGATTACAGGTTCGAATGCTGTCACGCTTGTGTTTTTCGAGTTCTGAAAAAGAAACATAACGTTTTAATGTAGCAATTGAGCAGTACGAAACCGTCTGAATGTTGCTGTTGACCATTTTTTGCTTGGAGATGCTCTTGAGCTTGAAACACACACAACAAGACCGGTGTTAACTAGCGAAATGGTCGGCAGAGTGCCGACACAGCGAGTTTTGACTATCACTTGCACATCTAAAACAACGTCGGAAAGTAACTCGTTCGGCTTTTGAGTCACATAAAGTATGTGTGTTAATTTTGACGCCACTAGCTCTGCATGTTGTCATGCAATTTCTGTACCTCTCAGAAATGATTATGACATAAAAGTGAAGTACGTGACGAGTGTGACGTTAGGAAAACATTAGGCATCATGGAGAGTTTCTGTATGGGACCACCCAACGCAAACGAGTACTGTGTTACGTGCTACCCGGCAGGTATTCACCGAGGTAGCCGGCTAGCTCAGTCGGTACAGCGTCAGACTCTTAATCCCAGGGTCGTGGGTTCGAGCCAGACGCTGGGCTTAACGGAATTTTGTTCCGCTGCAGGTGTAAATTACCGTTTTTCTGATTAACGAGATTTAATGGAAATAGCAACTTTAAACTTTGCCTACGTCTCTGTCAGTCGCAAGGAAGCTGTATTTGAAGGTGAAGGTGATTTTGTAGACATGTGTGAAAGACATGTTCTGAAATGCAAGTGTTGTTGTTTGGACAGCACATCGGTTACGTGTCAGATGTGTAGCCAAGCAGTAATTTGTCGCCATAGCTGCAAATATTAGCCGGTAATATGAAGTGTTGTCAGCTAAAGTCTGATGATGCAGACGACCGTAAGGACGAAGTACCCAAGAGTACCGCTAGGCCGCGCCTCTTTAGCTCAGTGGTAGAGCAGTGGTCTAATAAACCAGGGGTCGTAAGTTCCATTCCCACAGGAGAAAGATTAATTTTGGAAATTAGTTGCGCGTCGTGGCCGTATAGCAAACAGTACCTGTGATGACGAACAATTAGCGACAGGCGTTTTTTTAAGAATTACTCTCAGATGCGATTAAGGCAAATGGCGCAGATAAAGCATTTGCCAAAGCGGTACAGCATAAGGTGGGACGAGGCAGTCTGAATTACATTTTATAGATGTATTTCTCACATATCTCAGAACCTCTCGCGATATTCGTCGTCGTCGTCGTCGCCGTCGTCGCCGCTTCTGCAGAAGTAGCAAATGGCAATCGTAGCAAATGCGGCGAGGGACGCCCTGCCTTCGATTCCGAATGCACAAAGTGTGTGGTCTTGTTTCTCAGTCTATATTTGGTCGGTCTCGTCAGAGGTTGAATGTAACGAATGGGTGGGAAAGGACAAGGGGCAGCGGCTGTGTAGAACGAAAACACAAATCCTCAGGGGTGTGAGCGTTTCGAGATGAGTCGTATACATGTAAATGTTGGTCGTCAGTGACCGTGTGGCCTAATGGATAAGGCGTCGGACTTCGGATCTGAAGATTACAGGTTCGAATGCTGTCACGCTTGTGTTTTTCCAGTTCTGAAAAAGAAACATAACGTTTTAATGCAGCAATTGAGCAGTACGAAACCGTCTGAATGTTGCTGTTGACCATTTTTTGCTTGGAGATGCTCTTGAGCTTGAAACACACACAACAAGACCGGTGTTAACTAGCGAAATGGTCGGCAGAGTGCCGACACAGCGAGTTTTGACTATCACTTGCACATCTAAAACAACGTCGGAAAGTAACTCGTTCGGCTTTTGAGTCACATAAAGTATGTGCGTTAATTTTGACGCCACTAGCTCTGCATGTTGTCATGCAATTTCTTTACCTCTCAGAAATGATTATGACATAAAAGTGAAGTACGTGACGAGTGTGACGTTAGGAAAACATTAGGCATCATGGAGAGATTCTGTATGGGACCACCCAACCCAAACGAGTACTGTGTGACGTGCTACCTGGCAGGTATTCACCGAGGTAGCCGGCTAGCTCAGTCGGTACAGCGTCAGACTCTTAATCCCAGTGTCGTGGGTTCGAGCCAGACGTTGGGCGGAACGGAATTTTGTTCCGCTGCAAGTGTAAATTACCGTTTTTCTGATTAACGAGATTTAATGGAAATAGCAACTTTAAACTTTGCCTACGTCTCTGTCAGTCGCAAGGAAGCTGTATTTGAAGGTGAAGGTGATTTTGTAGACATGTGTGAAAGACATGTTCTGAAATGCAAGTGTTGTTGTTTGGAGAGCACATCGGTTACGTGTCAGATGTGTAGCCAAACAGTAATGGGTCGTCATAGCTGCAAATATTAGCTGGTAATATGAAGTGTTGTCAGCTGAAGTCGGATGATGCAGACGACCGTAAGGACGAAGTACTCAAGAGTACCGCTAGGCCGTGCCTCTTTAGCTCAGCGGTAGAGCAGTGTTCTAATACACCAGGAGTCGTAAGTTCCATCCTAACAGGAGAAAGATGAATTTTGGAAATCAGTTGCGCGTCGTGGCCGTATAGCAAACAGTATCTGTGATGACGAACAATTAGCGACAGGCGTTTTTTTAAGAATTACTTTCAGATGCGATTAAGGCGAATGGCGCAGATAAAGCATTTGCCAAAGCGGTACAGCATAAGGTGGGACGAGGCAGTCTGAATTACATTTTATAGATGTATTTCTCACATATCTCAGAGCCTCTCGCGATATTCGTCGTCGTCGTCGTCGTCGTCGTCGTCGCCGCCGCCGCCGCTTCTGCAGAAGTAGCAAATGGCAATCGTAGCAAATGCGGCGAGGGACGCCCTGCCTTCGATTCCGAATGCACAAAGTGTGTGGTCTTGTTTCTCAGTCTATATTTGGTCGGTCACGTCAGAGGTTGAATGTAACGAATGGGTGGGAAAGAGCAAGGGGCAGCGGCTGTGTAGAACGAAAACACAAATCCTCAGGGGTGTGAGCGTTTCGAGATGAGTCGTATACATGTAAATGTTGGTCGTCAGTGACCGTGTGGCCTAATGGATAAGGCGTCGGACTTCGGATCTGAAGATTACAGGTTCGAATGCTGTCACGCTTGTGGTTTTCCAGTTCTGAAAAATAAACATAACGTTTTAATGTAGCAATTGAGCAGTACGAAACCGTCTGAATGTTGCTGTTGACCATTTTTTGCTTGGAGATGCTCTTGAGCTTGAAACACACACAACAAGACCGGTGTTAACTAGCGAAATGGTCGGCAGAGTGCCGACACAGCGAGTTTTGACTATCACTTGCACATCTAAAACAACGTCGGAAAGTAACTCGTTCGGCTTTTGAGTCACATAAAGTATGTGCGTTAATTTTGACGCCACTAGCTCTGCATGTTGTCATGCAATTTCTTTACCTCTCAGAAATGATTATGACATAAAAGTGAAGTACGTGACGAGTGTGACGTTAGGAAAACATTAGGCATCATGGAGAGATTCTGTATGGGACCACCCAACCCAAACGAGTACTGTGTGACGTGCTACCCGGCAGGTATTCACCGAGGTAGCCGGCTAGCTCAGTCGGTAGAGCGTCAGACTCTTAATCCCAGTGTCGTGGGTTCGAGCCAGACGCTGGGCGGAACGGAATTTTGTTCCGCTGCAAGTGTAAATTACCGTTTTTCTGATTAACGAGATTTAATGGAAATAGCAACTTTAAACTTTGCCTACGTCTCTGTCAGTCGCAAGGAAGCTGTATTTGAAGGTGAAGGTGATTTTGTAGACATGTGTGAAAGACATGTTCTGAAATGCAAGTGTTGTTGTTTGGAGAGCACATCGGTTACGTGTCAGATGTGTAGCCAAGCAGTAATGGGTCGTCATAGCTGCAAATATTAGCTGGTAAAATGAAGTGTTGTCAGCTGAAGTCGGATGATGCAGACGACCGTAAGGACGAAGTACCCAAGAGTACCGCTAGGCCGCGCCTCTTTAGCTCAGCGGTAGAGCAGTGTTCTAATAAACCAGGAGTCGTAAGTTCCATCCTAACAGGAGAAAGATTAATTTTGGAAATCAGTTGCGCGTCGTGGCCGTATAGCAAACAGTACCTGTGATGACGAACAATTAGCGACAGGCGTTTTTTTAAGAATTACTTTCAGATGCGATTAAGGCGAATGGCGAAGATAAAGCATTTGCCAAAGCGGTACAGCATAAGGTGGGACGAGGCAGTCTGAATTACATTTTATAGATGTATTTCTCACATATCTCAGAGCCTCTCGCGATATTCGTCGTCGTCGTCGTCGTCGCCGTCGTCGCCGCCGCCGCCGCTTCTGCAGAAGTAGCAAATGGCAATCGTAGCAAATGCGGCGAGGGACGCCCTGCCTTCGATTCCGAATGCACAAAGTGTGTGGTCTTGTTTCTCAGTCTATATTTGGTCGGTCTCGTCAGAGGTTGAATGTAACGAATGGGTGAGAAAGAGCAAGGGGCAGCGGCTGTGTAGAACGAAAACACAAATCCTCAGGGGTGTGAGCGTTTCGAGATGAGTCGTATACATGTAAATGTTGGTCGTCAGTGACCGTGTGGCCTAATGGATAAGGCGTCGGACTTCGGATCTGAAGATTACAGGTTCGAATGCTGTCACGCTTGTGTTTTTCCAGTTCTGAAAAAGAAACATAACGTTTTAATGTAGCAATTGAGCAGTACGAAACCGTCTGAATGTTGCTGTTGACCATTTTTTGCTTGGAGATGCTCTTGAGCTTGAAACACACACAACAAGACCGGTGTTAACTAGCGAAATGGTCGGCAGAGTGCCGACACAGCGAGTTTTGACTATCACTTGCACATCTAAAACAACGTCGGAAAGTAACTCGTTCGGCTTTTGAGTCACATAAAGTATGTGCGTTAATTTTGACGCCACTAGCTCTGCATGTTGTCATGCAATTTCTTTACCTCTCAGAAATGATTATGACATAAAAGTGAAGTACGTGACGAGTGTGACGTTAGGAAAACATTAGGCATCATGGAGAGATTCTGTATGGGACCACCCAACCCAAACGAGTACTGTGTGACGTGCTACCCGGCAGGTATTCACCGAGGTAGCCGGCTAGCTCAGTCGGTAGAGCGTCAGACTCTTAATCCCAGCGTCGTGGGTTCGAGCCAGACGCTGGGCGGCACGTAATTTTGTTCCGCTGCAAGTGTAAATTACCGTTTTTCTGATTAACGAGATTTAATGGAAACAGCAACTTTAAACTTTGCCTACGTCTCTGTCAGTCGCAAGAAAGCTGTATTTGAAGGTGAAGGTGATTTTGTAGACATGTGTGAAAGACATGTTCTGAAATGCAAGTGTTGTTGTTTGGAGAGCACATCGGTTACGTGTCAGATGTGTAGCCAGGCAGTAATTTGTCGCCATAGCTGCAAATATTAGCCGGTAATATGAAGTGTTGTCAGCTAAAGTCTGATGATGCAGACGACCGTAAGGCCTAAGTACCCAAGAGTACCGCTAGGCCGCGCGTCTTTAGCTCAGTGGTAGAGCACTGGTCTAATAAACCAGGGGTTGTAAGTTCCATCCTCACAGGAGAAAGATGAATTTTTTGAAATCAGTTGGGCGTCGTGGCCGTATAGCAAACAGTACCTGTGATGACGAACAATTAGCGACAGGCGTTTTTTTAAGAATCACTCTCAGATGCGATTAAGGCGAATGGCGCAGATAAAGCATTTGCCAAAGCGGTACAGCATAAGGTGGGACGAGGCAGTCTGAATTACATTTTATAGATGTATTTCTCACATATCTCAGAGCCTCTCGCGATATTCGTCGTCGTCGTCGTCGTCGTCCTCGTCGTCGCCGCCGCCGCCGCTTCTGCAGAAGTAGCAAATGGCAATCGTAGCAAATGCGGCGAGGGACGCCCTGCCTTCGATTCCGAATGCACAAAGTGTGTGGTCTTGTTTCTCAGTCTATATTTGGTCGGTCTCGTCAGAGGTTGAATGTAACGAATGGGTGGGAAAGAGCAAGGGGCAGCGGCTGTGTAGAACGAAAACACAAATCCTCAGGGGTGTGAGCGTTTCGAGATGAGTCGTATACATGTAAATGTTGGTCGTCAGTGACCGTGTGGCCTAATGGATAAGGCGTCGGACTTCGGATCTGAAGATTACAGGTTCGAATGCTGTCACGCTTGTGTTTTTCCAGTTCTGAAAAAAAACATAACGTTTTAATGTAGCAATTGAGCAGTACGAAACCGTCTGAATGTTGCTGTTGACCATTTTTTGCTTGGAGATGCTCTTGAGCTTGAAACACACACAACAAGACCGGTGTTAACTAGCGAAATGGTCGGCAGAGTGCCGACACAGCGAGTTTTGACTATCACTTGCACATCTAAAACAACGTCGGAAAGTAACTCGTTCGGCTTTTGAGTCACATAAAGTATGTGCGTTAATTTTGACGCCACTAGCTCTGCATGTTGTCATGCAATTTCTTTACCTCTCAGAAATGATTATGACATAAAAGTGAAGTACGTGACGAGTGTGACGTTAGGAAAACATTAGGCATCATGGAGAGATTCTGTATGGGACCACCCAACCCAAACGAGTACTGTGTGACGTGCTACCCGGCAGGTATTCACCGAGGTAGCCGGCTAGCTCAGTCGGTAGAGCGTCAGACTCTTAATCCCAGTGTCGTGGGTTCGAGCCAGACGCTGGGCGGAACGGAATTTTGTTCCGCTGCAGGTGTAAATTACCGTTTTTCTGATTAACGAGATTTAATGGAAATAGCAACTTTAAACTTTGCCTACGTCTCTGTCAGTCGCAAGGAAACTGTATTTGAAGGTGAAGGTGATTTTGTAGACATGTGTGAAAGACATGTTCTGAAATGCAAGTGTTGTTGTTTGGAGAGCACATCGGTTACGTGTCAGATGTGTAGCCAAGCAGTAATGGGTCGTCATAGCTGCAAATATTAGCTGGTAATATGAAGTGTTGTCAGCTGAAGTCGGATGATGCAGACGACCGTAAGGACGAAGTACCCAAGAGCACCTCTAGGCCGCGCCTCTTTAGCTCAGTGGTAGAGCACTGGTCTAATAAACCAGGAGTCGTAAGTTCCATCCTAACAGGAGAATGATTAATTTTGGAAATCAGTTGCGCGTCGTGGCCGTATAGAAAACAGTACCTGTGATGACGAACAATTAGCGACAGGCGTTTTTTTAAGAATTACTTTCAGATGCGATTAAGGCGAATGGCGCAGATAAAGCATTTGCCAAAGCGGTACAGCATAAGGTGGGACGAGGCAGTCTGAATTACATTTTATAGATGTATTTCTCACATATCTCAGAGCCTCTCGCGATATTCGTCGTCGTCGTCGTCGCCGTCGTCGCCGCCGCCGCCGCTTCTGCAGAAGTAGCAAATGGCAATCGTAGCAATGCGGCGAGGGACGCCCTGCCTTCGATTCCGAATGCACAAAGTGTGTGGTCTTGTTTCTCAGTCTATATTTGGTCGGTCTCGTCAGAGGTTGAATGTAACGAATGGGTGAGAAAGAGCAAGGGGCAGCGGCTGTGTAGAACGTAAACACAAATCCTCAGGGGTGTGAGCGTTTCGAGATGAGTCGTATACATGTAAATGTTGGTCGTCAGTGACCGTGTGGCCTAATGGATAAGGCGTCGGACTTCGGATCTGAAGATTACAGGTTCGAATGCTGTCACGCTTGTGTTTTTCCAGTTCTGAAAAAGAAACATAACGTTTTAATGTAGCAATTGAGCAGTACGAAACCGTCTGAATGTTGCTGTTGACCATTTTGTGCTTGGAGATGCTCTTGAGCTTGAAACACACACAACAAGACCGGTGTTAACTAGCGAAATGGTCGGCAGAGTGCCGACACAGCGAGTTTTGACTATCACTTGCACATCTAAAACAACGTCGGAAAGTAACTCGTTCGGCTTTTGAGTCACATAAAGTATGTGCGTTAATTTTGACGCCACTAGCTCTGCATGTTGTCATGCAATTTCTTTACCTCTCAGAAATGATTATGACATAAAAGTGAAGTACGTGACGAGTGTGACGTTAGGAAAACATTAGGCATCATGGAGAGATTCTGTATGGGACCACCCAACCCAAACGAGTACTGTGTGACGTGCTACCCGGCAGGTATTCACCGAGGTAGCCGGCTAGCTCAGTCGGTAGAGCGTCAGACTCTTAATCCCAGTGTCGTGGGTTCGAGCCAGACGCTGGGCGGAACGGAATTTTGTTCCGCTGCAAGTGTAAATTACCGTTTTTCTGATTAACGAGATTTAATGGAAATAGCAACTTTAAACTTTGCCTACGTCTCTGTCAGTCGCAAGGAAGCTGTATTTGAAGGTGAAGGTGATTTTGTAGACATGTGTGAAAGACATGTTCTGAAATGCAAGTGTTGTTGTTTGGAGAGCACATCGGTTACGTGTCAGATGTGTAGCCAAGCAGTAATTTGTCGCCATAGCTGCAAACATTAGCCGGTAATATGAAGTGTTGTCAGCTAAAGTCTGATGATGCAGACGACCGTAAGGACGAAGTACCCAAGAGTACCGCTAGGCCGCGCCTCTTTAGCTCAGCGGTAGAGCAGTGTTCTAATAAACCAGGAGTCGTAAGTTCCATCCTAACAGGAGAAAGATTAATTTTGGAAATCAGTTGCGCGTCGTGGCCGTATAGCAAACAGTACCTGTGATGACGAACAATTAGCGACAGGCGTTTTTTTAAGAATTACTTTCAGATGCGATTAAGGCGAATGGCGCAGATAAAGCATTTGCCAAAGAGGTACAGCATAAGGTGGGACGAGGCAGTCTGAATTACATTTTATAGATGTATTTCTCACATATCTCAGAGCCTTTCGCGATATTCGTCGTCGTCGTCGTCGTCGTCCTCGTCGTCGCCGCCGCCGCCGCTTCTGCAGAAGTAGCAAATGGCAATCGTAGCAAATGCGGCGAGGGACGCCCTGCCTTCGATTCCGAATGCACAAAGTGTGTGGTCTTGTTTCTCAGTCTATATTTGGTCGGTCTCGTCAGAGGTTGAATGTAACGAATGGGTGGGAAAGAGCAAGGGGCAGCGGCTGTGTAGAACGAAAACACAAATCCTCAGGGGTGTGAGCGTTTCGAGATGAGTCGTATACATGTAAATGTTGGTCGTCAGTGACCGTGTGGCCTAATGGATAAGGCGTCGGACTTCGGATCTGAAGATTACAGGTTCGAATGCTGTCACGCTTGTGTTTTTCCAGTTCTGAAAAAAAACATAACGTTTTAATGTAGCAATTGAGCAGTACGAAACCGTCTGAATGTTGCTGTTGACCATTTTTTGCTTGGAGATGCTCTTGAGCTTGAAACACACACAACAAGACCGGTGTTAACTAGCGAAATGGTCGGCAGAGTGCCGACACAGCGAGTTTTGACTATCACTTGCACATCTAAAACAACGTCGGAAAGTAACTCGTTCGGCTTTTGAGTCACATAAAGTATGTGCGTTAATTTTGACGCCACTAGCTCTGCATGTTGTCATGCAATTTCTTTACCTCTCAGAAATGATTATGACATAAAAGTGAAGTACGTGACGAGTGTGACGTTAGGAAAACATTAGGCATCATGGAGAGATTCTGTATGGGACCACCCAACCCAAACGAGTACTGTGTGACGTGCTACCCGGCAGGTATTCAGCGAGGTAGCCGGCTAGCTCAGTCGGTAGAGCGTCAGACTCTTAATCCCAGTGTCGTGGGTTCGAGCCAGACGCTGGGCGGAACGGAATTTTGTTCCGCTGCAGGTGTAAATTACCGTTTTTCTGATTAACGAGATTTAATGGAAATAGCAACTTTAAACTTTGCCTACGTCTCTGTCAGTCGCAAGGAAACTGTATTTGAAGGTGAAGGTGATTTTGTAGACATGTGTGAAAGACATGTTCTGAAATGCAAGTGTTGTTGTTTGGAGAGCACATCGGTTACGTGTCAGATGTGTAGCCAAGCAGTAATGGGTCGTCATAGCTGCAAATATTAGCTGGTAATATGAAGTGTTGTCAGCTGAAGTCGGATGATGCAGACGACCGTAAGGACGAAGTACCCAAGAGCACCTCTAGGCCGCGCCTCTTTAGCTCAGTGGTAGAGCACTGGTCTAATAAACCAGGAGTCGTAAGTTCCATCCTAACAGGAGAATGCTTAATTTTGGAAATCAGTTGCGCGTCGTGGCCGTATAGAAAACAGTACCTGTGATGACGAACAATTAGCGACAGGCGTTTTTTTAAGAATTACTTTCAGATGCGATTAAGGCGAATGGCGCAGATAAAGCATTTGCCAAAGCGGTACAGCATAAGGTGGGACGAGGCAGTCTGAATTACATTTTATAGATGTATTTCTCACATATCTCAGAGCCTCTCGCGATATTCGTCGTCGTCGTCGTCGCCGTCGTCGCCGCCGCCGCCGCTTCTGCAGAAGTAGCAAATGGCAATCGTAGCAAATGCGGCGAGGGACGCCCTGCCTTCGATTCCGAATGCACAAAGTGTGTGGTCTTGTTTCTCAGTCTATATTTGGTCGGTCTCGTCAGAGGTTGAATGTAACGAATGGGTGAGAAAGAGCAAGGGGCAGCGGCTGTGTAGAACGTAAACACAAATCCTCAGGGGTGTGAGCGTTTCGAGATGAGTCGTATACATGTAAATGTTGGTCGTCAGTGACCGTGAGGCCTAATGGATAAGGCGTCGGACTTCGGATCTGAAGATTACAGGTTCGAATGCTGTCACGCTTGTGTTTTTCCAGTTCTGAAAAAGAAACATAACGTTTTAATGTAGCAATTGAGCAGTACGAAACCGTCTGAATGTTGCTGTTGACCATTTTGTGCTTGGAGATGCTCTTGAGCTTGAAACACACACAACAAGACCGGTGTTAACTAGCGAAATGGTCGGCAGAGTGCCGACACAGCGAGTTTTGACTATCACTTGCACATCTAAAACAACGTCGGAAAGTAACTCGTTCGGCTTTTGAGTCACATAAAGTATGTGCGTTAATTTTGACGCCACTAGCTCTGCATGTTGTCATGCAATTTCTTTACCTCTCAGAAATGATTATGACATAAAAGTGAAGTACGTGACGAGTGTGACGTTAGGAAAACATTAGGCATCATGGAGAGATTCTGTATGGGACCACCCAACCCAAACGAGTACTGTGTGACGTGCTACCCGGCAGGTATTCACCGAGGTAGCCGGCTAGCTCAATCGGTAGAGCGTCAGACTCTTAATCCCTGTGTCGTGGGTTCGAGCCAGACGCTGGGCGGAACGGAATTTTGTTCCGCTGCAAGTGTAAATTACCGTTTTTCTGATTAACGAGATTTAATGGAAATAGCAACTTTAAACTTTGCCTACGTCTCTGTCAGTCGCAAGGAAGCTGTATTTGAAGGTGAAGGTGATTTTGTAGACATGTGTGAAAGACATGTTCTGAAATGCAAGTGTTGTTGTTTGGAGAGCACATCGGTTACGTGTCAGATGTGTAGCCAAGCAGTAATTTGTCGCCATAGCTGCAAACATTAGCCGGTAATATGAAGTGTTGTCAGCTAAAGTCTGATGATGCAGACGACCGTAAGGACGAAGTACCCAAGAGTATCGCTAGGCCGCGCATCTTTAGCTCAGCGGTAGAGCAGTGTTCTAATAAACCAGGAGTCGTAAGTTCCATCCTAACAGGAGAAAGATTAATTTTGGAAATCAGTTGCGCGTCGTGGCCGTATAGCAAACAGTACCTGTGATGACGAACAATTAGCGACAGGCGTTTTTTTAAGAATTACTTTCAGATGCGATTAAGGCGAATGGCGCAGATAAAGCATTTGCCAAAGAGGTACAGCATAAGGTGGGACGAGGCAGTCTGAATTACATTTTATAGATGTATTTCTCACATATCTCAGAGCCTCTCGCGATATTCGTCGTCGTCGTCGTCGTCGCCGTCTTCGCCGCCGCCGCCGCTTCTGCAGAAGTAGCAAATGGCAATCGTAGCAAATGCGGCGAGGGACGCCCTGCCTTCGATTCCGAATGCACAAAGTGTGTGGTCTTGTTTCTCAGTCTATATTTGGTCGGTCTCGTCAGAGGTTGAATGTAACGAATGGGTGGGAAAGAGCAAGGGGCAGCGGCTGTGTAGAACGAAAACACAAATCCTCAGGGGTGTGAGCGTTTCGAGATGAGTCGTATACATGTAAATGTTGGTCGTCACTGATCGTGTGGCCTAATGGATAAGGCGTCGGACTTCGGATCTGAAGATTACAGGTTCGAATGCTGTCACGCTTGTGTTTTTCGAGTTCTGAAAAAGAAACATTACGTTTTAATGTAGCAATTGAGCAGTACGAAACCGTCTGAATGTTGCTGTTGACCATTTTTTGCTTGGAGATGCTCTTGAGCTTGAAACACACACAACAAGACCGGTGTTAACTAGCGAAATGGTCGGCAGAGTGCCGACACAGCGAGTTTTGACTATCACTTGCACATCTAAAACAACGTCGGAAAGTAACTCGTTCGGCTTTTGAGTCACATAAAGTATGTGTGTTAATTTTGACGCCACTAGCTCTGCATGTTGTCATGCAATTTCTGTACCTCTCAGAAATGATTATGACATAAAAGTGAAGTACGTGACGAGTGTGACGTTAGGAAAACATTAGGCATCATGGAGAGTTTCTGTATGGGACCACCCAACGCAAACGAGTACTGTGTTACGTGCTACCCGGCAGGTATTCACCGAGGTAGCCGGCTAGCTCAGTCGGTACAGCGTCAAACTCTTAATCCCAGGGTCGTGGGTTCGAGCCAGACGCTGGGCTTAACGGAATTTTGTTCCGCTGCAGGTGTAAATTACCGTTTTTCTGATTAACGAGATTTAATGGAAATAGCAACTTTAAACTTTGTCTACGTCTCTGTCAGTCGCAAGGAAACTGTATTTGAAGGTGAAGGTGATTTTGTAGACATGTGTGAAAGACATGTTCTGAAATGCAAGTGTTGTTGTTTGGACAGCACATCGGTTACGTGTCAGATGTGTAGCCAAGCAGTAATTTGTCGCCATAGCTGCAAATATTAGCCGGTAATATGAAGTGTTGTCAGCTAAAGTCTGATGATGCAGACGACCGTAAGGACGAAGTACCCAAGAGTACCGCTTGGCCGCGCCTCTTTAGCTCAGTGGTAGAGCAGTGGTCTAATAAACCAGGGGTCGTAAGTTCCATTCTCACAGGAGAAAGATTAATTTTGGAAATTAGTTGCGCGTCGTGGCCGTATAGCAAACAGTACCTGTGATGACGAACAATTAGCGACAGGCGTTTTTTTAAGAATTACTCTCAGATGCGATTAAGGCAAATGGCGCAGATAAAGCATTTGCCAAAGCGGTACAGCATAAGGTGGGACGAGGCAGTCTGAATTACATTTTATAGATGTATTTCTCGTATATCTCAGAACCTCTCGCGATATTCGTCGTCGTCGTCGTCGCCGTCGTCGCCGCCGCCGCCGCTTCTGCAGAAGTAGCAAATGGCAATCGTAGCAAATGCGGCGAGGGACGCCCTGCCTTCGATTCCGAATGCACAAAGTGTGTGGTCTTGTTTCTCAGTCTATATTTGGTCGGTCTCGTCAGAGGTTGAATGTAACGAATGGGTGGGAAAGGACAAGGGGCAGCGGCTGTGTAGAACGAAAACACAAATCCTCAGGGGTGTGAGCGTTTCGAGATGAGTCGTATACATGTAAATGTTGGTCGTCAGTGACCGTGTGGCCTAATGGATAAGGCGTCGGACTTCGGATCTGAAGATTACAGGTTCGAATGCTGTCACGCTTGTGTTTTTCCAGTTCTGAAAAAAAACATAACGTTTTAATGTAGCAATTGAGCAGTACGAAACCGTCTGAATGTTGCTGTTGACCATTTTTTGCTTGGAGATGCTCTTGAGCTTGAAACACACACAACAAGACCGGTGTTAACTAGCGAAATGGTCGGCAGAGTGCCGACACAGCGAGTTTTGACTATCACTTGCACATCTAAAACAACGTCGGAAAGTAACTCGTTCGGCTTTTGAGTCACATAAAGTATGTGCGTTAATTTTGACGCCACTAGCTCTGCATGTTGTCATGCAATTTCTTTACCTCTCAGAAATGATTATGACATAAAAGTGAAGTACGTGACGAGTGTGACGTTAGGAAAACATTAGGCATCATGGAGAGATTCTGTATGGGACCACCCAACCCAAACGAGTACTGTGTGACGTGCTACCCGGCAGGTATTCAGCGAGGTAGCCGGCTAGCTCAGTCGGTAGAGCGTCAGACTCTTAATCCCAGTGTCGTGGGTTCGAGCCAGACGCTGGGCGGAACGGAATTTTGTTCCGCTGCAGGTGTAAATTACCGTTTTTCTGATTAACGAGATTTAATGGAAATAGCAACTTTAAACTTTGCCTACGTCTCTGTCAGTCGCAAGGAAACTGTATTTGAAGGTGAAGGTGATTTTGTAGACATGTGTGAAAGACATGTTCTGAAATGCAAGTGTTGTTGTTTGGAGAGCACATCGGTTACGTGTCAGATGTGTAGCCAAGCAGTAATGGGTCGTCATAGCTGCAAATATTAGCTGGTAATATGAAGTGTTGTCAGCTGAAGTCGGATGATGCAGACGACCGTAAGGACGAAGTACCCAAGAGCACCTCTAGGCCGCGCCTCTTTAGCTCAGTGGTAGAGCACTGGTCTAATAAACCAGGAGTCGTAAGTTCCATCCTAACAGGAGAATGCTTAATTTTGGAAATCAGTTGCGCGTCGTGGCCGTATAGAAAACAGTACCTGTGATGACGAACAATTAGCGACAGGCGTTTTTTTAAGAATTACTTTCAGATGCGATTAAGGCGAATGGCGCAGATAAAGCATTTGCCAAAGCGGTACAGCATAAGGTGGGACGAGGCAGTCTGAATTACATTTTATAGATGTATTTCTCACATATCTCAGAGCCTCTCGCGATATTCGTCGTCGTCGTCGTCGCCGTCGTCGCCGCCGCCGCCGCTTCTGCAGAAGTAGCAAATGGCAATCGTAGCAAATGCGGCGAGGGACGCCCTGCCTTCGATTCCGAATGCACAAAGTGTGTGGTCTTGTTTCTCAGTCTATATTTGGTCGGTCTCGTCAGAGGTTGAATGTAACGAATGGGTGAGAAAGAGCAAGGGGCAGCGGCTGTGTAGAACGTAAACACAAATCCTCAGGGGTGTGAGCGTTTCGAGATGAGTCGTATACATGTAAATGTTGGTCGTCAGTGACCGTGTGGCCTAATGGATAAGGCGTCGGACTTCGGATCTGAAGATTACAGGTTCGAATGCTGTCACGCTTGTGTTTTTCCAGTTCTGAAAAAGAAACATAACGTTTTAATGTAGCAATTGAGCAGTACGAAACCGTCTGAATGTTGCTGTTGACCATTTTGTGCTTGGAGATGCTCTTGAGCTTGAAACACACACAACAAGACCGGTGTTAACTAGCGAAATGGTCGGCAGAGTGCCGACACAGCGAGTTTTGACTATCACTTGCACATCTAAAACAACGTCGGAAAGTAACTCGTTCGGCTTTTGAGTCACATAAAGTATGTGCGTTAATTTTGACGCCACTAGCTCTGCATGTTGTCATGCAATTTCTTTACCTCTCAGAAATGATTATGACATAAAAGTGAAGTACGTGACGAGTGTGACGTTAGGAAAACATTAGGCATCATGGAGAGATTCTGTATGGGACCACCCAACCCAAACGAGTACTGTGTGACGTGCTACCCGGCAGGTATTCACCGAGGTAGCCGGCTAGCTCAATCGGTAGAGCGTCAGACTCTTAATCCCTGTGTCGTGGGTTCGAGCCAGACGCTGGGCGGAACGGAATTTTGTTCCGCTGCAAGTGTAAATTACCGTTTTTCTGATTAACGAGATTTAATGGAAATAGCAACTTTAAACTTTGCCTACGTCTCTGTCAGTCGCAAGGAAGCTGTATTTGAAGGTGAAGGTGATTTTGTAGACATGTGTGAAAGACATGTTCTGAAATGCAAGTGTTGTTGTTTGGAGAGCACATCGGTTACGTGTCAGATGTGTAGCCAAGCAGTAATTTGTCGCCATAGCTGCAAACATTAGCCGGTAATATGAAGTGTTGTCAGCTAAAGTCTGATGATGCAGACGACCGTAAGGACGAAGTACCCAAGAGTATCGCTAGGCCGCGCATCTTTAGCTCAGCGGTAGAGCAGTGTTCTAATAAACCAGGAGTCGTAAGTTCCATCCTAACAGGAGAAAGATTAATTTTGGAAATCAGTTGCGCGTCGTGGCCGTATAGCAAACAGTACCTGTGATGACGAACAATTAGCGACAGGCGTTTTTTTAAGAATTACTTTCAGATGCGATTAAGGCGAATGGCGCAGATAAAGCATTTGCCAAAGCGGTACAGCATAAGGTGGGACGAGGCAGTCTGAATTACATTTTATAGATGTATTTCTCACATATCTCAGAGCCTCTCGCGATATTCGTCGTCGTCGTCGTCGTCGTCGCCGTCGTCGCCGCCGCCGCCGCTTCTGCAGAAGTAGCAAATGGCAATCGTAGCAAATGCGGCGAGGGACGCCCTGCCTTCGATTCCGAATGCACAAAGTGTGTGGTCTTGTTTCTCAGTCTATATTTGGTCGGTCTCGTCAGAGGTTGAATGTAACGAATGGGTGAGAAAGAGCAAGGGGCAGCGGCTGTGTAGAACGAAAACACAAATCCTCAGGGGTGTGAGCGTTTCGAGATGAGTCGTATACATGTAAATGTTGGTCGTCAGTGACCGTGTGGCCTAATGGATAAGGCGTCGGACTTCGGATCTGACTATTACAGTTTCGAATGCTGTCACGCTTGTGTTTTTCCAGTTCTGAAAAAGAAACATAACGTTTTAATGCAGCAATTGAGCAGTACGAAACCGTCTGAATGTTGCTGTTGACCATTTTTTGCTTGGAGATGCTCTTGAGCTTGAAACACACACAACAAGACCGGTGTTAACTAGCGAAATGGTCGGCAGAGTGCCGACACAGCGGGTTTTGACTATCACTTGCACGTCTAAAACAACGTCGGAAAGTAACTCGTTCGGCTTTTGAGTCACATAAAGTATGTGCGTTAATTTTGACGCCACTAGCTCTGCATGTTGTCATGCAATTTCTTTACCTCTCAGAAATGATTATGACATAAAAGTGAAGTACGTGACGAGTGTGACGTTAGGAAAACATTAGGCATCATGGAGAGATTCTGTATGGGACCACCCAACCCAAACGAGTACTGTGTGACGTGCTACCCGGCAGGTATTCACCGAGGTAGCCGGCTAGCTCAGTCGGTAGAGCGTCAGACTCTTAGTCCCAGTGTCGTGGGTTCGAGCCAGACGCTGGGCGGAACGGAATTTTGTTCCGCTGCAAGTGTAAATTACCGTTTTTCTGATTAACGAGATTTAATGGAAATAGCAACTTTAAACTTTGCCTACGTCTCTGTCAGTCGCAAGGAAGCTGTATTTGAAGGTGAAGGTGATTTTGTAGACATGTGTGAAAGACATGTTCTGAAATGCAAGTGTTGTTGTTTGGAGAGCACATCGGTTACGTGTCAGATGTGTAGCCAAGCAGTAATGGGTCGTCATAGCTGCAAATATTAGCTGGTAATATGAAGTGTTGTCAGCTGAAGTCGGATGATGCAGACGACCGTAAGGACGAAGTAACCAAGAGTACCGCTAGGCCGCGCCTCTTTAGCTCAGCGGTAGAGCAGTGTTCTAATAAACCAGGAGTCGTAAGTTCCATCCTAACAGGAGAAAGATTAATTTTGGAAATCAGTTGCGCGTCGTGGCCGTATAGCAAACAGTACCTGTGATGACGAACAATTAGCGACAGGCGTTTTTTTAAGAATTACTTTCAGATGCGATTAAGGCGAATGGCGCAGATAAAGCATTTGCCAAAGCGGTACAGCATAAGGTGGGACGAGGCAGTCTGAATTACATTTTATAGATGTATTTCTCACATATCTCAGAGCCTCTCGCGATATTCGTCGTCGTCGTCGTCGCCGTCGTCGCCGCCGCCGCCGCTTCTGCAGAAGTAGAAAATGGCAATCGTAGCAAATGCGGCGAGGGACGCCCTGCCGTCGATTCCGAATGCATAAAGTGTGTGGTCTTGTTTCTCAGTCTATATTTGGTCGGTCTCGTCAGAGGTTGAATGTAACGAATGGGTGGGAAAGAGCAAGGGGCAGCGGCTGTGTAGAACGAAAACACAAATCCTCAGGGGTGTGAGCTTTTCGAGATGAGTCGTATACATGTAAATTTTGGTCGTCAGCGATCGTGTGGCCTAATGGATAAGGCGTCGGACTTCGGATCTGAAGATTACAGGTTCGAATGCTGTCACACTTGTGTTTTTCCAGTTCTGAAAAAGAAACATAACGTTTTAATGTAGCAATTGAGCAGTACGAAACCGTCTGAATGTTGCTGTTGACCATTTTTTGCTTGGAGATGCTCTTGAGCTTGAAACACACACAACAAGACCGGTGTTAACTAGCGAAATGGTCGGCAGAGTGCCGACACAGCGAGTTTTGACTATCACTTGCACATCTAAACCAACGTCGGAAAGTAACTCGTTCGGCTTTTGAGTCACATAAAGTATGTGTGTTAATTTTGACGCCACTAGCTCTGCATGTTGTCATGCAATTTCCGTACCTCTCAGAAATGATTATGACATAAAAGTGAAGTACGTGACGAGTGTGACGTTAGGAAAACATTAGGCATCATGGAGAGTTTCTGTATGGGACCACCCAACGCAAACGAGTACTGTGTTACGTGCTACCCGGCAGGTATTCACCGAGGTAGCCGGCTAGCTCAGTCGGTACAGCGTCAGACTCTTAATCCCAGGGTAGTGGGTTCGAGCCAGACGCTGGGCTTAACGGAATTTTGTTCCGCTGCAAGTGTAAATTACCGTTTTTCTGATTAACGAGATTTAATGGAAATAGCAACTTTAAACTTTGCCTACGTCTCTGTCAGTCGCAAGGAAACTGTATTTGAAGGTGAAGGTGATTTTGTAGACATGTGTGAAAGACATGTTCTGAAATGCAAGTGTTGTTGTTTGGAGAGCACATCGGTTACGTGTCAGATGTGTAGCCAAGTAGTAATGGGTCGTCATAGCTGCAAATATTAGCTGCTAATATGAAGTGTTCTCAGCTGAAGTCGGATGATGCAGACGACCGTAAGGACGAAGTACGCAAGAGTACCGCTAGGCCGCGCCTCTTTAGCTCAGCGGTAGAGCAGTGTTCTAATAAACCAGGAGTCGTAAGTTCCATCCTAACAGGAGAAAGATTAATTTTGGAAATCAGTTGCGCGTCGTGGCCGTATAGCAAACAGTACCTGTGATGACGAACAATTAGCGACAGGCGTTTTTTTAAGAATTACTTTCAGATGCGATTAAGGCGAATGGCGCAGATAAAGCATTTGCCAAAGCGGTACAGCATAAGGTGGGACGAGGCAGTCTGAATTACATTTTATAGATGTATTTCTCACATATCTCAGAGCCTCTCGCGATATTCGTCGTCGTCGTCGTCGCCGTCGTCGCCGCCGCCGCCGCTTCTGCAGAAGTAGCAAATGGCAATCGTAGCAAATGCGGCGAGGGACGCCCTGCCTTCGATTCCGAATGCACAAAGTGTGTGGTCTTGTTTCTCAGTCTATATTTGGTCGGTCTCGTCAGAGGTTGAATGTAACGAATGGGTGAGAAAGAGCAAGGGGCAGCGGCAGTGTAGAACGAAAACACAAATCCTCAGGGGTGTGAGCGTTTCGAGATGAGTCGTATACATGTAAATGTTGGTCGTCAGTGACCGTGTGGCCTAATGGATAAGGCGTCGGACTTCGGATCTGAAGATTACAGCTTCGAATGCTGTCACGCTTGTGTTTTTCCAGTTCTGAAAAAGAAACATAACGTTGTAATGTAGCAATTGAGCAGTACGAAACCGTCTGAATGTTGCTGTTGACCATTTTTTGCGTGGAGATGCTCTTGAGCTTGAAACACACACAACAAGACCGGTGTTAACTAGCGAAATGGTCGGCAGAGTGCCGACACAGCGAGTTTTGACTATCACTTGCACATCTAAAACAACGTCGGAAAGTAACTCGTTCGGCTTTTGAGTCACATAAAGTATGTGCGTTAATTTTGACGCCACTAGCTCTGCATGTTGTCATGCAATTTCTTTACCTCTCAGAAATGATTATGACATAAAAGTGAAGTACGTGACGAGTGTGACGTTAGGAAAACATTAGGCATCATGGAGAGATTCTGTATGGGACCACCCAACCCAAACGAGTACTGTGTGACGTGCTACCCGGCAGGTATTCACCGAGGTAGCCGGCTAGCTCAGTCGGTAGAGCGTCAGACTCTTAATCCCAGTGTCGTGGGTTCGAGCCATATGCTGGGCGGAACGGAATTTTGTTCCGCTGCAAGTGTAAATTACCGTTTTTCTGATTAACGAGATTTAATGGAAATAGCAACTTTAAACTTTGCCTACGTCTCTGTCAGTCGCAAGGAAGCTGTATTTGAAGGTGAAGGTGATTTTGTAGACATGTGTGAAAGACATGTTCTGAAATGCAAGTGTTGTTGTTTGGAGAGCACATCGGTTACGTGTCAGATGTGTAGCCAAGCAGTAATTGGTCGTCATAGCTGCAAATATTAGCTGGTAATATGAAGTGTTGTCAGCTGAAGTCGGATGATGCAGACGACCGTAAGGACGAAGTACCCAAGAGTACCGCTAGGCCGCGCCTCTTTAGCTCAGCGGTAGAGCAGTGTTCTAATAAACCAGAGGTCGTAAGTTCCATCCTAACAGGAGAAAGATTAATTTTGGAAATCAGTTGCGCGTCGTGGCCGTATAGCAAACAGTACCTGTGATGACGAACAATTAGCGACAGGCGTTTTTTTAAGAATTACTTTCAGATGCGATTAAGGCGAATGGCGCAGATAAAGCATTTGCCAAAGCGGTACAGCATAAGGTGGGACGAGGCAGTCTGAATTACATTTTATAGATGTATTTCTCACATATCTCAGAGCCTCTCGCGATATTCGTCGTCGTCGTCGTCGCCGTCGTCGCCGCCGCCGCCGCTTCTGCAGAAGTAGCAAATGGTAATCGTAGCAAATGCGGCGAGGGACGCCCTGCCTTCGATTCCGAATGCACAAAGTGTGTGGTCTTGTTTCTCAGTCTATATATGGTCGGTCTCGTCAGAGGTTGAATGTAACGAATGGGTGGGAAAGAGCAAGGGGCAGCGGCTGTGTAGAACGAAAACACAAATCCTCAGGGGTGTGAGCGTTTCGAGATGAGTCGTATACATGTAAATGTTGGTCGTCAGTGATCGTGTGGCCTAATGGATAAGGCGTCGGACTTCGGATCTGAAGATTACAGGTTCGAATGCTGTCACGCTTGTGTTTTTCCAGTTCTGAAAAAGAAACATAACGTTTTAATGTAGCAATTGAGCAGTACGAAACCGTCTGAATGTTGCTGTTGACCATTTTTTGCTTGGAGATGCTCTTGAGCTTGAAACACACACAACAAGACCGGTGTTAACTAGCGAAATGGTCGGCAGAGTGCCGACACAGCGAGTTTTGACTATCACTTGCACATCTAAAACAACGTCGGAAAGTAACTCGTTCGGCTTTTGAGTCACATAAAGTATGTGTGTTAATTTTGACGCCACTAGCTCTGCATGTTGTCATGCAATTTCTGTACCTCTCAGAAATGATTATGACATAAAAGTGAAGTACGTGACGAGTGTGACGTTAGGAAAACATTAGGCATCATGGAGAGTTTCTGTATGGGACCACCCAACGCAAACGAGTATTGTGTTACGTGCTACCCGGCAGGTATTCACCGAGGTAGCCGGCTAGCTCAGTCGGTACAGCGTCAGACTCTTAATCCCAGGGTCGTGGGTTCGAGCCAGACGCTGGGCTTAACGGAATTTTGTTCCGCTGCAGGTGTAAATTACCGTTTTTCTGATTAACGAGATTTAATGGAAATAGCAACTTTAAACTTTGCCTACGTCTCTGTCAGTCGCAAGGAAACTGTATTTGAAGGTGAAGGTGATTTTGTAGACATGTGTGAAAGACATGTTCTGAAATGCAAGTGTTGTTGTTTGGACAGCACATCGGTTACGTGTCAGATGTGTAGCCAAGCAGTAATTTGTCGCCATAGCTGCAAATATTAGCCGGTAATATGAAGTGTTGTCAGCTAAAGTCTGATGATGCAGACGACCGTAAGGACGAAGTACCCAAGAGTACCGCTAGGCCGCGCCTCTTTAGCTCAGTGGTAGAGCAGTGGTCTAATAAACCAGGGGTCGTAAGTTCCATTCTCACAGGAGAAAGATTAATTTTGGAAATTAGTTGCGCGTCGTGGCCGTATAGCAAACAGTACCTGTGATGACGAACAATTAGCGACAGGCGTTTTTTTAAGAATTACTCTCAGATGCGATTAAGGCAAATGGCGCAGATAAAGCATTTGCCAAAGCGGTACAGCATAAGGTGGGACGAGGCAGTCTGAATTACATTTTATAGATGTATTTCTCACATATCTCAGAGCCTCTCGCGATATTCGTCGTCGTCGTCGTCGCCGTCGTCGCCGCCGCCGCCGCTTCTGCAGAAGTAGCAAATGGCAATCGTAGCAAATGCGGGGAGGGACGCCCTGCCTTCGATTCCGAATGCACAAAGTGTGTGGTCTTGTTTCTCAGTCTATATTTGGTCGGTCACGTCAGAGGTTGAATGTAACGAATGGGTGGGAAAGAGCAAGGGGCAGCGGCTGTGTAGAACGAAAACACAAATCCTCAGGGGTGTGAGCGTTTCGAGATGAGTCGTATACATGTAAATGTTGGTCGTCAGTGACCGTGTGGCCTAATGGATAAGGCGTCGGACTTCGGATCTGAAGATTACAGGTTCGAATGCTGTCACGCTTGTGTTTTTCCAGTTCTGAAAAAGAAACATAACGTTTTAATGTAGCAATTGAGCAGTACGAAACCGTCTGAATGTTCCTGTTGACCATTTTTTGCTTGGAGATGCTCTTGAGCTTGAAACACACACAACGAGACCGGTGTTAACTAGCGAAATGGTCGGCAGAGTGCCGACACAGCGAGTTTTGACTATCACTTGCACATCTAAAACAACGTCGGAAAGTAACTCGTTCGGCTTTTGAGTCACATAAAGTATGTGTGTTAATTTTGACGCCACTAGCTCTGCATGTTGTCATGCAATTTCTGTACCTCACAGAAATGATTATGACATAAAAGTGAAGTACGTGACGAGTGTGACGATAGGAAAACATTAGGCATCATGGAGAGTTTCTGTATGGGACCACCCAACGCAAACGAGTACTGTGTGACGTGCTACCCGGCAGGTATTCACCGAGGTAGCCGGCTAGCTCAGTCGGTACAGCGTCAGACTCTTAATTCCAGTGTCGTGGGTTCGAGCCAGACGCTGGGCGGAACGGAATTTTGTTCCGCTGCAGGTGTAAATTACCGTTTTTCTGATTAACGAGATTTAATGGAAATAGCGACTTTAAACTTTGCCTACGTCTCTGTCAGTCGCAAGGAAACTGTATTTGAAGGTGAAGGTGATTTTGTAGACATGTGTGAAAGACATGTTCTGAAATGCAAGTGTTGTTGTTTGGAGAGCACATCGGTTACGTGTCAGATGTGTAGCCAAGCAGTAATGGGTCGTCATAGCTGCAAATATTAGCTGGTAATATGAAGTGTTGTCAGCTGAAGTCGGATGATGCAGACGACCGTAAGGACGAAGTACCCAAGAGTACCGCTAGGCCGCGCCTCTTTAGCTCAGCGGTAGAGCAGTGTTCTAATAAACCAGGGGTCGTAAGTTCCATCCTAACAGGAGAAAGATTAATTTTGGAAATCAGTTGCGCGTCGTGGCCGTATAGCAAACAGTACCTGTGATGACGAACAATTAGCGACAGGCGTTTTTTTAAGAATTACTTTCAGATGCGATTAAGGCGAATGGCGCAGATAAAGCATTTGCCAAAGCGGTACAGCATAAGGTGGGACGAGGCAGTCTGAATTACATTTTATAGATGTATTTCTCACATATCTCAGAGCCTCTCGCGATATTCGTCGTCGTCGTCGTCGCCGTCGTCGCCGCCGCCGCCGCTTCTGCAGAAGTAGCAAATGGTAATCGTAGCAAATGCGGCGAGGGACGCCCTGCCTTCGATTCCGAATGCACAAAGTGTGTGGTCTTGTTTCTCAGTCTATATATGGTCGGTCTCGTCAGAGGTTGAATGTAACGAATGGGTGGGAAAGAGCAAGGGGCAGCGGCTGTGTAGAACGAAAACACAAATCCTCAGGGGTGTGAGCGTTCCGAGATGAGTCGTATACATGTAAATGTTGGTCGTCAGTGATCGTGTGGCCTAATGGATAAGGCGTCGGACTTCGGATCTGAAGATTACAGGTTCGAATGCTGTCACGCTTGTGTTTTTCCAGTTCTGAAAAAGAAACATAACGTTTTAATGTAGCAATTGAGCAGTACGAAACCGTCTGAATGTTGCTGTTGACCATTTTTTGCTTGGAGATGCTCTTGAGCTTGAAACACACACAACAAGACCGGTGTTAACTAGCGAAATGGTCGGCAGAGTGCCGACACAGCGAGTTTTGACTATCACTTGCACATCTAAAACAACGTCGGAAAGTAACTCGTTCGGCTTTTGAGTCACATAAAGTATGTGTGTTAATTTTGACGCCACTAGCTCTGCATGTTGTCATGCAATTTCTGTACCTCTCAGAAATGATTATGACATAAAAGTGAAGTACGTGACGAGTGTGACGTTAGGAAAACATTAGGCATCATGGAGAGTTTCTGTATGGGACCACCCAACGCAAACGAGTATTGTGTTACGTGCTACCCGGCAGGTATTCACCGAGGTAGCCGGCTAGCTCAGTCGGTACAGCGTCAGACTCTTAATCCCAGGGTCGTGGGTTCGAGCCAGACGCTGGGCTTAACGGAATTTTGTTCCGCTGCAGGTGTAAATTACCGTTTTTCTGATTAACGAGATTTAATGGAAATAGCAACTTTAAACTTTGCCTACGTCTCTGTCAGTCGCAAGGAAACTGTATTTGAAGGTGAAGGTGATTTTGTAGACATGTGTGAAAGACATGTTCTGAAATGCAAGTGTTGTTGTTTGGACAGCACATCGGTTACGTGTCAGATGTGTAGCCAAGCAGTAATTTGTCGCCATAGCTGCAAATATTAGCCGGTAATATGAAGTGTTGTCAGCTAAAGTCTGATGATGCAGACGACCGTAAGGACGAAGTACCCAAGAGTACCGCTAGGCCGCGCCTCTTTAGCTCAGTGGTAGAGCAGTGGTCTAATAAACCAGGGGTCGTAAGTTCCATTCTCACAGGAGAAAGATTAATTTTGGAAATTAGTTGCGCGTCGTGGCCGTATAGCAAACAGTACCTGTGATGACGAACAATTAGCGACAGGCGTTTTTTTAAGAATTACTCTCAGATGCGATTAAGGCAAATGGCGCAGATAAAGCATTTGCCAAAGCGGTACAGCATAAGGTGGGACGAGGCAGTCTGAATTACATTTTATAGATGTATTTCTCACATATCTCAGAGCCTCTCGCGATATTCGTCGTCGTCGTCGTCGCCGTCGTCGCCGCCGCCGCCGCTTCTGCAGAAGTAGCAAATGGCAATCGTAGCAAATGCGGGGAGGGACGCCCTGCCTTCGATTCCGAATGCACAAAGTGTGTGGTCTTGTTTCTCAGTCTATATTTGGTCGGTCACGTCAGAGGTTGAATGTAACGAATGGGTGGGAAAGAACAAGGGGCAGCGGCTGTGTAGAACGAAAACACAAATCCTCAGGGGTGTGGGCGTTTCGAGATGAGTCGTATACATGTAAATGTTAGTCGTCAGTGACCGTGTGGCCTAATGGATAAGGCGTCGGACTTCGGATCTGAAGATTACAGGTTCGAATGCTGTCACGCTTGTGTTTTTCCAGTTCTGAAAAAGAAACATAACGTTTTAATGTAGCAATTGAGCAGTACGAAACCGTCTGAATGTTGCTGTTGACCATTTTTTGCTTGGAGATGCTCTTGAGCTTGAAACACACACAACAAGACCGGTGTTAACTAGCGAAATGGTCGGCAGAGTGCCGACACCGCGAGTTTTGACTGGCACTTGCACATCTAAAACAACGTCGGAAAGTAACTCGTTCGGCTTTTGAGTCACATAAAGTATGTGTGTTAATTTTGACGCCACTAGCTCTGCATGTTGTCATGCAATTTCTTTACCTCTCAGAAATGATTATGACATAAAAGTGAAGTACGTGACGAGTGTGACGTTAGGAAAACATTAGGCATCATGGAGAGATTCTGTATGGGACCACCCACCCCAAACGAGTACTGTGTGACGTGCTACCCGGCAGGTATTCACCGATGTAGCCGGCTAGCTCAGTCGGTAGAGCGTCAGACTCTTAATCCCAGGGTCGTGGGTTCGAGCCAGACGCTGGGCGGAACGGAATTTTGTTCCGCTGCAGGTTAAAATTACCGTTTTTCTGATTAACGAGATTTAATGGAAATAGCAACTTTAAACTTTGCCTACGTCTCTGTCAGTCGTAAGGAAACTGTATTTGAAGGTGAAGGTGATTTTGTAGACATGTGTGAAAGACATGTTCTGAAATGCAAGTGTTGTTGTTTGGACAGCACATCGGTTACGTGTCAGATGTGTAGCCAAGCAGTAATTTGTCGCCATAGCTGCAAATATTAGCCGGTAATATGAAGTGTTGTCAGCTAAAGTCTGATGATGCAGACGACCGTAAGGACGAAGTACCCAAGAGTACCGCTAGGCCGCGCCTCTTTAGCTCAGTGGTAGAGCAGTGGTCTAATTAACCAGGGGTCGTAAGTTCCATTCTCACAGGAGAAAGATTAATTTTGGAAATTAGTTGCGCGTCGTGGCCGTATAGCAAACAGTACCTGTGATGACGAACAATTAGCGACAGGCGTTTTTTTAAGAATTACTCTCAGATGCGATTAAGGCAAATGGCGCAGATAAAGCATTTGCCAAAGCGGTACAGCATAAGGTGGGACGAGGCAGTCTGAATTACATTTTATAGATGTATTTCTCACATATCTCAGAGCCTCTCGCGATATTCGTCGTCGTCGTCGTCGCCGTCGTCGCCGCCGCCGCCGCTTCTGCAGAAGTAGCAAATGGCAATCGTAGCAAATGCGGGGAGGGACGCCCTGCCTTCGATTCCGAATGCACAAAGTGTGTGGTCTTGTTTCTCAGTCTATATTTGGTCGGTCACGTCAGAGGTTGAATGTAACGAATGGGTGGGAAAGAACAAGGGGCAGCGGCTGTGTAGAACGAAAACACAAATCCTCAGGGGTGTGGGCGTTTCGAGATGAGTCGTATACATGTAAATGTTAGTCGTCAGTGACCGTGTGGCCTAATGGATAAGGCGTCGGACTTCGGATCTGAAGATTACAGGTTCGAATGCTGTCACGCTTGTGTTTTTCCAGTTCTGAAAAAGAAACATAACGTTTTAATGTAGCAATTGAGCAGTACGAAACCGTCTGAATGTTGCTGTTGACCATTTTTTGCTTGGAGATGCTCTTGAGCTTGAAACACACACAACAAGACCGGTGTTAACTAGCGAAATGGTCGGCAGAGTGCCGACACCGCGAGTTTTGACTGGCACTTGCACATCTAAAACAACGTCGGAAAGTAACTCGTTCGGCTTTTGAGTCACATAAAGTATGTGTGTTAATTTTGACGCCACTAGCTCTGCATGTTGTCATGCAATTTCTTTACCTCTCAGAAATGATTATGACATAAAAGTGAAGTACGTGACGAGTGTGACGTTAGGAAAACATTAGGCATCATGGAGAGATTCTGTATGGGACCACCCACCCCAAACGAGTACTGTGTGACGTGCTACCCGGCAGGTATTCACCGATGTAGCCGGCTAGCTCAGTCGGTAGAGCGTCAGACTCTTAATCCCAGGGTCGTGGGTTCGAGCCAGACGCTGGGCGGAACGG
The DNA here is from genome assembly GCF_023897955.1 of Schistocerca gregaria. NCBI lineage: Eukaryota > Metazoa > Arthropoda > Insecta > Orthoptera > Acrididae > Schistocerca > Schistocerca gregaria. Next base: position 173,585 of record NC_064926.1, read on the forward strand.
AATTTTGTTCCGCTGCAGGTTAAAATTACCGTTTTTCTGATTAACGAGATTTAATGGAAATAGCAACTTTAAACTTTGCCTACGTCTCTGTCAGTCGTAAGGAAACTGTATTTGAAGGTGAAGGTGATTTTGTAGACATGTGTGAAAGACATGTTCTGAAATGCAAGTGTTGTTGTTTGGACAGCACATCGGTTACGTGTCAGATGTGTAGCCAAGCAGTAATTTGTCGCCATAGCTGCAAATATTAGCCGGTAATATGAAGTGTTGTCAGCTAAAGTCTGATGATGCAGACGACCGTAAGGACGAAGTACCCAAGAGTACCGCTAGGCCGCGCCTCTTTAGCTCAGTGGTAGAGCAGTGGTCTAATTAACCAGGGGTCGTAAGTTCCATTCTCACAGGAGAAAGATTAATTTTGGAAATTAGTTGCGCGTCGTGGCCGTATAGCAAACAGTACCTGTGATGACGAACAATTAGCGACAGGCGTTTTTTTAAGAATTACTCTCAGATGCGATTAAGGCAAATGGCGCAGATAAAGCATTTGCCAAAGCGGTACAGCATAAGGTGGGACGAGGCAGTCTGAATTACATTTTATAGATGTATTTCTCACATATCTCAGAGCCTCTCGCGATATTCGTCGTCGTCGTCGTCGTCGCCGTCGTCGCCGCCGCCGCCGCTTTTGCAGAAGTAGCAAATGGCAATCGTAGCAAATGCGGCGAGGGACGCCCTGCCTTCGATTCCGAATGCACAAAGTGTGTGGTCTTGTTTCTCAGTCTATATTTGGTCGGTCACGTCAGAGGTTGAATGTAACGAATGGGTGGGAAAGAGCAAGGGGTAGCGGCTGTGTAGAACGAAAACACAAATCCTCAGGGGTGTGAGCGTTTCCAGATGAGTCGTATACATGTAAATGTTGGTCGTCAGTGACCGTGTGGCCTAATGGATAAGGCGTCGGACTTCGGATCTGAAGATTACAGGTTCGAATGCTGTCACGCTTGTGTTTTTCCAGTTATGAAAAAGAAACATAACGTTTTAATGTAGCAATTGAGCAGTACGAAACCGTCTGAATGTTGCTGTTGACCATTTTTTGCTTGGAGATGCTCTTGAGCTTGAAACACACACAACAAGACCGGTGTTAACTAGCGAAATGGTCGGCAGAGTGCCGACACAGCGAGTTTTGACTGGCACTAGCACATCTAAAACAACGTCGGAAAGTAACTCGTTCGGCTTTTGAGTCACATAAAGTATGTGTGTTAATTTTGACGCCACTAGCTCTGCATGTTGTCATGCAATTTCTGTACCTCTCAGAAATGATTATGACATAAAAGTGAAGTACGTGACGAGTGTGACGTTAGGAAAACATTAGGCATCATGGAGAGTTTCTGTATGGGACCACCCAACGCAAACGAGTATTGTGTTACGTGCTACCCGGCAGGTATTCACCGAGGTAGCCGGCTAGCTCAGTCGGTACAGCGTCAGACTCTTAATCCCAGGGTCGTGGGTTCGAGCCAGACGCTGGGCTTAACGGAATTTTGTTCCGCTGCAGGTGTAAATTACCGTTTTTCTGATTAACGAGATTTAATGGAAATAGCAACTTTAAACTTTGCCTACGTCTCTGTCAGTCGCAAGGAAACTGTATTTGAAGGTGAAGGTGATTTTGTAGACATGTGTGAAAGACATGTTCTGAAATGCAAGTGTTGTTGTTTGGACAGCACATCGGTTACGTGTCAGATGTGTAGCCAAGCAGTAATTTGTCGCCATAGCTGCAAATATTAGCCGGTAATATGAAGTGTTGTCAGCTAAAGTCTGATGATGCAGACGACCGTAAGGACGAAGTACCCAAGAGTACCGCTAGGCCGCGCCTCTTTAGCTCAGTGGTAGAGCAGTGGTCTAATAAACCAGGGGTCGTAAGTTCCATTCTCACAGGAGAAAGATTAATTTTGGAAATTAGTTGCGCGTCGTGGCCGTATAGCAAACAGTACCTGTGATGACGAACAATTAGCGACAGGCGTTTTTTTAAGAATTACTCTCAGATGCGATTAAGGCAAATGGCGCAGATAAAGCATTTGCCAAAGCGGTACAGCATAAGGTGGGACGAGGCAGTCTGAATTACATTTTATAGATGTATTTCTCACATATCTCAGAGCCTCTCGCGATATTCGTCGTCGTCGTCGTCGCCGTCGTCGCCGCCGCCGCCGCTTCTGCAGAAGTAGCAAATGGCAATCGTAGCAAATGCGGGGAGGGACGCCCTGCCTTCGATTCCGAATGCACAAAGTGTGTGGTCTTGTTTCTCAGTCTATATTTGGTCGGTCACGTCAGAGGTTGAATGTAACGAATGGGTGGGAAAGAACAAGGGGCAGCGGCTGTGTAGAACGAAAACACAAATCCTCAGGGGTGTGGGCGTTTCGAGATGAGTCGTATACATGTAAATGTTAGTCGTCAGTGACCGTGTGGCCTAATGGATAAGGCGTCGGACTTCGGATCTGAAGATTACAGGTTCGAATGCTGTCACGCTTGTGTTTTTCCAGTTCTGAAAAAGAAACATAACGTTTTAATGTAGCAATTGAGCAGTACGAAACCGTCTGAATGTTGCTGTTGACCATTTTTTGCTTGGAGATGCTCTTGAGCTTGAAACACACACAACAAGACCGGTGTTAACTAGCGAAATGGTCGGCAGAGTGCCGACACCGCGAGTTTTGACTGGCACTTGCACATCTAAAACAACGTCGGAAAGTAACTCGTTCGGCTTTTGAGTCACATAAAGTATGTGTGTTAATTTTGACGCCACTAGCTCTGCATGTTGTCATGCAATTTCTTTACCTCTCAGAAATGATTATGACATAAAAGTGAAGTACGTGACGAGTGTGACGTTAGGAAAACATTAGGCATCATGGAGAGATTCTGTATGGGACCACCCACCCCAAACGAGTACTGTGTGACGTGCTACCCGGCAGGTATTCACCGATGTAGCCGGCTAGCTCAGTCGGTAGAGCGTCAGACTCTTAATCCCAGGGTCGTGGGTTCGAGCCAGACGCTGGGCGGAACGGAATTTTGTTCCGCTGCAGGTTAAAATTACCGTTTTTCTGATTAACGAGATTTAATGGAAATAGCAACTTTAAACTTTGCCTACGTCTCTGTCAGTCGTAAGGAAACTGTATTTGAAGGTGAAGGTGATTTTGTAGACATGTGTGAAAGACATGTTCTGAAATGCAAGTGTTGTTGTTTGGACAGCACATCGGTTACGTGTCAGATGTGTAGCCAAGCAGTAATTTGTCGCCATAGCTGCAAATATTAGCCGGTAATATGAAGTGTTGTCAGCTAAAGTCTGATGATGCAGACGACCGTAAGGACGAAGTACCCAAGAGTACCGCTAGGCCGCGCCTCTTTAGCTCAGTGGTAGAGCAGTGGTCTAATTAACCAGGGGTCGTAAGTTCCATTCTCACAGGAGAAAGATTAATTTTGGAAATTAGTTGCGCGTCGTGGCCGTATAGCAAACAGTACCTGTGATGACGAACAATTAGCGACAGGCGTTTTTTTAAGAATTACTCTCAGATGCGATTAAGGCAAATGGCGCAGATAAAGCATTTGCCAAAGCGGTACAGCATAAGGTGGGACGAGGCAGTCTGAATTACATTTTATAGATGTATTTCTCACATATCTCAGAGCCTCTCGCGATATTCGTCGTCGTCGTCGTCGCCGTCGTCGCCGCCGCCGCCGCTTCTGCAGAAGTAGCAAATGGCAATCGTAGCAAATGCGGGGAGGGACGCCCTGCCTTCGATTCCGAATGCACAAAGTGTGTGGTCTTGTTTCTCAGTCTATATTTGGTCGGTCACGTCAGAGGTTGAATGTAACGAATGGGTGGGAAAGAACAAGGGGCAGCGGCTGTGTAGAACGAAAACACAAATCCTCAGGGGTGTGGGCGTTTCGAGATGAGTCGTATACATGTAAATGTTAGTCGTCAGTGACCGTGTGGCCTAATGGATAAGGCGTCGGACTTCGGATCTGAAGATTACAGGTTCGAATGCTGTCACGCTTGTGTTTTTCCAGTTCTGAAAAAGAAACATAACGTTTTAATGTAGCAATTGAGCAGTACGAAACCGTCTGAATGTTGCTGTTGACCATTTTTTGCTTGGAGATGCTCTTGAGCTTGAAACACACACAACAAGACCGGTGTTAACTAGCGAAATGGTCGGCAGAGTGCCGACACCGCGAGTTTTGACTGGCACTTGCACATCTAAAACAACGTCGGAAAGTAACTCGTTCGGCTTTTGAGTCACATAAAGTATGTGTGTTAATTTTGACGCCACTAGCTCTGCATGTTGTCATGCAATTTCTTTACCTCTCAGAAATGATTATGACATAAAAGTGAAGTACGTGACGAGTGTGACGTTAGGAAAACATTAGGCATCATGGAGAGATTCTGTATGGGACCACCCACCCCAAACGAGTACTGTGTGACGTGCTACCCGGCAGGTATTCACCGATGTAGCCGGCTAGCTCAGTCGGTAGAGCGTCAGACTCTTAATCCCAGGGTCGTGGGTTCGAGCCAGACGCTGGGCGGAACGGAATTTTGTTCCGCTGCAGGTTAAAATTACCGTTTTTCTGATTAACGAGATTTAATGGAAATAGCAACTTTAAACTTTGCCTACGTCTCTGTCAGTCGTAAGGAAACTGTATTTGAAGGTGAAGGTGATTTTGTAGACATGTGTGAAAGACATGTTCTGAAATGCAAGTGTTGTTGTTTGGACAGCACATCGGTTACGTGTCAGATGTGTAGCCAAGCAGTAATTTGTCGCCATAGCTGCAAATATTAGCCGGTAATATGAAGTGTTGTCAGCTAAAGTCTGATGATGCAGACGACCGTAAGGACGAAGTACCCAAGAGTACCGCTAGGCCGCGCCTCTTTAGCTCAGTGGTAGAGCAGTGGTCTAATTAACCAGGGGTCGTAAGTTCCATTCTCACAGGAGAAAGATTAATTTTGGAAATTAGTTGCGCGTCGTGGCCGTATAGCAAACAGTACCTGTGATGACGAACAATTAGCGACAGGCGTTTTTTTAAGAATTACTCTCAGATGCGATTAAGGCAAATGGCGCAGATAAAGCATTTGCCAAAGCGGTACAGCATAAGGTGGGACGAGGCAGTCTGAATTACATTTTATAGATGTATTTCTCACATATCTCAGAGCCTCTCGCGATATTCGTCGTCGTCGTCGTCGTCGCCGTCGTCGCCGCCGCCGCCGCTTTTGCAGAAGTAGCAAATGGCAATCGTAGCAAATGCGGCGAGGGACGCCCTGCCTTCGATTCCGAATGCACAAAGTGTGTGGTCTTGTTTCTCAGTCTATATTTGGTCGGTCACGTCAGAGGTTGAATGTAACGAATGGGTGGGAAAGAGCAAGGGGTAGCGGCTGTGTAGAACGAAAACACAAATCCTCAGGGGTGTGAGCGTTTCCAGATGAGTCGTATACATGTAAATGTTGGTCGTCAGTGACCGTGTGGCCTAATGGATAAGGCGTCGGACTTCGGATCTGAAGATTACAGGTTCGAATGCTGTCACGCTTGTGTTTTTCCAGTTATGAAAAAGAAACATAACGTTTTAATGTAGCAATTGAGCAGTACGAAACCGTCTGAATGTTGCTGTTGACCATTTTTTGCTTGGAGATGCTCTTGAGCTTGAAACACACACAACAAGACCGGTGTTAACTAGCGAAATGGTCGGCAGAGTGCCGACACAGCGAGTTTTGACTGGCACTAGCACATCTAAAACAACGTCGGAAAGTAACTCGTTCGGCTTTTGAGTCACATAAAGTATGTGTGTTAATTTTGACGCCACTAGCTCTGCATGTTGTCATGCAATTTCTTTACCTCTCAGAAATGATTATGACATAAAAGTGAAGTACGTGACGAGTGTGACGTTAGGAAAACATTAGGCATCATGGAGAGATTCTGTATGGGACCACCCACCCCAAACGAGTACTGTGTGACGTGCTACCCGGCAGGTATTCACCGAGGTAGCCGGCTAGCTCCATTCTGGCTCTAGCTGCCGACGCGTACGGACGTGTCACCGTTGCTGCGTGTAGTCAGTGTTTCGCCAGTTTTTACCTTTGCGTTTCGGTGTTTTTGAGTTTTGTGATTTTCTTCGTGTGTAACTCGTGTTTTTTCTGCCTCCTTTGTTCTGTTTTTGTGTTTTCTACCGACGATTATTTGTTGTTTGTGGGGTTTTCGGTAATTACCGGAATCTCCCCTTGATTACTGCATTCCATGGCTACAACTGTGAGGAAGAATACGCTGGTTTTTGCCTTCGCTAAGGAAACACGACGTGTTCAGCCGACTGCTCTGGAAATTCATGTTGGCTTGATCAGGTACTTGGCATAAATTCTGATATGGTGCATACCACTCAGCTAGATACTGACAACTACTGTGTTTTCGTAAAGTTTTTGGATCCCGTTTCGGTCGATAAAATTATTGGAAAATTCGGGTATCATGTCGAATTTTTGCATAGAGACGGCTCTACAAGTAAAGTGGCTATCAGGAGAGCTGATGCTCTTTATAGATCTGTGCGGGTGTTAAATTTACCTATCGAGATAGATAATGAGAAAATCAAGGTTGCCCTGTCTCAATATGGTGAGGTAAAGGATATAGTTAACGAACGTTGGTCGAAGCAATTTAAAATTCAGAGCTTCAATGGTATTCGTTCGGTAGAGATGGAAGGAAAGACGAATATCCCATCTCATATAACTGTTGACGGGCATAAAGCACACGTGATTTATACTGGTCAAACCCCTACGTGCCATATATGCAATGAATCGGGTCATTTAAGGCAGGACTGTCCCCGTCGTGTCTTTGTACTAAAAACAAATTTAGTCCAACGCCGCAAGATGACCTTGAGCGAAGTTTTGGCAACCGATAACACGGCCAAACAGGGTGAGGGTTCGGATCCTGTACTTAGTACTGGAACTATTGCTGTTGAAGGCAGTGATTTTCCACCCCTGGTAACACGCTTCAATTGTGATTCCTCTGCCCGTGAGTTAGACGTACTAACCAAGAAACGACCACTTGAACATACAGATGATCATTCTGATAATGACACCTCCCGACAATCTCCTGCTGTACGTAAACAGAAAGCTGGCGATGAAAATCTGCATGTGCCCCAAGACGAAATGCAAGTAGATTTAATTGCAGTTTCTGATACATCTCGCTCACTGTCAGAAAATGCAACGGCAGCTGCCGACAGCGAGAAAGTAGAAGTCCCCCAAGCAGTGACAACTTGCCCAGCTGTAAACAGCGATAATCAGCTGTTTACCGACGGGAAGTTCGCGGAAGCGGTAGAACAACAACACCGCGACACCGCAACAGCACAGCAACCGGCACCAGAGTGTAAACAAGTGAAAGTGTTTACTCCTGAACCGGAAAATAAGCAAACACCGTCGCAAGCGTCACATCAACCGAAGGTAGCATGTAAACAGCAGGCAGTGTTTACAAACCAGGTCTCTCTAGACACTGCTGCTGAAGCGGCCGCGTCGAGTGTTGCCACAACAAAATCAGGTCAGGGTTTTCAGGGCGTCCACCGCCGTACGCTAAAACCACAACCGAATCTTACTGTTTCTCGCACCCAAGCCAAACAAAAAGCGGACAAGTCGGACGTAAAATCACAGAAAAATATTCGATATGAAATTGTCAGAGAAGGTGCTCCAGATGAGCCTCCTGACACACTCAATGTAGAACAGCCCCTCAGTACTAAGGCGCGGGATGACAATGGCAGACAAACTAACGTTTAGCGACCGTGTTACTAGGACTGCTACCAAGTTCTGAATGACTGTAGTTCTAAACCGGATTTCAGCATACCAAAAGTAGAACAGTTTTTTTTTTTTTTTTTTTTTTTTTTTTTTTTTTTTTTTTTACCAACTTTGTCCGTGGCCAATAGCAAGTTAGGGATGCAAGCATACTCTATCACAACGATCAATATAAATAAAATTCGAACCTCATTAAAGCTAGCTGCTCTCAAGGAATTTTTGTATGACTCTGGAACCGATATCGCTTTGCTACAGGAGGTTGTAACGACGGAATTTGTAATACCAGGATACACCGCAATTGTTAACGTATCTTGTGACACATATACAGGAACAGCGGTTCTGCTCAGGGAAGGGATTCCCGTATCTCAAGTGGAGCGGTTGGAATCTGGAAGGGCAATTAGTATTAACGTTTTAGGTACCACATTGATTAACTTATACGCGCCCTCAGGAAATAGTAATAGACAGGACAGGGCAGCATTTTATAAAGAGGAACTTATATATTTATTACGTCGAAACCCAAACAGTTTTATAATGGGCGGTGATTTTAACTGCGTGTTAAATCGTAAGGATCAACAACCACATTTTAACGGTTCTTTAGAACTTAAACGCCTAGTAATCGACCTAAAACTAAAGGACGCATGGGAACTAAAATATCCAACGAAGGTTGAATATACGTATATAACACAGACTTCGCGCAGTAGAATAGACAGAATCTATGTTTCCCAAAACTTGGAAAGATGTCTACTAAATTCAGAAATCGTACCTGTATATTTTAGTGACCACTGCAGTATGAAGGCGTGCATTAATTTAGCTCCACAGCCGATTCAGATTTTTAGGAACCAGTGGCAGCTAAATGTCTCTCTCTTAAAAGAGCAAGATTTGGCAGACGCGGTATCGGATGCGTGGACCTTATGTCTGCGATCGATCGAGAGGCACCCCACAGTATTAGACTGGTGGCTTAAGGTTGCAAAGCCGAGACTGAGAAAAGTGTGTATCAGATACAGCAGAGAAAGAGCGTGGGAGTTAAAAAACAGTATGGAATTTTATTACAGTTTGTTGCGAGACCTCTATGAACAGGCAAACGTGTCAACCATTAGATTACAAGACATCAGACACACCAAAGCGAAATTACTCGCCATTAAACGACAACAGATGGAAGGTTTAAAACTGAAGTCAAAGGCGAAGTCGGTGGTAGATGATGAAACAACATCCTTATATCATCTGCTTCGGCATGCAAAGAATAGGCGACGCACTGTTATTAGTGAACTTAAAACCCCCAATGGGACAACACTGACGTCTCAGAAGGAGATTCTAAATGCAGTATACCAGTACTACTATGCATTATATTCCTCCAGCCCACCTCACGAGGGGTCTCTGCAAGAGTTTCTCAGTGTTTTATCCCCACAGTTGACAAGTTCTGAAAACGACGAAATCCTTTCTGAAGTCAGTAACGAAGAGGTTCGTGAGACAATAACCAAGTCCCCGATGAATAAATCTGCTGGACCCGACGGACTCCCTGTAGAATTTTACAGAAAGTTCTGGTTTTTAATTGGTGACACGTTTACATGCATTGTCAATGAGATTTTTAACGAGCAGACGATACCTGCAGATTTTAAAGACAGCAAAATTGTACTTCTACCGAAAAACAAAGGGACGAAAAGTTTAAACAATTACCGCCCTATTTCACTTTTAAACTCTGACTACAAAATAGTATGCAGGATTTTAAAAAAGAGACTTTCCCCTCTGACCGACAAATTAATTAGTCAACATCAGTCATGTGCAGCAAATAGAAGTATTTTTAATACGATTTCTGAATATAGAGACATCATCGCCTTAGCATCGGTTTCTAATATCAAATGTGCTTTACTTTTTATAGATTTTACTAAGGCTTTCGACTCGGTGAATCACCGCTTCCTATTTGAGGTACTGACAAAAATGGGACTCGTCCACAAAACAGTTAATGTTATAAAAAACGTTGCTACTGGTCTGAACGCTAAATTAGCTGTCAACTGTCAGCTGACGCGGCAAATTCAAATAAACCGTGGCATCCCACAGGGAAGTCCATTATCTATGTTTTTGTTTGTTGTGTCGTTAGAGCCCTTTTTAAGAAGTGTTCATGAAAGGTTAAAGGGCATAACTATAACTGGCAGGAAAACTGTAGTGAGAGCCTATGCTGACGATGTTGGTGTCGTCATAAGAGGGCAAGATGATGTAATTCGACTAGGGGCCATTCTTCAAAACTACTGCCACACATCGGGTGCGACAACAAACGAAAATAAAAGTACAATCCTGGGAATGCGGGGTGTTGAACGGATACAAATCGATTGGGCGAAGTCAGTTACCACACATAAAATCCTGGGGACAATCCTGACGGCATGTCCAATGAGGATGACAGCCCTCAATTGGAAAGAGGTTTTAACAAAGATTCAAGGGGGACTTATTGAGAACTCACAACGACTTATGAACCAGGTTCAGAGGGTCAGGTTCATTAACTTATGCATTCTCTCAAAGGCATTCTATATGGCACAAGTTTTTCCCTTGCCGAAGTTGATAGCTCAGAAAATAATGTCGAGGGTTGCAAATTTCTTATGGAAGGGGGAAATCTTCAGGGTTAACCTAAGAACTGCGACTTTACATCCTAGAAATGGAGGCCTCGGACTGGTGGACATACGCAATAAAGCTTCTGCGCTTTTCATAAAAAGGTCTTTAAACATATTTCACGCCAACCCCGGCAGTATTACTACACAATTGTTTAAATGTGTCCAACCAGAAAGCCTTCAACCACCGGCAGACGTACAAAAAATTAACCCCCGACTGCGATACGTTAGGATCTTATACACAGAATTGAGCTATGTTAACGAGAAATTCAGAACTTCACTGCACATTACAGCCAGAGATATCATGAGACAATGACAACAATATGAAGGACAAAATAAAATTGCCACGAAATATATGAGTCACAACTGGGATGCAATTTGGGAGAATATTAGTTTTAACGGGCTCAATTCAGATGTGATAACGGCATGGTACAAAGCCGTCAATAATATTGTCAGCACCAACGAGCGGCTTTATAAAATTGGGAAAGCTGAAACCCCCTTATGTCCGAAATGTAACCTAGTTGACACTGTGATTCATAGATTTACGTGTGCTGGAAATCTCTACAATTGGCATTGGCTCAGGAAAAGTCTTGCACTACTGCAACGAACGTCACCCAATTCCATTACTCCTATGGTGCTTTTCAGACCTGAAACTAAATATTACCCGAAAACCAAAAATAATGCAATACACTGGTTAATGGGACAGTTTGTCCATTACATTATCAATAAAATAGGTGGTGACGACGAAACGGAAATCAAGCTTTTTATGCAAATGGAGTACAGCAACATTCAGCAATATGCAGACCACAGGAAAATGTATGGAAACATGTTGATCATTTTATTCGAACGAATAGGTGTTGGTTAAAGCGCACAGTCTAACACTAAATGTACTATTTTAGGGGTAATGAAGAAGTGAAGTATAAATCTACGTTCAAGATGAAGGAAATGCCTCTTCTTTTATCCATTCATGTTACGTCTGCCCCCCAATAAGTGTCTCATAAATGCTCGCTGTATATTGCAGTATAATCACATGTTTCTTACTCGAATGTCTGTTGACTGAAAACTCGAATGATGGCTTTGCAATGGGATCTCACCCCCAGATGTCGTACAATCAGTGCTCCTTACCACAATAAAGAGAGCAGGCGAAAAATATACACGACTATACCCGCTTTTCTATAACAATTAAAATGCACTGAAGGAGCAATTCGGTGGGAGTGATGGTGGGGGCATCGTGGCCAGGCCTCGAGTTCTTTGACCCCTGCCCTCTTTGTCCCCGTCATGCGCCTCCTGATATGCATCCTTATAAAAAACAATAAAAAGCGGTCCAAGGCGCCAGACTAAAGGAAAAGTGGCTAGGATACCTGGCTTTAAAAAAATGAGAAACAAAAGTGGTTAAAAAAAAAAGTTCCATGGTGTAACGGTTAGCACTCTGGACACTGAATCAAAAAAAAAAAAAAAAAAATTAGCTCAGTGGCAGAGCACTGGTCTAGTGAACCAGGGGTCGTGAGTTCGATCCTCACAGGAGGCAGACGGATTTTGGATAGCAGTTGCGCGTCGTGGCCTTATAGCAAACAGTATCTGGAAAAAAAAAAAAAAAAAAAAGCTAGCTCAGTCGGTAGAGCGTCAGACTCTTAATCCCAGGGTCGTGGGTTCGAGCCAGACGCTGGGCGGAACGGAATTTTGTTCCGCTGCAGGTGTAAATTACCGTTTTTCTGATTAACGAGATTTAATGGAAATAGCAACATTAAACTTTGCCTACGTCTCTGTCAGTCGCAAGGAAGCTGTATTTGAAGGTGAAGGTGATTTTGTAGACATGTGTGAAAGACATGTTCTGAAATGCAAGTGTTGTTGTTTGGACAGCACATCAGTTACGTGTCAGATGTGTAGCCAAGCAGTAATTTGTCGCCATAGCTGCAAATATTAGCCGGTAATATGAAGTGTTGTCAGCTGAAGTCGGATGATGCAGACGACCGTAAGGACGAAGTACCCAACAGTACCGCTAGGCCGCGCCTCTTTAGCTCAGCGGTAGAGCACTGTTCTAATAAACCAGGAATTGTAAGTTCCATCCTAACAGGAGAAAGATGAATTTTGGGAATCAGTTGTGCGTCGTGGCCGTATAGCAAACAGTATCTGTGATGACGAACAATTAGCGACAGGCGTTTTTTTAAGAATTACTCTCAGATGTGATTAAGGCGAATGGCGCAGATAAAGCATTTACCAAAGCGGTACAGCATACGATGGGACGAGGCAGTCTGAATTACTTTTTATAGATGTATTTCTCACATATCTCAGAGCCTCTCGCGGTCGTCGTCGTCGTCGTCGTCGTCGTCGTCGTCGTCGGCGCTTCTGCAGAAGTAGCAAATGGCCATCGTAGCAAATGCGGCGAGGGACGCCCTGCCTTCGATTCCGAATGCACAAAGTGTGTGGTCTTGTTTCTCAGTCTATACTTGGTCGGTCACGTCAGAGGTTGAATGTAACGAATGGGTGGGAAAGAGCAAGGGGCAGCGGCTGTGTAGAACGAAAACACAAATCCTCAGGGGTGTGAGCGTTTCGAGATGAGTCGTATACATGTAAATGTTGGTCGTCAGTGACCGTGTGGCCTAATGGATAAGGCGTCGGACTTCGGATCTGAAGATTACAGGTTCGAATGCTGTCACGCTTGTGTTTTTCCAGTTCTGAAAAAGAAACATAACGTTTTAATGTAGCAATTGAGCAGTACGAAACCGTCTGAATGTTGCTGTTGACCATTTTTTGCTTGGAGATGCTCTTGAGCTTGAAACACACACAACAAGACCGGTGTTAACTAGTGAAATGGTCGGCAGAGTGCCGACACCGCGAGTTTTGACTGGCACTTACACATCTGAAACAACGTCGGAAAGTAACTCGTTCGGCTTTTGAGTCACATAAAGTATGTGTGTTAATTTTGACGCCACTAGCTCTGCATGTTGTCATGCAATTTCTGTACCTCTCAGAAATGATTATGACATAAAAGTGAAGAACGTGACGAGTGTGATGTTAGGAAAACATTAGGCATCATGGAGAGTTTCTGTATGGGACCACCCAACGCAAACGAGTACTGTGTTACGTGCTACCCGGCAGGTATTCACCGAGGTAGCCGGCTAGCTCAGTCGGTACAGCGTCAGACTCTTAATCCCAGGGTCGTGGGTTAGAGCCAGACGCTGGGCTTAACGGAATTTTGTTCCGCTGCAGGTGTAAATTACCGTTTTTCTGATTAACGAGATTTAATGGAAATAGCAACTTTAAACTTTGCCTACGTCTCTGTCAGTCGCAAGGAAACTGTATTTGAAGGTGAAGGTGATTTTGTAGACATGTGTGAAAGACATGTTCTGAAATGCAAGTGTTGTTGTTTGGACAGCACATCGGTTACGTGTCAGATGTGTAGCCAAGCAGTAATGGGTCGCCATAGCTGCAAATATTAGCCGGTAATATGAAGTGTTGTCAGCTGAAGTCGGATGATGCAGACGACCGTAAGGACGAAGTACCCAAGAGTACCGCTAGGCCGCGCCTCTTTAGCTCAGCAGTAGAGCAGTGTTCTAATAAACCAGGAGTCGTAAGTTCCATTATAACAGGAGAAAGATGAATTTTAAAATCAGTTGCGCGTCGTGGCCGTATAGCAAACAGTATCTGTGATGACGAACAATTAGCGACAGGCGTTTTTTTAAGAATTACTCTCAGATGTGATTAAGGCGAATGGCGCAGATAAAGCATTTACCAAAGCGGTACAGCATACGTGGTTCTTCGGCGTAACTCGAGAGGGTTGCGCCCTTCGATATTATTGTCGTTAATTTCGAAGTGCTAGGTGTTTCAGTGATCGCTGCAGCTGCCGTTGTCCCGAGCCTTTGCCGCCGTTGGTCCCAGCCGCCGCTGCCGCCGCCGCCGGTTCCCACCACCGCCGCCGCCGCCGCCGCCGCCGCCGCCTCCGGTCTCCCGCCGACGCCGGTTGCCGCCATCGTATCCGGTTCCTGCCGCTGCTGCTGTTGCCAACCGCCGCCGCCGCCGCCGCCGGTTCCCGCCGCCGCCGCCGCCGCCGCCGCCGCCGCCGCCGCCGGTCTCCCGCCGACGTCGCCGCCGGTTGCCGCCACCGTATCCGGTTCCTGCCGCTGCTGCTGTTGCCGACCGCCGCTGCCGCCGCCGCCGCCGCCGCCGCCGCCGCCGCCGCCGCTCCCTGCCCGTCTTTCTTTCTGTCGTCTCTGCTTACGTCTTACCCTTCCTCTTCGTCAGTCTCTTGTCCTTGTCCTTTGACTGTCCCCTGTTATTTTTCCTCTTTTCCCCTCTCCCACTTATCCTCTCACCATGACAACCCCCACAACTACCGCCACTACCACTGCAATCGTGTACACGTCCCCCTCACTTGCTGCCACCACCATCACGTGGTGTGCTCCTTCACCGCCTCCCCCATATATTCCCCCCCTCCTCACTCTTCCCACCCCCGCTCCTTTTGTTGCTCCCTCCCCTGTTCCTACCCCCCATGCCTCACGTGACCCATTCCCTCCCCTCCCACATGTGACTCATGCCACCCCCGCCAGGGTTGTTGCCCGTCGGGCCACCACCCACGCCACACCATCATCATCGTCATCACCATCACCATCACCATCACCATCGCCCTCGCCATCGCCAGTGCCAACCACTGCCACTGCATCTTCTGTGGCGCCAGCTCCAGCCCCAGCGCCAGCACCAGCACCACCACCAGTGCCTGCACCGCCGGTGGGACCTGCCGTCTCCCGCCATCTCCCGGTCGTCCCCATCCCCCACACCTCTTCCCGTCCCTCTCCCGCTGTGAAACGTCCCAGCGGCACCCCAGCCTCTTCTGCTCCCAAGAAGTCGCAGACTCTCCCCCCTCCAACCCCCCAGGATGCCATGGATACCACCTCACCTTCCCTATCTACTCCCTCCTCTACCTCCCCCTCCTACAGGTACCTCCTTTCTCACCCTGATCCCTCTCTCCTGGAGGCCCGCAATCTTACCCTTCTCCTCCGCCAGCACTTCCCCGGAGCCCCGATCTCCCTTCTCACCCCCCGTCGGGACTCCGTCCTGATCACATCCCCCAGCCCCACCCTCCACTCCGACATCCTCTCCCGCATTCCCCTCAAACGGTTTGGTCCCCATGCCTCCCTTGCCCCTGCTCCCCCCCCCCTCCTCATCCCGACAACCCCAGCCGCCCCGTCGCCCACCGACCCTCACTGCCGTGATCACTCGGCTTAGCCCGATGATCACGGAGGAGGAGGTGTTGGCGGAGCTGAAGGCCCATCCCTATCTAGAGGTTCGAGCTGTCCGCCGGATTCACAATCCAGCCGGCCCCACCCGCCTCATGCGGGTGTTCTCCGAGCATGCTCCCTCCATAGACCTCCTCCTCAAGGAGGGTGCCCTCCTTTTCAACCGCCGTTATAAGGTCGACCCCTCCCGCTCCCCTCCACAGTCCATCCGCTGCCAGAGGTGCTTGCGCTATAATGCACATCCTACATCTGAGTGCCGCGAGGCCCCCGTCTGCCCGCACTGCAAAGAAGCGCACTTCCTCCGGCAGTGCCCCAACCTTCAGTCCCCCCCTCCTGTAACACCTGTAACCTCCAACACCCAACCTACTCCCAAAAGTGCAAGGCCCGACCCCCTCCCTCCGCTCCTGAACTCACTGTCCCTGTCCGCCCCTTGGATGCCCCCACCCCTCCCGGCAATTCCCTCCGTCCCCCCCCCACAGCTGAGGACATCATCCGCTTTGTACCCGTTGTCCTTCAGAACATCCACCCCTTTCAGCGCCCCCACACCCTCCAGCAGGTATCCCTTGCCGCCCGTTCCGTCTTCCAGCTCAACACTTACGCCACCTACTCCCATAACCAGGCCCATTTTACCTTCTCCCGTCTCGACACCCTCGTCTAAATTCCCACTATGGCGCGACAGCAACGTATCCTGTTTAACAACATCCGTTCCCTTCCTGTCAACAAGAATCTCCTTATGCATACCCTCACCACCCACCGCGTGGATGCCTTCCTCCTAAACGAAACATTCCTCCAGCCCCACCATACTGTCCATACCTCGCCCTACCTCCTTCACCGCTCTGACAACCCCCTCCCGATAGCGCGTGGCGGAGTTGCCATTGGCCACCATCGCCAGATCCCTGTTCGGCTCCAACCCCTCCTTCCCAACCCCACGGAACACCTGATCCTTAGTCTATTCTTCCCCGGCCTCACCGTTACCTGCGCCACCATCTATGTCCGCCCCTCTGCCCCTATTCCTTTTGACTTCCTATCCCACATCGACCGTACCTTCTCCTCCTACGTGATTGCCGCAGATCTCAATATCCATAGTCGCTCCGCCACCCAGTTACGGCGGTGGCATCGGTTCCTCGCCACCATCCAAGGAGATGTCCTTCCTCTTCCCCAACACACCCGCCCTGAATCCAATACCACACCCGATGTCGTCCTAGCCTCCCCCAATCTCCTTGGCCGCATAGCGGTGGACGTCCTCGACCCTATTGGCAGTGACCATCTCCCTGTCCTTCTTACCATATCAGACGGTCGTCGCCCCCGTCCCGATCCTCGCCTTGACCCTCCCCCCAAGTATGTCCATGATTACTCCCGTGCCGACTGGAATGCATACCGGGATACCCTTACTACCTGGGTCGATAGCCACCCCCTCACCTACCACCGCCCACATGACATAACCCATGCCGCATCCTTTCTCCAGCAGACCTTGTCTGAGGCCGTGGAGGCCCACATCCCTACCGTCGCCATCCACCCGCACCGTCCCACTTTACCCCCACAGGCCGTCCTCCTCCTTCGAGAATCCCGTCGTCTCTACCGTGCCTTCCTCCACACGCGTGACCGGGACATACTACAACGCCACCGGCAACTCCAGAGACACATCCGGAACTTGCTCGCGGCTAAGAAACGCCGGGACTGGCGACAGACATGCACCCGTCTTAATGCTACCCTACCTATTAACTCGTCCAAATACTGGTCAGCCTTCCGCCGCCTTACTGGATCAAAACCCCCCCCCTTACTATCCTCTCCTTCATAATGACAATCCCTTTCCTGACAACCTTAGTAAGGCCAACCATTTTGCCTCCTACCTCACCGATGTCTTTACCATCCCTGACGATCCCCAGTTCGATTATTCCCTCTTCCCCGATGTCCGCGATCGAACTGACACCTCTATCCCTCCACTAGCTCCTGGCTTCCAGTACTTGGACAACATTACACACACTGAACTCAATACCCCTATAACTACTCAAGACATCATCGATATACTCCGCACCAAACGCAACACTGCTCCTGGTCACGACCGTGTTACTTACCGTCACCTCCGTGAAGCTCCCGCCCCCTTCCTCTCCACCCTGGCCAGGCTGTACAATGTGGTCTTGTCCACCGGCTTCTACCCCGACCTGTGGAAAACCTCCCGGATCCTGATGTTCCTCAAACCCGATAAACCACCTTCCGCTGTCTCCTCCTACCGTCCTATAAGCCTTACCTCGGTCTTCAGCAAGGTCCTGGAATCCATTCTAACCCGCCGCATCCACCAGCATCTCCACCGGCACCGCTTCCTTCCCTCCACCCAATGTGGCTTTCGACCATCCTTCTCTGCCGATGACCTTCTCCTTCACCTCACTCACCTCCTCTCCGAACAACTCAACTCCCGTCGCTCCGCCATATTCCTCTCCCTTGACCTTGAACGCGCCTATGACCGAGTGTGGCATTCTGGTCTCCTCTTCAAGCTCCAAACCTTTGCTCTTCCTATTAACTACGTCCGTCTGATCGCCTCCTTCATTTCCCACCGCCCTTCCTATGTCACTATCCACAACACTGATTCCTACACCTTCTACCCCTCTGCCGGTGTGCCCCAAGGTTCCGTCCTTTCCCCTCTTCTTTACCTTCTTTATACGGCGGACATGCCTCCACCTGCACCCCCCCTTCACCTTCTCCAGTACGCC
The DNA here is from genome assembly GCF_023897955.1 of Schistocerca gregaria. Classification (NCBI taxonomy): domain Eukaryota; kingdom Metazoa; phylum Arthropoda; class Insecta; order Orthoptera; family Acrididae; genus Schistocerca; species Schistocerca gregaria. The sequence goes on from NC_064926.1 coordinate 191,907, forward strand.
GATGACACCGCCTTCCTTGCCCTTGCCCCCACCCTGCAACGCTCCCAACACCTTCTCCAATCCCATCTTGACCGGTTCACCTCTTGGTGTAACCAGTGGTTGCTCAAGGTCAATCCTTCCAAGACCCAGGCAATCATCGTAGGCAAAACCACCCCTTCCTTCCGTCTCCTTGATTTCTATCTTACCATTTATGGCCGTCCTATTAACCTCACACCCACCCTCAAGTACCTTGGCGTCACCCTTGACCGTCGCCTCTCCTGGACCCCTCATCTCCGGACAATCCAAGCCAAGGCACGCTCCCGACTCCACCTCCTGAAGCTCCTTTCTGGCCGCACATGGGGTCTGGACCCCTCCACCGTCCTCCACACCTATAAATCTCTCATCCGCCCTATCCTCTGTTATGCCCATCCCGCCTGGATCTCTGCCCCGCCTACCTTTTACAAATCCCTTCAAATCCTGGAACGGCATGCACTCCGCCTCGCCTATCGCATCCGCCTCCCTTCCCCCACGCGGCTCCTCTATGACCTCATCCCCTTCCCACACCTCCTTCTCTTCCTCCAACGGATACGGATCCTCTACACCTCCCGCAAGCTTGATCCTCCCCACCCGCTTGTCTCTTCCATCCTCTCCCACCCCAACCCACTGCCGCGCCTGTACTCCTGTATCCCACCTGCTCTCCATCTTCACACTCTCCACACCCTCTCCCAAGGTGGCTTCCGCCGACTCCCCCTCCCGGATGATGCCCTCCTCCCCTCCATCTACCCCTCCTACCAACTTTGAGCCTTGCCTTCCCCTCTCCTCTCATTTTCCTGTGGGCACCCTCTCTCCCTTCTCTCCCTCCCTCTCTCCCTCCTTTCATCCTTATCTCCCCTCCCCCTCTCCCTGGGCTTCCACCCCCCTTTTTTCGTTTTCTCCCCTCCTCCTCCCTGGCATCCTATCTCCCCCTCCCTCCTTCCCTCCCCCTGTTTTTTCCCTTGGCAGGCCCCCAGCTTTTCGGTGTGGACAGTGCCCCTGCAAGCGCCGAAGCCCATCTCCGCAGTGTCCGTGTCTTTCGTCCCGTCTGTGCCTCGAGTGTTTCTTCATTTTCTGCTCCACCGTTCACCTGTGCTAGTGTTCTCTGCTCCGTGCTGTGCTGCCCGTCTTTTTAAAACTGAAACAGTGCTGCGTCGGTGAACGACTTCATTTCTTTTTATTCTCTGTTGTCTTCTGATTTTTGTCCTCCATGTCTGTGTTTTGAGATTATGTCTTCCTGTTTTTCTCTCTTGTATGTTTCTTGTGGCCGAAGAGCGGCATATTAGGCCGCTGCCGGCCTACCTTTGTAGGTATAAAATGACAATAAAGGAAAAAAAAAAAAAAAAAAAAAAAAAAAAAAACAGGTACAGCATACAGTGGGACGAGGCAGTCTGAATTACATTTTATAGATGTATTCCTCACATATCTCAGAGCCTCTCGCGGTCGTCGTCGTAGTCGGCGCCGCCGCCGCCGCTTCTGCAGAAGTAGCAAATGGCCAGCGTAGCAAATCCGGCGAGGGACGCCCTGCCTTCGATTCCGAATGCACAAAGTGTGTGGTCTTGTTTCTCAGTCTATATTTGGTCGGTCTCGTAAGAGGTTGAATGTACCGAGTGGGTGGGAAAGAGCAAGCGGCAGCGGCTGTGTAGAACGAAAACACAAATCCTCAGGGGTGTGAGCGTTTCGAGATGAGTCGTATACATGTTATAGTTGATCGTCATTGACCGTGTGGCCTAATGGATAAGGCGTCGGACTTCGGATCTGAAGATTACAGGTACGAATGCTGTCATGCTCGTGTTTTTCCAGTTCTGAAAAAGAAACATACCGTTTTAATGTAGCAATTGAGCACTACGAAACCGTCTGAATGTTGCTGTTGACCATTTTTTGCTTGGAGATGCTCTTGAGCTTGAAACACACACAACAAGACTGGTGTTAACTAGTGGAATGGTCGGCAGAGTGCCGACACCGCGAGTTTTGACTGGCACTTACACATCTGAAACAACATCGGAAAGTAACTCGTTCGGCTTTTGAGTCACATAAAGTATGTGTGTTAATTTTGACGCAACTAGCTCTGCATGTTGTCATGCAATTGCCTTACCTCTCAGAAATGATTATGACATAAAAGTGAAGTACGTGACGAGTGTGACGTTAGGAAAACATTAGGCAGCATGGAGAGATTCTGTATGGGACCACCCAACCCAAACGAGTACTATGTGACGTGCTACCCGGCAGGTATTCGCCGAGGTAGCCGGCTAGCTCAGTCGGTAGAGCGTCAGACTCTTAATCCCAGGGTCGTGGGTTCGAGCCACACGCTGGGAGGAACGGAATTTTGTTCCGCTGCAGATTTAAATTACCGTTTTTCTGATTACCGAGATGTAATGGAAAAAGCAACTTTAAACTTTGCCTATGTCTCTGTCAGTCACATGAAAACTGTATTTGAAGGTGAAGGTGATTTTGTAGACATGTGTGAAAGACATGTTCTGAAATGCAAGTGTTGTTGTTTGGAGAGAACATTGGTTACGTGTCAGATGTGTAGCTAAGCAGTAATGGGTCGTCATAGCTGCAAATATTAGCCGGTAATATGAAGTGTTGTCAGCTGAAGTCGGATGATGCAGACGACCGTAAGGACGAAGTACCCAAGAGTACCGCTAGGCCGCGCCACTTTAGCTCAGCGGTAGTGCAGTGTTCTAATAAACCAGAAATCGTAAGTTCCATCCTAACAGGAGAAAGATGAATTTTGGAAATCAGTTGTGCGTCGTGGCCGTATAGCAAACAGTATCTGTGATGACGAACAATTAGCGACAGGCGTTTTTTTAAGAATTACTCTCAGATGTGATTAAGGCGAATGGCGCAGATAAAGCATTTACCAAAGCGGTACAGCATACGATGGGACGAGGCAGTCTGAATTACTTTTTATAGATGTATTTCTCACATATCTCAGAGCCTCTCGCGGTCGCCGTCGTCGCCGTCGTCGTCGTCGTCGTCGTCGTCGTCGTCGGCGCCGCCGCCGCCGCTTCTGCAGAAGTAGCAAATGGCCAGCGTAGCAAATCCGGCGAGGGACGCCCTGCCTTCGATTCCGAATGCACAAAGTGTGTGGTCTTGTTTCTCAGTCTATATTTGGTCGGTCTCGTAAGAGGTTGAATGTACCGAGTGGGTGGGAAAGAGCAAGCGGCAGCGGCTGTGTAGAACGAAAACACAAATCCTCAGGGGTGTGAGCGTTTCGAGATGAGTCGTATACATGTTATAGTTGGTCGTCAGTGACCGTGTGGCCTAATGGATAAGGCGTCGGACTTCGGATCTGAAGATTACAGGTTCGAATGCTGTCATACTCGTGTTTTTCCAGTTCTGAAAAAGAAACATACCGTTTTAATGTAGCAATTGAGCACTACGAAACCGTCTGAATGTTGCTGTTGACCATTTTTTGCTTGGAGATGCTCTTGAGCTTGAAACACACACAACAAGACCGGTGTTAACTAGTGAAATGGTCGGCAGAGTGCCGACACCGCGAGTTTTGACTGGCACTTACACATCTGAAACAACGTCGGAAAGTAACTCGTTCGGCTTTTGAGTCACATAAAGTATGTGTGTTAATTTTGACGCAACTAGCTCTGCATGTTGTCATGCAATTTCCTTACCTCCCTGAAATGATTATGACATAAAAGTGAAGTACGTGACGAGTGTGACGTTAGGAAAACATTAGGCAGCATGGAGAGATTCTGTATGGGACCACCCAACCCAAACGAGTACTATGTGACGTGCTACCCGGCAGGTATTCGCCGAGGTAGCCGGCTAGCGCAGTCGGTAGGGCGTCAGACTCTTGATCCCAGGGTCGTGGGTTCGAGCCACACGCTGGGAGGTACGGAATTTTGTTCAGCTGCAGATGTAAATTACCGTTTTTCTGATTACCGAGATGTAATGGAAAAAGCAACTTTAAACTTTGCCTATGTCTCTGTCAGTCACATGAAAACTGTATTTGAAGGTGAAGGTGATTTTGTAGACATGTGTGAAAGACATGTTCTGAAATGCAAGTGTTGTTGTTTGGAGAGAACATTGGTTACGTGTCAGATGTGTAGCTAAGCAGTAATGGGTCGTCATAGCTGCAAATATTAGCCGGTAATATGAAGTGTTGTCAGCTGAAGTCGGATGATGCAGACGACCGTAAGGACGAAGTACCCAACAGTACCGCTAGGCCGCGCCTCCTTAGCTCAGCGGTAGAGCACTGTTCTAATAAACCAGGAATTGTAAGTTCCATCCTAACAGGAGAAAGATGAATTTTGGGAATCAGTTGTGCGTCGTGGCCGTATAGCAAACAGTATCTGTGATGACGAACAATTAGCGACAGGCGTTTTTTTGAGAATTACTCTCAGATGTGATTAAGGCGAATGGCGCAGATAAAGCATTTACCAAAGCGGTACAGCATACGATGGGACGAGGCAGTCTGAATTACTTTTTATAGATGTATTTCTCACATATCTCAGAGCCTCTCGCGGTCGTCGTCGTCGTCGTCGTCGTCGTCGGCGCCGCCGCTTCTGCAGAAGTAGCAAATGGCCAGCGTAGCAAATCCGGCGAGGGACGCCCTGCCTTCGATTCCGAATGCACAAAGTGTGTGGTCTTGTTTCTCAGTATATATTTGGTCTGTCTCGTAAGAGGTTGAATGTACCGAGTGGGTGGGAAAGAGCAAGCAGCAGCGGCTGTGTAGAACGAAAACACAAATCCTCAGGGGTGTGAGCGTTTCGAGATGAGTCGTATACATGTTATAGTTGATCGTCAGTGACCGTGTGGCCTAATGGATAAGGCGTCGGACTTCGGATCTGAAGATTACAGGTTCGAATGCTGTCATGCTCGTGTTTTTCCAGTTCTGAAAAAGAAACATACCGTTTTAATGTAGCAATTGAGCACTACGAAACCGTCTGAATGTTGCTGTTGACCATTTTTTGCTTGGAGATGCTCTTGAGCTTGAAACACACACAACAAGACCGGTGTTAACTAGTGAAATGGTCGGCAGAGTGCCGACACCGCGAGTTTTCACTGGCACTTACACATCTGAAACAACGTCGGAAAGTAACTCGTTCGGCTTTTGAGTCACATAAATTATGTGTGTTAATTTTGACGCCACTAGCTCTGCATGTTGTCATGCAATTTCTGTACCTCTCAGAAATGATTATGACATAAAAGTGAAGTACGTGACGAGTGTGACGTTAGGAAAACATTAGGCATCATGGAGAGTTTCTGTATGGGACCACCCAACGCAAACGAGTACTGTGTTACGTGCTACCCGGCAGGTATTCACCGAGGTAGCCGGCTAGCTCAGTCGGTACAGCGTCAGACTCTTAATCCCAGGGTCGTGGGTTCGAGCCAGACGCTGGGCTTAACGGAATTTTGTTCCGCTGCAGGTGTAAATTACCGTTTTTCTGATTAACGAGATTTAATGGAAATAGCAACTTTAAACTTTGCCTACGTCTCTGTCAGTCGCAAGGAAACTGTATTTGAAGGTGAAGGTGATTTTGTAGACATGTGTGAAAGACATGTTCTGAAATGCAAGTGTTGTTGTTTGGACAGCACATCGGTTACGTGTCAGATGTGTAGCCAAGCAGTAATGGGTCGCCATAGCTGCAAATATTAGCTGGTAATATGAAGTGTTGTCAGCTGAAGTCGGATGATGCAGACGACCGTAAGGACGAAGTACCCAAGAGTACCGCTAGGCCGCGCCTCTTTAGCTCAGCGGTAGAGCACTGTTCTAATAAACCAGGAATTGTAAGTTCCATCCTAACAGGAGAAAGATGAATTTTGGGAATCAGTTGTGCGTCGTGGCCGTATTGCAAACAGTATCTGTGATGACGAACAATTAGCGACAGGCGTTTTTTTAAGAATTACTCTCAGATGTGATTAAGGCGAATGGCGCAGATAAAGCATTTACCAAAGCGGTACAGCATACGATGGGACGAGGCAGTCTGAATTACTTTTTATAGATGTATTTCTCACATATCTCAGAGCCTCTCGCGGTCGTCGTCGTCGTCGTCGTCGGCGCCGCCGCTTCTGCAGAAGTAGCAAATGGCCAGCGTAGCAAATCCGGCGAGGGACGCCCTGCCTTCGATTCCGAATGCACAAAGTGTGTGGTCTTGTTTCTCAGTATATATTTGGTCGGTCTCGTAAGAGGTTGAATGTACCGAGTGGGTGGGAAAGAGCAAGCAGCAGCGGCTGTGTAGAACGAAAACACAAATCCTCAGGGGTGTGAGCGTTTCGAGATGAGTCGTATACATGTTATAGTTGATCGTCAGTGACCGTGTGGCCTAATGTATAAGGCGTCGGACTTCGGATCTGAAGATTACAGGTTCGAATGCTGTCATGCTCGTGTTTTTCCAGTTCTGAAAAAGAAACATACCGTTTTAATGTAGCAATTGAGCACTACGAAACCGTCTGAATGTTGCTGTTGACCATTTTTTGCTTGGAGATGCTCTTGAGCTTGAAACACACACAACAAGACCGGTGTTAACTAGTGAAATGGTCGGCAGAGTGCCGACACCGCGAGTTTTGACTGGCACTTACACATCTGAAACAACGTCGGAAAGTAACTCGTTCGGCTTTTGAGTCACATAAATTATGTGTGTTAATTTTGACGCCACTAGCTCTGCATGTTGTCATGCAATTTCTGTACCTCTCAGAAATGATTATGACATAAAAGTGAAGTACGTGACGAGTGTGACGTTAGGAAAACATTAGGCATCATGGAGAGTTTCTTTATGGGACCACCCAACGCAAACGAGTACTGTGTTACGTGCTACCCGGCAGGTATTCACCGAGGTAGCCGGCTAGCTCAGTCGGTACAGCGTCAGACTCTTAATCCCAGGGTCGTGGGTTCGAGCCAGACGCTGGGCTTAACGGAATTTTGTTCCGCTGCAGGTGTAAATTACCGTTTTTCTGATTAACGAGATTTAATGGAAATAGCAACTTTAAACTTTGCCTACGTCTCTGTCAGTCGCAAGGAAACTGTATTTGAAGGTGAAGGTGATTTTGTAGACATGTGTGAAAGACATGTTCTGAAATGCAAGTGTTGTTGTTTGGACAGCACATCGGTTACGTGTCAGATGTGTAGCCAAGCAGTAATGGGTCGCCATAGCTGCAAATATTAGCCGGTAATATGAAGTGTTGTCAGCTGAAGTCGGACGATGCAGACGACCGTAAGGACGAAGTACCCAAGAGTACCGCTAGGCCGCGCCTCTTTAGCTCAGCAGTAGAGCAGTGTTCTAATAAACCAGGAGTCGTATGTTCCATCCTAACAGGAGAAAGATGAATTTTAAAATCAGTTGCGCGTCGTGGCCGTATAGCAAACAGTATCTGTGATGACGAACAATTAGCGACAGGCGTTTTTTTAAGAATTACTCTCAGATGTGATTAAGGCGAATGGCGCAGATAAAGCATTTGCCAAAGCGGTACAGCATAAGGTGGGTCGAGGCAGTCTGAATTACATTTTATAGATGTATTCCTCACATATCTCAGAGCCTCTCGCGGTCGTCGTCGTCGTAGTCGGCGCCGCCGCCGCCGCTTCTGCAGAAGTAGCAAATGGCCAGCGTAGCAAATGCGGCGAGGGACGCCCTGCCTTCGATTCCGAATGCACAAAGTGTGTGGTCTTGTTTCTCAGTCTATATTTGGTCGGTCTCGTAAGAGGTTAAATGTACCGAGTGGGTGGGAAAGAGCAAGCGGCAGCGGCTGTGTAGAACGAAAACACAAATCCTCAGGGGTGTGAGCGTTTCGAGATGAGTCGTATATTTGTTGTAGTTGGTCGTCAGTGACCGTGTGGCCTAATGGATAAGGCGTCGGACTTCGGATCTGAAGATTACAGGTTCGAATGCTGTCACGGTCGTGTTTTTCCAGTTCTGAAAAAGAAACATACCGTTTTAATGTAGCAATTGAGCACTACGAAACCGTCTGAATGTTGCTGTTGACCATTTTTTGCTTGGAGATGCTCTTGAGCTTGAAACACACACAACAAGACCGATGATAACTAGCGAAATGGTCGGCAGAGTGCCGACACCGCGAGTTTTGACTGGCACTTACACATCTAAAACAACGTCGGAAAGTAACTCGTTCGGCTTTTGAGTCACATAAAGTATGTGTGTTAATTTTGACGCCACTAGCTCTGCATGTTGTCATGCAATTTCTTTACCTCTCAGAAATGATTATGACATAAAAGTGAAGTACGTGACGAGTGTGACGTTAGGAAAACATTAGGCAGCATGGAGAGATTCTGTATGGGACCACCCAACACAAACGAGTACTGTGTGACATGCTACCCGGCAGGTATTCGCCGAGGTAGCCGGCTAGCGCAGTCGGTAGAGCGTCAGACTCTTAATCCCAGGGTTGTGGGTTCGAGCCACATGCTGGGAGGAACGGAATTTTGTTCCGCTGCAGATGTAAATTACCGTTTTTCTGATTAACGAGATGTAATGGAAAAAGCAACTTTAAACTTTGCCTATGTCTCTGTCAGTCACAAGAAAACTGTATTTGAAGGTGAAGGTGATTTTGTAGACATGTGTGAAAGACATGTTCTGAAATGCAAGTGTTGTTGTTTGGAGAGAACATTGGTTACGTGTCAGATGTGTAGCTAAGCAGTAATGGGTCGTCATAGCTGCAAATATTAGCCGGTAATATGAAGTGTTGTCAGCTGAAGTCGGATGATGCAGACGACCGTAAGGACGAAGTACCCAAGAGTACCGCTAGGCCGCGCCTCTTTAGCTCAGCGGTAGAGCAGTGTTCTAATAAACCAGGAGTCGTAAGTTCCATCCTAATAGGAGAAAGATGAATTTTGGAAATCAGTTGCGCGTCGTGGCCGTATAGCAAACAGTATCTGTGATGACGAACAAGTAGCGACAGGCGTTTTTTTAAAAATTACTCTCAGATGTGATTAAGGCGAATGGCGCAGATAAAGCATTTACCAAAGCGGTACAGCATAAGGTGGGACGAGGCATTACATTTTATAGATGTATTTCTCACATATCTCAGATCCTCTCGCGGTCGTCGTCGTCGTCGTCGTCGTCGTCGTCGTCTTCGTCGGCGCCGCCGCCGCCGCTTCTGCAGAAGTAGCAAAAGGCCAGCGTAGCAAATCCGGCGAGGGACGCCCTGCCTTCGATTCCGAATGCACAAAGTGTGTGGTCTTGTTTCTCTGTCTATATTTGGTCGGTCTCGTAAGAGGTTGAATGTACCGAGTGGGTGGGAAAGAGCAAGCGGCAGCGGCTGTGTAGAACGAAAACAGAAATCCTCAGGGGTGTGAGCGTTTCGAGATGAGTCGTATACATGTTATAGTTGGTCGTCAGTGACCGTGTGGCCTAATGGATAAGGCGTCGGACTTCGGATCTGAAGATTACAGGTTCGAATGCTGTCACGGTCGTGTTGTTCCAGTTCTGAAAAAGAAACATACCGTTTTAATGTAGCAATTGAGCACTACGAAACCGTCTGAATGTTGCTGTTGACCATTTTTTGCTTGGAGATGCTCTTGAGCTTGAAACACACACAACAAGACCGATGATAACTAGCGAAATGGTCGGCAGAGTGCCGACACCGCGAGTTTTGACTGGCACTTACACATCTAAAACAACGTCGGAAAGTAACTCGTTCGGCTTTTGAGTCACATAAAGTATGTGTGTTAATTTTGACGCCACTAGCTCTGCATGTTGTCATGCCATTTCTTTACCTCTCAGAAATGATTATGACATAAAAGTGAAGTACGTGACGAGTGTGACGTTAGGAAAACATTAGGCAGCATGGAGAGATTCTGTATGGGACCACCCAACACAAACGAGTACTGTGTGACATGCTACCCGGCAGGTATTCGCCGAGGTAGCCGGCTAGCGCAGTCGGTAGAGCGTCAGACTCTTAATCCCAGGGTCGTGGGTTCGAGCCACATGGTGGGAGGAACGGAATTTTGTTCCGCTGCAGATGTAAATTACCGTTTTTCTGATTAACGAGATGTAATGGAAAAAGCAACTTTAAACTTTGCCTATGTCTCTGTCAGTCACAAGAAAACTGTATTTGAAGGTGAAGGTGATTTTGTAGACATGTGTGAAAGACATGTTCTGAAATGCAAGTGTTGTTGTTTGGAGAGAACATTGGTTACGTGTCAGATGTGTAGCTAAGCAGTAATGGGTCGTCATAGCTGCAAATATTAGCCGGTAATATGAAGTGTTGTCAGCTGAAGTCGGATGATGCAGACGACCGTAAGGACGAAGTACCCAAGAGTACCGCTAGGCCGCGCCTCTTTAGCTCAGCGGTAGAGCAGTGTTCTAATAAACCAGGAGTCGTAAGTTCCATCCTAATAGGAGAAAGATGAATTTTGGAAATCAGTTGCGCGTCGTGGCCGTATAGCAAACAGTATCTGTGATGACGAACAAGTAGCGACAGGCGTTTTTTTAAAAATTACTCTCAGATGTGATTAAGGCGAATGGCGCAGATAAAGCATTTACCAAAGCGGTACAGCATAAGGTGGGACGAGGCATTACATTTTATAGATGTATTTCTCACATATCTCAGATCCTCTCGCGGTCGTCGTCGTCGTCGTCGTCGTCGTCGTCGTCGTCTTCGTCGGCGCCGCCGCCGCCGCTTCTGCAGAAGTAGCAAAAGGCCAGCGTAGCAAATCCGGCGAGGGACGCCCTGCCTTCGATTCCGAATGCACAAAGTGTGTGGTCTTGTTTCTCTGTCTATATTTGGTCGGTCTCGTAAGAGGTTGAATGTACCGAGTGGGTGGGAAAGAGCAAGCGGCAGCGGCTGTGTAGAACGAAAACACAAATCCTCAGGGGTGTGAGCGTTTCGAGATGAGTCGTATACATGTTATAGTTGATCGTCATTGACCGTGTGGCCTAATGGATAAGGCGTCGGACTTCGGATCTGAAGATTACAGGTACGAATGCTGTCATGCTCGTGTTTTTCCAGTACTGAAAAAGAAACATACCGTTTTAATGTAGCAATTGAGCACTACGAAACCGTCTGAATGTTGCTGTTGACCATTTTTTGCTTGGAGATGCTCTTGAGCTTGAAACACACACAACAAGACCGGTGTTAACTAGTGAAATGGTCGGCAGAGTGCCGACACCGCGATTTTTGACTGGCACTTACACATCTGAAACAACGTCGGAAAGTAACTCGTTCGGCTTTTGAGTCACATAAAGTATGTGTGTTAATTTAGACGCAACTAGCTCTGCATGTTGTCATGCCATTTCTTTACCTCTCAGAAATGATTATGACATAAAAGTGAAGTACGTGACGAGTGTGACGTTAGGAAAACATTAGGCAGCATGGAGAGATTCTGTATGGGACCACCCAACCCAAACGAGTACTGTGTGACGTGCTACCCGGCAGGTATTCGCCGAGGTAGCCGGCTAGCGCAGTCGGTAGAGCGTCAGACTCTTAATCCCAGGGTTGTGGGTTCGAGCCACATGCTGGGAGGAACGGAATTTTGTTCCGCTGCAGATGTAAATTACCGTTTTTCTGATTAACGAGATGTAATGGAAAAAGCAACTTTAAACTTTGCCTATGTCTCTGTCAGTCACAAGAAAACTGTATTTGAAGGTGAAGGTGATTTTGTAGACATGTGTGAAAGACATGTTCTGAAATGCAAGTGTTGTTGTTTGGAGAGAACATTGGTTACGTGTCAGATGTGTAGCTAAGCAGTAATGGGTCGTCATAGCTGCAAATATTAGCCGGTAATATGAAGTGTTGTCAGCTGAAGTCGGATGATGCAGACGACCGTAAGGACGAAGTACCCAAGAGTACCGCTAGGCCGCGCCTCTTTAGCTCAGCGGTAGAGCAGTGTTCTAATAAACCAGGAGTCGTAAGTTCCATCCTAATAGGAGAAAGATGAATTTTGGAAATCAGTTGCGCGTCGTGGCCGTATAGCAAACAGTATCTGTGATGACGAACAAGTAGCGACAGGCGTTTTTTTAAAAATTACTCTCAGATGTGATTAAGGCGAATGGCGCAGATAAAGCATTTACCAAAGCGGTACAGCATAAGGTGGGACGAGGCATTACATTTTATAGATGTATTTCTCACATATCTCAGATCCTCTCGCGGTCGTCGTCGTCGTCGTCGTCGTCGTCGTCGTCTTCGTCGGCGCCGCCGCCGCCGCTTCTGCAGAAGTAGCAAAAGGCCAGCGTAGCAAATCCGGCGAGGGACGCCCTGCCTTCGATTCCGAATGCACAAAGTGTGTGGTCTTGTTTCTCTGTCTATATTTGGTCGGTCTCGTAAGAGGTTGAATGTACCGAGTGGGTGGGAAAGAGCAAGCGGCAGCGGCTGTGTAGAACGAAAACAGAAATCCTCAGGGGTGTGAGCGTTTCGAGATGAGTCGTATACATGTTATAGTTGGTCGTCAGTGACCGTGTGGCCTAATGGATAAGGCGTCGGACTTCGGATCTGAAGATTACAGGTTCGAATGCTGTCACGGTCGTGTTGTTCCAGTTCTGAAAAAGAAACATACCGTTTTAATGTAGCAATTGAGCACTACGAAACCGTCTGAATGTTGCTGTTGACCATTTTTTGCTTGGAGATGCTCTTGAGCTTGAAACACACACAACAAGACCGATGATAACTAGCGAAATGGTCGGCAGAGTGCCGACACCGCGAGTTTTGACTGGCACTTACACATCTAAAACAACGTCGGAAAGTAACTCGTTCGGCTTTTGAGTCACATAAAGTATGTGTGTTAATTTTGACGCCACTAGCTCTGCATGTTGTCATGCCATTTCTTTACCTCTCAGAAATGATTATGACATAAAAGTGAAGTACGTGACGAGTGTGACGTTAGGAAAACATTAGGCAGCATGGAGAGATTCTGTATGGGACCACCCAACACAAACGAGTACTGTGTGACATGCTACCCGGCAGGTATTCGCCGAGGTAGCCGGCTAGCGCAGTCGGTAGAGCGTCAGACTCTTAATCCCAGGGTCGTGGGTTCGAGCCACATGGTGGGAGGAACGGAATTTTGTTCCGCTGCAGATGTAAATTACCGTTTTTCTGATTAACGAGATGTAATGGAAAAAGCAACTTTAAACTTTGCCTATGTCTCTGTCAGTCACAAGAAAACTGTATTTGAAGGTGAAGGTGATTTTGTAGACATGTGTGAAAGACATGTTCTGAAATGCAAGTGTTGTTGTTTGGAGAGAACATTGGTTACGTGTCAGATGTGTAGCTAAGCAGTAATGGGTCGTCATAGCTGCAAATATTAGCCGGTAATATGAAGTGTTGTCAGCTGAAGTCGGATGATGCAGACGACCGTAAGGACGAAGTACCTAAGAGTACCGCTAGGCCGCGCCTCTTTAGCTCAGCGGTAGAGCAGTGTTCTAATAAACCAGGAGTCGTAAGTTCCATCCTAATAGGAGAAAGATGAATTTTGGAAATCAGTTGCGCGTCGTGGCCGTATAGCAAACAGTATCTGTGATGACGAACAAGTAGCGACAGGCGTTTTTTTAAAAATTACTCTCAGATGTGATTAAGGCGAATGGCGCAGATAAAGCATTTACCAAAGCGGTACAGCATAAGGTGGGACGAGGCATTACATTTTATAGATGTATTTCTCACATATCTCAGATCCTCTCGCGGTCGTCGTCGTCGTCGTCGTCGTCGTCGTCGTCGTCTTCGTCGGCGCCGCCGCCGCCGCTTCTGCAGAAGTAGCAAAAGGCCAGCGTAGCAAATCCGGCGAGGGACGCCCTGCCTTCGATTCCGAATGCACAAAGTGTGTGGTCTTGTTTCTCTGTCTATATTTGGTCGGTCTCGTAAGAGGTTGAATGTACCGAGTGGGTGGGAAAGAGCAAGCGGCAGCGGCTGTGTAGAACGAAAACACAAATCCTCAGGGGTGTGAGCGTTTCGAGATGAGTCGTATACATGTTATAGTTGATCGTCATTGACCGTGTGGCCTAATGGATAAGGCGTCGGACTTCGGATCTGAAGATTACAGGTACGAATGCTGTCATGCTCGTGTTTTTCCAGTACTGAAAAAGAAACATACCGTTTTAATGTAGCAATTGAGCACTACGAAACCGTCTGAATGTTGCTGTTGACCATTTTTTGCTTGGAGATGCTCTTGAGCTTGAAACACACACAACAAGACCGGTGTTAACTAGTGAAATGGTCGGCAGAGTGCCGACACCGCGATTTTTGACTGGCACTTACACATCTGAAACAACGTCGGAAAGTAACTCGTTCGGCTTTTGAGTCACATAAAGTATGTGTGTTAATTTAGACGCAACTAGCTCTGCATGTTGTCATGCCATTTCTTTACCTCTCAGAAATGATTATGACATAAAAGTGAAGTACGTGACGAGTGTGACGTTAGGAAAACATTAGGCAGCATGGAGAGATTCTGTATGGGACCACCCAACCCAAACGAGTACTGTGTGACGTGCTACCCGGCAGGTATTCGCCGAGGTAGCCGGCTAGCGCAGTCGGTAGAGCGTCAGACTCTTAATCCCAGGGTCGTGGGTTCGAGCCACACGCTGGGAGGAACGGAATTTTGTTCCGCTGCAGATGTAAATTACCGTTTTTCTGATTACCGAGATGTAATGGAAAAAGCAACTTTAAACTTTGCCTATGTCTCTGTCAGTCACAAGATAACTGTATTTGAAGGTGAAGGTGATTTTGTAGACATGTGTGAAAGACATGTTCTGAAATGCAAGTGTTGTTGTTTGGAGAGAACATTGGTTACGTGTCAGATGTGTAGCTAAGCAGTAATGGGTCGTCATAGCTGCAAATATTAGCCGGTAATATGAAGTGTTGTCAGCTGAAGTCGGATGATGCAGACGACCGTAAGGACGAAGTACCCAAGAGTACCGCTAGGCCGCGCCTCTTTAGCTCAGCTTTTTTTTTTTTTTTTTTTCCTTTATTGTCATTTTATACCTACAAAGGTAGGCCGGCAGCGGCCTAATATGCCGCTCTTTGGCCACAAGAAACATACAAGAGATAAAAACAGGAAGACATAATCTCAAAACACAGACATGGAGGACAAAAATCAGAAGACAACAGAGAATAAAAAGAAATGAAGTCGTTCACCGACGCAGCACTGTTTCAGTTTTAAAAAGACGGGCAGCACAGCACGGAACAGAGAACACTAGCACAGGTGAACGGTGGAGCAGAAAACGAAGAAACACTCGAGGCACAGACGGGACGAAAGACACGGACACTGCGGAGATGGGCTTCGGCGCTTGCAGGGGCACTGTCCACACCGAAAAGCTGGGGGCCTGCCAAGGGAAAAAACAGGGGGAGGGAAGGAGGGAGGGGGAGATAGGATGCCAGGGAGGAGGAGGGGAGAAAACGAAAAAAAGGGGGGGTGGAAGCCCAGGGGGAGGGGAGGTAAGGATGAAAGGAGGGAGAGAGGGAGGGAGAGAAGGGAGAGAGGGTGCCCACAGGAAAATGAGAGGAGAGGGGAAGGCAAGGCTCAAAGTTGGTAGGAGGGGTAGATGGAGGGGAGGAGGGCATCATCTGGGAGGGGGAGTCGGCGGAAGCCACCTTGGGAGAGGGTGTGGAGAGTGTGAAGATGGAGAGCAGGTGGGATACAGGAGTACAGGCGCGGCAGTGGGTTGGGGTGGGAGAGGATGGAAGAGACAAGCGGGTGGGGAGGATCAAGCTTGCGGGAGGTGTAGAGGATCCGTATCCGTTGGAGGAAGAGAAGGAGGTGTGGGAAGGGGATGAGGTCATAGAGGAGCCGCGTGGGGGAAGGGAGGCGGATGCGATAGGCGAGGCGGAGTGCATGCCGTTCAAGGATTTGAAGGGATTCGTAAAAGGTAGGCGGGGCAGAGATCCAGGCGGGATGGGCATAACAGAGGATAGGGCGGATGAGAGATTTATAGGTGTGGAGGACGGTGGAGGGGTCCAGACCCCATGTGCGGCCAGAAAGGAGCTTCAGGAGGTGGAGTCGGGAGCGTGCCTTGGCTTGGATTGTCCGGAGATGAGGGGTCCAGGAGAGGCGACGGTCAAGGGTGACGCCAAGGTACTTGAGGGTGGGTGTGAGGTTAATAGGACGGCCATAAATGGTAAGATAGAAATCAAGGAGACGGAAGGAAGGGGTGGTTTTGCCTACGATGATTGCCTGGGTCTTGGAAGGATTGACCTTGAGCAACCACTGGTTACACCAAGAGGTGAACCGGTCAAGATGGGATTGGAGAAGGTGTTGGGAGCGTTGCAGGGTGGGGGCAAGGGCAAGGAAGGCGGTGTCATCGGCGTACTGGAGAAGGTGAAGGGGGGGTGCAGGTGGAGGCATGTCCGCCGTATAAAGAAGGTAAAGAAGAGGGGAAAGGACGGAACCTTGGGGCACACCGGCAGAGGGGTAGAAGGTGTAGGAATCAGTGTTGTGGATAGTGACATAGGAAGGGCGGTGGGAAATGAAGGAGGCGATCAGACGGACGTAGTTAATAGGAAGAGCAAAGGTTTGGAGCTTGAAGAGGAGACCAGAATGCCACACTCGGTCATAGGCGCGTTCAAGGTCAAGGGAGAGGAATATGGCGGAGCGACGGGAGTTGAGTTGTTCGGAGAGGAGGTGAGTGAGGTGAAGGAGAAGGTCATCGGCAGAGAAGGATGGTCGAAAGCCACATTGGGTGGAGGGAAGGAAGCGGTGCCGGTGGAGATGCTGGTGGATGCGGCGGGTTAGAATGGATTCCAGGACCTTGCTGAAGACCGAGGTAAGGCTTATAGGACGGTAGGAGGAGACAGCGGAAGGTGGTTTATCGGGTTTGAGGAACATCAGGATCCGGGAGGTTTTCCACAGGTCGGGGTAGAAGCCGGTGGACAAGACCACATTGTACAGCCTGGCCAGGGTGGAGAGGAAGGGGGCGGGAGCTTCACGGAGGTGACGGTAAGTAACACGGTCGTGACCAGGAGCAGTGTTGCGTTTGGTGCGGAGTATATCGATGATGTCTTGAGTAGTTATAGGGGTATTGAGTTCAGTGTGTGTAATGTTGTCCAAGTACTGGAAGCCAGGAGCTAGTGGAGGGATAGAGGTGTCAGTTCGATCGCGGACATCGGGGAAGAGGGAATAATCGAACTGGGGATCGTCAGGGATGGTAAAGACATCGGTGAGGTAGGAGGCAAAATGGTTGGCCTTACTAAGGTTGTCAGGAAAGGGATTGTCATTATGAAGGAGAGGATAGTAAGGGGGGGGGTTTTGATCCAGTAAGGCGGCGGAAGGCTGACCAGTATTTGGACGAGTTAATAGGTAGGGTAGCATTAAGACGGGTGCATGTCTGTCGCCAGTCCCGGCGTTTCTTAGCCGCGAGCAAGTTCCGGATGTGTCTCTGGAGTTGCCGGTGGCGTTGTAGTATGTCCCGGTCACGCGTGTGGAGGAAGGCACGGTAGAGACGACGGGATTCTCGAAGGAGGAGGACGGCCTGTGGGGGTAAAGTGGGACGGTGCGGGTGGATGGCGACGGTAGGGATGTGGGCCTCCACGGCCTCAGACAAGGTCTGCTGGAGAAAGGATGCGGCATGGGTTATGTCATGTGGGCGGTGGTAGGTGAGGGGGTGGCTATCGACCCAGGTAGTAAGGGTATCCCGGTATGCATTCCAGTCGGCACGGGAGTAATCATGGACATACTTGGGGGGAGGGTCAAGGCGAGGATCGGGACGGGGGCGACGACCGTCTGATATGGTAAGAAGGACAGGGAGATGGTCACTGCCAATAGGGTCGAGGACGTCCACCGCTATGCGGCCAAGGAGATTGGGGGAGGCTAGGACGACATCGGGTGTGGTATTGGATTCAGGGCGGGTGTGTTGGGGAAGAGGAAGGACATCTCCTTGGATGGTGGCGAGGAACCGATGCCACCGCCGTAACTGGGTGGCGGAGCGACTATGGATATTGAGATCTGCGGCAATCACGTAGGAGGAGAAGGTACGGTCGATGTGGGAAAGGAAGTCAAAAGGAATAGGGGCAGAGGGGCGGACATAGATGGTGGCGCAGGTAACGGTGAGGCCGGGGAAGAATAGACTAAGGATCAGGTGTTCCGTGGGGTTGGGAAGGAGGGGTTGGAGCCGAACAGGGATCTGGCGATGGTGGCCAATGGCAACTCCGCCACGCGCTATCGGGAGGGGGTTGTCAGAGCGGTGAAGGAGGTAGGGCGAGGTATGGACAGTATGGTGGGGCTGGAGGAATGTTTCGTTTAGGAGGAAGGCATCCACGCGGTGGGTGGTGAGGGTATGCATAAGGAGATTCTTGTTGACAGGAAGGGAACGGATGTTGTTAAACAGGATACGTTGCTGTCGCGCCATAGTGGGAATTTAGACGAGGGTGTCGAGACGGGAGAAGGTAAAATGGGCCTGGTTATGGGAGTAGGTGGCGTAAGTGTTGAGCTGGAAGACGGAACGGGCGGCAAGGGATACCTGCTGGAGGGTGTGGGGGCGCTGAAAGGGGTGGATGTTCTGAAGGACAACGGTTACAAAGCGGATGATGTCCTCAGCTGTGGGGGGGGGACGGAGGGAATTGCCGGGAGGGGTGGGGGCATCCAAGGGGCGGACAGGGACAGTGAGTTCAGGAGCGGAGGGAGGGGGTCGGGCCTTGCACTTTTGGGAGTAGGTTGGGTGTTGGAGGTTACAGGTGTTACAGGAGGGGGGGACTGAAGGTTGGGGCACTGCCGGAGGAAGTGCGCTTCTTTGCAGTGCGGGCAGATGGGGGCCTCGCGGCACTCAGATGTAGGATGTGCATTATAGCGCAAGCACCACTGGCAGCGGATGGACTGTGGAGGGGAGCGGGAGGGGTCGACCTTATAACGGCGGTTGAAAAGGAGGGCACCCTCCTTGAGGAGGAGGTCTATGGAGGGAGCATGCTCGGAGAACACCCGCATGAGGCGGGTGGGGCCGGCTGGATTGTGAATCCGGCGGACAGCTCGAACCTCTAGATAGGGATGGGCCTTCAGCTCCGCCAACACCTCCTCCTCCGTGATCATCGGGCTAAGCCGAGTGATCACGGCAGTGAGGGTCGGTGGGCGACGGGGCGGCTGGGGTTGTCGGGATGAGGAGGGGGGGGAGCAGGGGCAAGGGATGCATGGGGACCAAACCGTTTGAGGGGAATGCGGGAGAGGATGTCGGAGTGGAGGGTGGGGCTGGGGGATGTGATCAGGACGGAGTCCCGACGGGGGGTGAGAAGGGAGATCGGGGCTCCGGGGAAGTGCTGGCGGAGGAGAAGGGTAAGATTGCGGGCCTCCAGGAGAGAGGGATCAGGGTGAGAAAGGAGGTACCTGTAGGAGGGGGAGGTAGAGGAGGGAGTAGATAGGGAAGGTGAGGTGGTATCCATGGCATCCTGGGGGGTTGGAGGGGGGAGAGTCTGCGACTTCTTGGGAGCAGAAGAGGCTGGGGTGCCGCTGGGACGTTTCACAGCGGGAGAGGGACGGGAAGAGGTGTGGGGGATGGGGACGACCGGGAGATGGCGGGAGACGGCAGGTCCCACCGGCGGTGCAGGCACTGGTGGTGGTGCTGGTGCTGGCGCTGGGGCTGGAGCTGGCGCCACAGAAGATGCAGTGGCAGTGGTTGGCACTGGCGATGGCGAGGGCGATGGTGATGGTGATGGTGATGGTGATGACGATGATGATGGTGTGGCGTGGGTGGTGGCCCGACGGGCAACAACCCTGGCGGGGGTGGCATGAGTCACATGTGGGAGGGGAGGGAATGGGTCACGTGAGGCATGGGGGGTAGGAACAGGGGAGGGAGCAACAAAAGGAGCGGGGGTGGGAAGAGTGAGGAGGGGGGGAATATATGGGGGAGGCGGTGAATGAGCACACCACGTGATGGTGGTGGCAGCAAGTGAGGGGGACGTGTACACGATTGCAGTGGTAGTGGCGGTAGTTGTGGGGGTTGTCATGGTGAGAGGATAAGTGGGAGAGGGGAAAAGAGGAAAAATAACAGGGGACAGTCAAAGGACAAGGACAAGAGACTGACGAAGAGGAAGGGTAAGACGTAAGCAGAGACGACAGAAAGAAAGACGGGCAGGGAGCGGCGGCGGCGGCGGCGGCGGCGGCGGCGGCAGCGGCGGTCGGCAACAGCAGCAGCGGCAGGAACCGGATACGGTGGCGGCAACCGGCGGCGGCGGCGGCGGCGGCGGCGGCGGCGGCGGCGGCGGTTGGCAACAGCAGCAGCGGCAGCAGCGGCAGGAACCGGATACGATGGCGGCAACCAGCGTCGGCGGGAGACCGGCGGCGGCGGCGGCGGCGGCGGCGGCGGCGGCGGCGGCGGCGGCGGCGGCGGCGGTGGGAACCGGCGGCGGCGGCAGCGGCGGCTGGGACCAACGGCGGCAAAGGCTCGGGACAACGGCAGCTGCAGCGATCACTGAAACTCCTAGCACTTCGAAATTAACGACAATAATATCGAAGGGCGCAACCCTCTCGAGTTACGCCGAAGAACTGCGTTAGCTCAGCGTTAGAGCAGTGCTCTAATAAACCAGGAGTCGTAAGTTCCATTCTAACAGGAGAAAGATGAATTTTGGAAATCAGTTGTGCGTCGTGGCCGTATAGCAAACAGTATCTGTGATGACGAACAATTACCGACAGGCGTTTTTTTAAGAATTACTCTCAGATGTGATTAAGGCGAATGGCGCAGATAAAGCATTTACCAAAGCGGTACAGCATACGGTGGGACGAGGCAGTCTGAATTACATTTTATAGATGTATTTCTCACATATCTCAGAGCCTCTCGCGATATTCGTCGTCGTCGTCGTCGTCGTCGTCGGCGCCGCTTCTGCAGAAGTAGCAAATTTCCAGCGTAGCAAATCCGGCGAGGGACGCCCTGCCTTCGATTCCGAATGCACAAAGTGTGTGGTCTTGTTTCTCAGTCTATATTTGGTCGGTCTCGTAAGAGGTTGAATGTACCGAGTGGGTGGGAAAGAGCAAGCGGCTGCGGCTGTGTAGAACGAAAACACAAATCCTCAGGGGTGTGAGCGTTTCGAGATGAGTCGTATACATGTTATAGTTGGTCGTCAGTGACCGTGTGGCCTAATGGATAAGGCGTCGGACTTTGGAACTGAAGATTACAGGTTCTAATGCTGTCATGCTCGTGTTTTTCCAGTTCTGAAAAAGAAACATACCGTTTTAATGTAGCAATTGAGCACTACGAAACCGTCTGAATGTTGCTGTTGACCATTTTTTGCTTGGAGATGCTCTTGAGCTTGAAACACACGCAACAA
The DNA here is from genome assembly GCF_023897955.1 of Schistocerca gregaria. Taxonomy (NCBI): domain Eukaryota; kingdom Metazoa; phylum Arthropoda; class Insecta; order Orthoptera; family Acrididae; genus Schistocerca; species Schistocerca gregaria. Next base: position 213,057 of record NC_064926.1, read on the forward strand.
GACCGGTGTTAACTAGCGAAATGGTCGGCAGAGTGCCGACACCGCGAGTTTTGACTGGCACTTACACATCTGAAACAACGTCGGAAAGTAACTCGCTCGGCTTTTGAGTCACATAAAGTATGTGTGTTAATTTTGACGCAACTAGCTCTGCATGTTGTCATGCAATTTCCTTACCTCTCAGAAATGATTATGACATAAAAGTGAAGTACGTGACGAGTGTGACGTTAGGAAAACATTAGGCAGCATGGAGAGATTCTGTATGGGACCACCCAACCCAAACGAGTACTGTGTGACGTGCTACCCGGCAGGTTTCGCAGTCGGTAGAGCGTCAGACTCTTAATCCCAGGGTCGTGGGTTCGAGCCACACGCTGGGAGGAACGGAATTTTGTTCCGCTGCAGTTGTAAATTACCGTTTTTCTGATTACCGAGATGTAATCTAAAAAGCAACTTTAAACTTTGCCTATGTCTCTGTCAGTCACAAGAAAACTGTATTTGAAGGTGAAAGTGATTTTGTAGACATGTGTGAAAGACATGTTCTGAAATGCAAGTGTTGTTGTTTGGAGAGAACATTGGTTACGTGTCAGATGTGTAGCTAAGCAGTAATGGGTCGTCATAGCTGCAAATATTAGCCGGTAATATGAAGTGTTGTCAGCTGAAGTCGGATGATGCAGACGGCCGTAAGGACGAAGTACCCAAGAGTACCGCTAGGCCGCGCCTCTTTAGCTCAGCGGTAGAGCAGTGTTCTAATAAACCAGGAGTCGTAAGTTCCGTCCTAACAGGAGAAAGATGAATTTTGGAAATCAGTTGTGCGTCGTGGCCGTATAGCAAACAGTATCTGTGATGACGAACAATTAGCGACAGGCGTTTTTTTAAGAATTACTCTCAGATGTGATTAAGGCGAATGGCGCAGATAAAGCATTTACCAAAGCGGTACAGCATACGGTGGGACGAGGCAGTCTGAATTACATTTTATAGATGTATTTCTCACATATCTCAGAGCCTCTCGCGGTCGTCGTCGTCGTCGTCGTCGTCGTCGTCGTCGTCGCCGCCGCTTCTGCAGAAGTAGCAAATGGCCAGCGTAGCAAATCCGGCGAGGGACGCCCTGCCTTCGATTCCGAATGCACAAAGTGTGTGGTCTTGTTTCTCAGTCTATATTTGGTCGGTCTCGTAAGAGGTTGAATGTACCGAGTGGGTGGGAAAGAGCAAGCGGCAGCGGCTGTGTAGAACGAAAACACAAATCCTCAGGGGTGTGAGCGTTTCGAGATGAGTCGTATACATGTTATAGTTGGTCGTCAGTGACCGTGTGGCCTAATGGATAAGGCGTCGGACTTCGGATCTGAAGATTACAGGTTCGAATGCTGTCACGGTCGTGTTTTTCCAGTTCTGAAAAAGAAACATACCGTTTTAATGTAGCAATTGAGCACTACGAAACCGTCTGAATGTTGCTGTTGACCATTTTTTGCTTGGAGATGCTCTTGAGCTTGAAACACACACAACAAGACCGGTGTTAACTAGTGAAATGGTCGGCAGAGTGCCGACACCGCGAGTTTTGACTGGCACTTACACATCTGAAACAACGTCGGAAAGTAACTCGTTCGGCTTTTGAGTCACATAAAGTATGTGTGTTAATTTTGACGCAACTAGCTCTGCATGTTGTCATGCAATTTCTTTACCTCTCAGAAATGATTATGACATAAAAGTGAAGTACGTGACGAGTGTGACGTTAGGAAAACATTAGGCAGCATGGAGAGATTCTGTATGGGACCACCCAACCCAAACGAGTACTGTGTGACGTGCTACCCGGCAGGTTTCGCAGAGGTAGCCGGCTAGCGCAGTCGGTAGAGCGTCAGACTCTTAATCCCAGGGTCGTGGGATCGAGCCACACGCTGGGAGGAACGGAATTTTGTTCCGCTGCAGATGTAAATTACCGTTTTTCTGATTACCGAGATGTAATCTAAAAAGCAACTTTAAACTTTGCCTATGTCTCTGTCAGTCACAAGAAAACTGTATTTGAAGGTGAAAGTGATTTTGTAGACATGTGTGAAAGACATTTTCTGAAATGCAAGTGTTGTTGTTTGGAGAGAACATTGGTTACGTGTCAGATGTGTAGCTAAGCAGTAATGGGTCGTCATAGCTGCAAATATTAGCCGGTAATATGAAGTGTTGTCAGCTGAAGTCGGATGATGCAGACGGCCGTAAGGACGAAGTACCCAAGAGTACCGCTAGGCCGCGCCTCTTTAGCTCAGCGGTAGAGCAGTGTTCTAATAAACCAGGAGTCGTAAGTTCCATCCTAACAGGAGAAAGATGAATTTTGGAAATCAGTTGTGCGTCGTGGCCGTATAGCAAACAGTATCTGTGATGACGAACAATTAGCGACAGGCGTTTTTTTAAGAATTACTCTCAGATGTGATTAAGGCGAATGGCGCAGATAAAGCATTTACCAAAGCGGTACAGCATACGGTGGGACGAGGCAGTCTGAATTACATTTTATAGATGTACTTCTCACATATCTCAGAGCTTCTCGCGGTCGTCGTCGTCGTCGTCGTCGTCGTCGTCGGCGGCGCGGCCGCCGCCGCTTCTGCAGAAGTAGCAAATGGCCAGCGTAGCAAATCCGGCGAGGGACGCCCTGCCTTCGATTCCGAATGCACAAAGTGTGTGGTCTTGTTTCTCAGTCTATATTTGGTCGGTCTCGTAAGAGGTTGAATGTACCGAGTGGGTGGGAAAGAGCAAGCGGCAGCGGCTGTGTAGAACGAAAACACAAATCCTCAGAGGTGTGAGCGTTTCGAGATGAGTCGTATACATGTTATAGTTGGTCGTCAGTAACCGAGTGGCCTAATGGATAAGCCGTCAGACTTCGGATCTGAAGATTACAGGTTCGAATGCTGTCACGCTCACGTTTTTCCAGTTCTGATAAAGAAACATACCGTTTTAATGTAGCAATTGAGCACTACGAAACCGTCTGAATGTTGCTGTTGACCATTTTTTGCTTGGAGATGCTCTTGAGCTTGAAACACACACAACAAGACCGGTGTTAACTAGTGAAATGGTCGGCAGAGTGCCGACACGGCGAGTTTTGAGTGGCACTTACACATCTGAAACAACGTCGGAAAGTAACTCGTTCGGCTTTTGAGTCACATAAAGTATGTGTGTTAATTTTGACGCAACTAGCTCTGCATGTTGTCATGCAATTTCCTTACCTCTCAGAAATGATTATGACATAAAAGTGAAGTACGTGACGAGTGTGACGTTAGGAAAACATTAGGCAGCATGGAGAGATTCTGTATGGGACCACCCAACCCAAACGAGTACTGTGTGACGTGCTACCAGGCAGGTATTCGCCGAGGTAGCCGGCTAGCGCAGTCGGTAGAGCGTCAGACTCTTAATCCCAGGGTCGTGGGTTCGAGCCACACGCTGGGAGGAACGGAACTTTGTTCCGCTGCAGATGTAAATTACCGTTTTTCTGATTACCGAGATGTAATGGAAAAAGCAACTTTAAACTTTGCCTATGTCTCTGCAGTCACAAGAAAACTGTATTTGAAGGTGAAAGTGATTTTGTAGACATGTGTGAAAGACATGTTCTGAAATGCAAGTGTTGTTGTTTGGAGAGAACATTGGTTACGTGTCAGATGTGTAGCTAAGCAGTAATGGGTCGTCATAGCTGCAAATATTAGCCGGTAGTATGAAGTGTTGTCAGCTGAAGTCGGATGATGCCGACGGCCGTAAGGACGAAGTACCCAAGCGTACCACTAGGCCGCGCCTCTTTAGCTCAGCGGTAGAGCAGTGTTCTAATAAACCAGGGGTCGTAAGTTCCATCCTAACAGGAGAAAGATTAATTTTGGAAATCAGTTGTGCGTCGTGGCCGTATAGCAAACAGTATCTATGATGACGAACAATTAGCGACAGGCGTTTTTTTAAGAATTACTCTCAGATGTGATTAAGGCGAATGGCGCAGATAAAGCATTTACCAAAGCGGTACAGCATACGGTGGGACGAGGCAGTCTGAATTACATTTTATAGATTATTTCTCACATATCTCAGAGCCTCTCGCGGTCGTCGTCGTCGTCGTCGTCGACGGCGGCGGCGTCGTCGGCGCCGCCGCCGCCGCTTCTGCAGAAGTAGCAAATGGCCAGCGTAGCAAATCCGGCGAGGGACGCCCTGCCTTCGATTCCGAATGCACAAAGTGTGCGGTCTTGTTTCTCAGTCTATATTTGGTCGGTCTCGTAAGAGGTTGAATGTACCGAGTGGGTGGGAAAGAGCAAGCGGCAGCGGCTGTGTAGAACGAAAACACAAATCCTCAGGGGTGTGAGCGTTTCGAGATGAGTCGTATACATGTTATAGTTGGTCGTCAGTGACCGTGTGGCCTAATGGATAAGGCGTCGGACTTCGGATCTGAAGATTACAGGTTCGAATGCTGTCATGGTCGTGTTTTTCCAGTTCTGAAAAAGAAACATACCGTTTTAATGTAGCAATTGAGCACTACGAAACCGTCTGAATGTTGCTGTTGACCATTTTTTTGCTTGGAGATGCTCTTGAGCTTGAAACACACACAACAAGACCGGTGTTAACTAGCGAAATGGTCGGCAGAGTGCCGACACCGCGAGTTTTGATTGGCACTTACACATCTGAAACAACGTCGGAAAGTAACTCGTTCGGCTTTTGAGTCACATAAAGTATGTGTGTTAATTTTGACGCAACTAGCTCTGCATGTTGTCATGCAATTTCCTTACCTCTCAGAAATGATTATGACATAAAAGTGAAGTACGTGACGAGTGTGACGTTAGGAAAACATTAGGCAGCATGGAGAGATTCTGTATGGGACCACCCAACCCAAACGAGTACTGTGTGACGTGCTACCCGGCAGGTATTCGCCGAGGTAGCCGGCTAGCGCAGTCGTTAGAGCGTCAGACTCTTAATCCCAGGGTCGTGGGTTCGAGCCACACGCTGGGAGGAACGGAATTTTGTTCCGCTGCAGATGTAAATTACCGTTTTTCTGATTACCGAGATGTAATGGAAAAAGCAACTTTAAACTTTGCCTATGTCTCTGTCAGTCACAAGAAAACTGTATTTGAAGGTGAAGGTGATTTTGTAGACATGTGTGAAAGACATGTTCTGAAATGCAAGTGTTGTTGTTTGGAGAGAACATTGGTTACGTGTCAGATGTGTAGCTAAGCAGTAATGGGTCGTCATAGCTGCAAATATTAGCCGGTAATATGAAGTGTTGTCAGCTGAAGTCGGATGATGCAGACGACCGTAAGGACGAAGTACCCATGAGTACCGCTAGGCCGCGCCTCTTTAGCTCAGCGGTAGAGCAGTGTTCTAATAAACCAGGAGTCGTAAGTTCCATCCTAACAGGAGAAAGATGAATTTTGGAAATCAGTTGCGCGTCGTGGCCGTATAGCAAACAGTATCTGTGATGACGAACAATTAGCGACAGGCGTTTTTTTAAGAATTACTCTCAGATGTGATTAAGGCGAATGGCGCAGATAAAGCATTTACCAAAGCAGTACAGCATACGGTGGGACGAGGCAGTCTGAATTACATTTTACAGATCTATTTCTCACACATCTCAGAGCCTCTCGCGGTCGTCGTCGTCGTCGTCGTCGTCGTCGGCGCGGCCGCCGCCGCTTCTGCAGAAGTAGCAAATCCGGCGAGGGACGCCCTGCCTTCGATTCCGAATGCACAAAGTGTGTGGTCTTGTTTCTCAGTCTATATTTGGTCGTTCTCGTAAGAGGTTGAATGTACCGAGTGGGTGGGAAAGAGCAAGCGGCAGCGGCTGTGTAGAACGAAAACACAAATCCTCAGGGGTGTGAGCGTTTCGAGATGAGTCGTATACATGTTATAGTTGGTCGTCAGTGACCGTGTGGCCTAATGGATAAGGCGTCGGACTTCGGATCTGAAGATTACGGGTTCGAATGCTGTCACGCTCATGTTTTTCCAGTTCTGAAAAAGAAACATACCGTTTTAATGTAGCAATTGAGCACTACGAAACCGTCTGAATGTTGCTGTTGACCATTTTTTGCTTGGAGATGCTCTTGAGCTTGAAACACACACAACAAGACCGGTGTTAACTAGTGAAATGGTCGGCAGAGTGCCGACACCGCGATTTTTGACTGGCACTTACACATCTGAAACAACGTCGGAAAGTAACTCGTTCGGCTTTTGAGTCACATAAAGTATGTGTGTTAATTTAGACGCAACTAGCTCTGCATGTTGTCATGCAATTTCCTTACCTCTCAGAAATGATTATGACATAAAAGTGAAGTACGTGACGAGTGTGACGTTAGGAAAACATTAGGCAGCATGGAGAGATTCTGCATGGGACCACCCAACCCAAACGAGTACTGTGTGAAGTGCTACCCGGCAGGTATTCGCCGAGGTAGCCGGCTAGCGCAGTCGGTAGAGCGTCAGACTCTTAATCCCAGGGTCGTGGGTTCGAGCCACACGCTGGGAGGAACGGAATTTTGTTCCGCTGCAGATGTAAATTACCGTTTTTCTGATTAACGAGATGTAATGGAAAAAGCAACTTTAAACTTTGCCTATGTCTCTGTCAGTCACAAGAAAACTGTATTTGAAGGTGAAGGTGATTTTGTAGACATGTGTGAAAGACATGTTCTGAAATGCAAGTGTTGTTGTTTGGAGAGAACATTGGCTACGTGTCAGATGTGTAGCTAAGCAGTAATGGGTCGTCATAGCTGCAAATATTAGCCGGTAATATGAAGTGTTGTCAGCTGAAGTCGGATGATGCAGACGACCGTAAGGACGAAGTACCCAACAGTACCGCTAGGCCGCGCCTCTTTAGCTCAGCGGTAGAGCAGTGCTCTAATAAACCAGGAGTCGTAAGTTCCATCCTAACAGGAGAAAGATGAATTTTGGAAATCAGTTGCGCGTCGTGGCCGTATAGCAAACAGTATCTGTGATGACGAACAATTAGCGATAGGCGTTTTTTTAAGAATTACTCTCAGATGTGATTAAGGCGAATGGCGCAGATAAAGCATTTACCAAAGCGGTACAGCATACGGTGGGACGAGGCAGTCTGAATTACATTATATAGATGTATTTCTCACATATCTCAGAGCCTCTCGCGGTCGTCGTCGTCGTCGTCGTCGCCGCTTCTGCAGAAGTAGCAAATGGCCAGCGTAGCAAATCCGGCGAGGGACGCCCTGCCTTCGATTCCGAATGCACAAAGTGTGTGGTCTTGTTTCTCAGTCTATATTTGGTCTCTCTCGTAAGAGGTTGAATGTACCGAGTGGGTGGGAAAGAGCAAGCAGCAGCGGCTGTGTAGAACGAAAACACAAATCCTCAGGGGTGTGAGCGTTTTGAGATGAGTCGTATACATGTTATAGTTGGTCGTCAGTGACCGTGTGGCCTAATGGATAAGACGTCGGACTTCGGATCTGAAGATTACAGTTTCGAATGCTGTCACGCTCGTGTTTTTCCAGTTCTGAAAAAGAAACATACCGTTTTAATGTAGCAATTGAGCACTACGAAACCGTCTGAATGTTGCTGTTGACCATTTTTTGCTTGGAGATGCTCTTGAGCTTGAAACACACACAACAAGACCGGTGTTAACTAGCGAAATGGTCGGCAGAGTGCCGACACCGCGAGTTTTGACTGGCACTTACACATATGAAACAACGTCGGAAAGTAACTCGTTCGGCTTTTGAGTCACATAAAGTATGTGTGTTAATTTTGACACAACTATCTCTGCATGTTGTCATGCAATTTCCTTACCTCTCAGAAATGATTATGACATAAAAGTGAAGTACGTGACGAGTGTGACTTTAGGAAAACATTAGGCAGCATGGAGAGATTCTGTATGGGACCACCCAACCCAAACGAGTACTGTGTGACGTGCTACCCGGCAGGTATTCGCCGAGGTAGCCGGCTAGCGCAGTCGGTAGAGCGTCAGACTCTTAATCCCAGGGTCGTGGGTTCGAGCCACACGCTGGGAAGAACGGAATTTGTTCCGCTGCAGATGTAAATTACCGTTTTTCTGATTAACGAGATGTAATGGAAAAAGCAACTTTAAACTTTGCCTATGTCTCTGTCAGTCACAAGAAAACTGTATTTGAAGGTGAAGGTGATTTTGTAGACATGTGTGAAAGACATGTTCTGAAATGCAAGTGTTGTTGTTTGGAGAGAACATTGGTTACGTGTCAGATGTATAGCTAAGCAGTAATGGGTCGTCATAGCTGCAAATATTAGCCGGTAATATGAAGTGTTGTCAGCTGAAGTCGGATGATGCAGACGACCGTAAGGACGAAGTACCCAAGAGTACCGCTAGGCCGCGCCTCTTTAGCTCAGCGGTAGAGCAGTTTTCTAATAAACCAGGAGTCGTAAGTTCCATCCTAACAGGAGAAAGATGAATTTTGGAAATCAGTTGTGCGTCATGCCCGTATAGCAAACAGTATCTGTGATGACGAACAATTAGCGACAGGCGTTTTTTTAAGAATTACTCTCAGATGTGATTAAGGCGAATGGCGCAGATAAAGCATTTACCAAAGCGGTACAGCATACGGTGGGACGAGGCAGTCTGAATTACATTTTATAGATGTATTTCTCACATATCTCAGAGCCTCTCGCGGTCGTCGTCGTCGTCGTCGTCGTCGTCGTCGTCGTCGTCGGCGCCGCTTCTGCAGAAGTAGCAAATGGCCAGCGTAGCAAATCCGGCGAGGGACGCCCTGCCTTCGATTCCGAATGCACAAAGTGTGTGGTCTTGTTTCTCAGTCTATATTTGGTCGGTCTCGTAAGAGGTTGAATGTACCGAGTGGGTGGGAAAGAGCAAGCGGCAGCGGCTGTGTAGAACGAAAACACAAATCCTCAGGGGTGTGAGCGTTTCGAGATGAGTCGTATACATGTTACAGTTGGTCGTCAGTGACCGTGTGGCCTAATGGATAAGGCGTCGGACTTCGGATCTGAAGATTACAGGTTCGAATGCTGTCACGCTCGTGTTTTTCCAGTTCTGAAAAAGAAACGTACCGTTTTAATGTAGCAATTGAGCACTACGAAACCGTCTGAATGTTGCTGTTGACCATTTTTTGCTTGGAGATGCTCTTGAGCTTGAAACACACACAACAAGATCGGTGTTAACTAGCGAAATGGTCGGCAGAGTGCCGACACCGCGAGTTTTGACTGGCACTTACACATCTGAAACAACGTCGGAAAGTAACTCGTTCGGCTTTTGAGTCACATAAAGTATGTGTGTTAATTTTGACGCAACTAGCTCTGCATGTTGTCATGCAATTTCCTTACCTCTCAGAAATGATTATGACATAAAAGTGAAGTACGTGACGAGTGTGACGTTAGGAAAACATTAGGCAGCATGGAGAGATTCTGTATGGGACCACCCAACCCAAACGAGTACTGTGTGACGTGCTACCCGGCAGGTATTCGCCGAGGTAGCCGGCTAGCGCAGTCGGTAGAGCGTCAGACTCTTAATCCCAGGGTCGTGGGTTCGAGCCACACGCTGGGAGGAACGGAATTTTGTTCCGCTGCAGATGTAAATTACCGTTTTTCTGATTACCGAGATGTAATGGAAAAAGCAACTTTAAACTTTGCCTATGTCTCTGTCAGTCACAAGAAAACTGTATTTGAAGGTGAAGGTGATTTTGTAGACATGTGTGAAAGACATGTTCTGAAATGCAAGTGTTGTTGTTTGGAGAGAACATTGGCTACATGTCAGATGTGTAGCTAAGCAGTAATGGGCCGTCATAGCTGCAAATATTAGCCGGTAATATGAAGTGTTGTCAGCTGAAGTCGGATGTTGCAGACGTCCGTAAGGACGAAGTACCCAACAGTACCGCTAGGCCGCGCCTCTATAGCTCAGCGGTAGAGCTGTGCTCTAATAAACCAGGAGTCGTAAGTTCCATCCTAACAGGAGAAAGATGAATTTTGGAAATCAGTTGCGCGTCGTGGCCGTATAGCAAACAGTATCTGTCATGACGAACAATTAGCGACAGGCGTTTTTTTAAGAATTACTCTCAGATGTGATTAAGGCGAATGGCGCAGATAAAGCATTTACCAAAGCGGTACAGCATACGGTGGGACGAGGCAGTCTGAATTACATTTTATAGATGTAATTCTCACATATCTCAGAGCCTCTCGCGGTCGTCGTCGTCGTCGGCGGCGGCGCTTCTGCAGAAGTAGCAAATGGCCAGCGTAGCAAATCCGGCGAGGGACGCCCTGCCTTCGATTCCGAATGCACAAAGTGTGTGGTCTTGTTTCTCAGTCTATATTTGGTCGGTCTCGTAAGAGGTTGAATGTACCGAGTGGGTGGGAAAGAGCAAGCGGCAGCGGCTGTGTAGAACGAAAACACAAATCCTCAGGGGTGTGAGCGTTTTGAGATGAGTCGTATACATGTTATAGTTGGTCGTCAGTGACCGTGTGGCCTAATGGATAAGACGTCGGACTTCGGATCTGAAGATTACAGGTTCGAATGCTGTCACGCTCGTGTTTTTCCAGTTCTGAAAAAGAAACATACCGTTTTAATGTAGCAATTGAGCACTACGAAACCGTCTGAATGTTGCTGTTGACCATTTTTTGCTTGGAGATGCTCTTGAGCTTGAAACACACACAACAAGACCGGTGTTAACTAGCGAAATGGTCGGCAGAGTGCCGACACCGCGAGTTTTGACTGGCACTTACACATATGAAACAACGTCGGAAAGTAACTCGTTCGGCTTTTGAGTCACATAAAGTATGTGTGTTAATTTTGACACAACTAGCTCTGCATGTTGTCATGCAATTTCCTTACCTCTCAGAAATGATTATGACATAAAAGTGAAGTACGTGACGAGTGTGACGTTAGGAAAACATTAGGCAGCATGGAGAGATTCTGTATGGGACCACCCAACCCAAACGAGTACTGTGTGACGTGCTACCAGGCAGGTATTCGCCGAGGTAGCCGGCTAGCGCAGTCGGTAGAGCGTCAGACTCTTAATCCCAGGTTCGTGGGTTCGAGCCACACGCTGGGAAGAACGGAATTTGTTCCGCTGCAGATGTAAATTACCGTTTTTCTGATTAACGAGATGTAATGGAAAAAGCAACTTTAAACTTTGCCTATGTCTCTGTCAGTCACAAGAAAACTGTATTTGAAGGTGAAGGTGATTTTGTAGACATGTGTGAAAGACATGTTCTGAAATGCAAGTGTTGTTGTTTGGAGAGAACATTGGTTACGTGTCAGATGTGTAGCTAAGCAGTAATGGGTCGTCATAGCTGCAAATATTAGCCGGTAATATGAAGTGTTGTCAGCTGAAGTCGGATGATGCAGACGACCGTAAGGACGAAGTACCCAAGAGTACCGCTAGGCCGCGCCTCTTTAGCTCAGCGGTAGAGCAGTTTTCTAATAAACCAGGAGTCGTAAGTTCCATCCTAAAAGGAGAAAGATGAATTTTGGAAATCAGTTGTGCGTCGTGCCCGTATAGCAAACAGTATCTGTGATGACGAACAATTAGCGACAGGCGTTTTTTTAAGAATTACTCTCAGATGTGATTAAGGCGAATGGCGCAGATAAAGCATTTACCAAAGCGGTACAGCATACGGTGGGACGAGGCAGTCTGAATTACATTTTATAGATGTATTTCTCACATATCTCAGAGCCTCTCGCGGTCGTCGTCGTCGTCGTCGTCGTCGTCGGCGCCGCCGCCGCCGCTTCTGCAGAAGTAGCAAATGGCCAGCGTAGCAAATCCGGCGAGGGACGCCCTGCCTTCGATTCCGAATGCACAAAGTGTGTGGTCTTGTTTCTCAGTCTATATTTGGTCGGTCTCGTAAGAGGTTGAATGTACCGAGTGGGTGGGAAAGAGCAAGCGGCAGCGGCTGTGTAGAACGAAAACACAAATCCTCAGGGGTGTGAGCGTTTCGAGATGAGTCGTATACATGTTATAGTTGGTCGTCAGTGACCGTGTGGCCTAATGGCTAAGGCGTCGGACTTCGGATCTGAAGATTACAGGTTCGAATGCTGTCACGCTCGTGTTTTTCCAGTTCTGAAAAAGAAACGTACCGTTTTAATGTAGCAATTGAGCACTACGAAACCGTCTGAATGTTGCTGTTGACCATTTTTTGCTTGGAGATGCTCTTGAGCTTGAAACACACACAACAAGACCGGTGTTAACTAGCGAAATGGTCGGCAGAGTGCCGACACCGCGAGTTTTGACTGGCACTTACACATCTGAAACAACGTCGGAAAGTAACTCGTTCGGCTTTTGAGTCACATAAAGTATGTGTGTTAATTTTGACGCAACTAGCTCTGCATGTTGTCATGCAATTTCCTTACCTCTCAGAAATGATTATGACATAAAAGTGAAGTACGTGACGAGTGTGACGTTAGGAAAACATTAGGCAGCATGGAGAGATTCTGTATGGGACCACCCAACCCAAACGAGTACTGTGTGACGTGCTACCCGGCAGGTATTCGCCGAGGTAGCCGGCTAGCGCAGTCGGTAGAGCGTCAGACTCTTAATCCCAGGGTCGTGGGTTCGAGCCACACGCTGGGAGGAACGGAATTTTGTTCCGCTGCAGATGTAAATTACCGTTTTTCTGATTAACGAGATGTAATGGAAAAAGCAACTTTAAACTTTGCCTATGTCTCTGTCAGTCACAAGAAAACTGTATTTGAAGGTGAAGGTGATTTTGTAGACATGTGTGAAAGACATGTTCTGAAATGCAAGTGTTGTTGTTTGGAGAGAACATTGGTTACGTGTCAGATGTGTAGCTAAGCAGTAATGGGTCGTCATAGCTGCAAATATTAGCCGGTAATATGAAGTGTTGTCAGCTGAAGTCGGATGTTGCAGACGACCGTAAGGACGAAGTACCCAACAGTACCGCTAGGCCGCGCCTCTATAGCTCAGCGGTAGAGCAGTGCTCTAATAAACCAGGAGTCGTAAGTTCCATCCTAACAGGAGAAAGATGAATTTTGGAAATCAGTTGCGCGTCGTGGCCGTATAGCAAACAGTATCTGTGATGACGAACAATTAGCGACAGGCGTTTTTTTAAGAATTACTCTCAGATGTGATTAAGGCGAATGGCGCAGATAAAGCATTTACCAAAGCGGTACAGCATACGGTGGGACGAGGCAGTCTGAATTACATTTTATAGATGTATTTCTCACATATCTCAGAGCCTCTCGCGGTCGTCGTCGTCGTCGTCGTCGTCGTCGTCGTCGGCGCTTCTGCAGAAGTAGCAAATGGCCAGCGTAGCAAATCCGGCGAGGGACGCCCTGCCTTCGATTCCGAATGCACAAAGTGTGTGGTCTTGTTTCTCAGTCTATATTTGGTCGGTCTCGTAAGAGGTTGAATGTACCGAGTGGGTGGGAAAGAGCAAGCGGCAGCGGCTGTGTAGAACGAAAACACAAATCCTCAGGGGTGTGAGCGTTTTGAGATGAGTCGTATACATGTTATAGTTGGTCGTCAGTGACCGTGTGGCCTAATGGATAAGACGTCGGACTTCGGATCTGAAGATTACAGGTTCGAATGCTGTCACGCTCGTGTTTTTCCAGTTCTGAAAAAGAAACATACCGTTTTAATGTAGCAATTGAGCACTACGAAACCGTCTGAATGTTGCTGTTGACCATTTTTTGCTTGGAGATGCTCTTGAGCTTGAAACACACACAACAAGACCGGTGTTAACTAGCAAAATGGTCGGCAGAGTGCCGACACCGCGAGTTTTGACTGGCACTTACACATATGAAACAACGTCGGAAAGTAACTCGTTCGGCTTTTGAGTCACATGAAGTATGTGTGTTAATTTTGACACAACTAGCTCTGCATGTTGTCATGCAATTTCCTTACCTCTCAGAAATGATTATGACATAAAAGTGAAGTACGTGACGAGTGTGACGTTAGGAAAACATTAGGCAGCATGGAGAGATTCTGTATGGGACCACCCAACCCAAACGAGTACTGTGTGACGTGCTACCCGGCAGGTATTCGCCGAGGTAGCCGGCTAGCGCAGTCGGTAGAGCGTCAGACTCATAATCCCAGGGTCGTGGGTTCGAGCCACACGCTGGGAAGAACGGAATTTGTTCCGCTGCAGATGTAAATTACCGTTTTTCTGATTAACGAAATGTAATGGAAAAAGCAACTTTAAACTTTGCCTATGTCTCTGTCAGTCACAAGAAAACTGTATTTGAAGGTGAAGGTGATTTTGTAGACATGTGTGAAAGACATGTTCTGAAATGCAAGTGTTGTTGTTTGGAGAGAACATTGGTTACGTGTCAGATGTGTAGCTAAGCAGTAATGGGTCGTCATAGCTGCAAATATTAGCCGGTAATATGAAGTGTTGTCAGCTGAAGTCGGATGATGCAGACGACCGTAAGGACGAAGTACCCAAGAGTACCGCTAGGCCGCGCCTCTTTAGCTCAGCGGTAGAGCAGTTTTCTAATAAACCAGGAGTCGTAAGTTCCATCCTAACAGGAGAAAGATGAATTTTGGAAATCAGTTGTGCGTCGTGCCCGTATAGCAAACAGTATCTGTGATGACGAACAATTAGCGACAGGCGTTTTTTTAAGAATTACTCTCAGATGTGATTAAGGCGAATGGCGCAGATAAAGCATTTACCAAAGCGGTACAGCATACGGTGGGACGAGGCAGTCTGAATTACATTTTATAGATGTATTTCTCACATATCTCAGAGCCTCTCGCGGTCGTCGTCGTCGTCGTCGTCGTCGTCGTCGTCGGCGCCGCTTCTGCAGAAGTAGCAAATGGCCAGCGTAGCAAATCCGGCGAGGGACGCCCTGCCTTCGATTCCGAATGCACAAAGTGTGTGGTCTTGTTTCTCAGTCTATATTTGGTCGGTCTCGTAAGAGGTTGAATGTACCGAGTGGGTGGGAAAGAGCAAGCGGCAGCGGCTGTGTAGAACGAAAACACAAATCCTCAGGGGTGTGAGCGTTTCGAGATGAGTCGTATACATGTTACAGTTGGTCGTCAGTGACCGTGTGGCCTAATGGATAAGGCGTCGGACTTCGGATCTGAAGATTACAGGTTCGAATGCTGTCACGCTCGTGTTTTTCCAGTTCTGAAAAAGAAACGTACCGTTTTAATGTAGCAATTGAGCACTACGAAACCGTCTGAATGTTGCTGTTGACCATTTTTTGCTTGGAGATGCTCTTGAGCTTGAAACACACACAACAAGACCGGTGTTAACTAGCGAAATGGTCGGCAGAGTGCCGACACCGCGAGTTTTGACTGGCACTTACACATCTGAAACAACGTCGGAAAGTAACTCGTTCGGCTTTTGAGTCACATAAAGTATGTGTGTTAATTTTGACGCAACTAGCTCTGCATGTTGTCATGCAATTTCCTTACCTCTCAGAAATGATTATGACATAAAAGTGAAGTACGTGACGAGTGTGACGTTAGGAAAACATTAGGCAGCATGGAGAGATTCTGTATGGGACCACCCAACCCAAACGAGTACTGTGTGACGTGCTACGCGGCAGGTATTCGCCGAGGTAGCCGGCTAGCGCAGTCGGTAGAGCGTCAGACTCTTAATCCCAGGGTCGTGGGTTCGAGCCACACGCTGGGAGGAACGGAATTTTGTTCCGCT
Organism: Schistocerca gregaria; assembly: GCF_023897955.1. Classification (NCBI taxonomy): domain Eukaryota; kingdom Metazoa; phylum Arthropoda; class Insecta; order Orthoptera; family Acrididae; genus Schistocerca; species Schistocerca gregaria. The sequence goes on from NC_064926.1 coordinate 228,597, forward strand.
GCAGATGTAAATTACCGTTTTTCTGATTACCGAGATGTAATGGAAAAAGCAACTTTAAACTTTGCCTATGTCTCTGTCAGTCACAAGAAAACTGTATTTGAAGGTGAAGGTGATTTTGTAGACATGTGTGAAAGACATGTTCTGAAATGCAAGTGTTGTTGTTTGGAGAGAACATTGGCTACATGTCAGATGTGTAGCTAAGCAGTAATGGGTCGTCATAGCTGCAAATATTAGCCGGTAATATGAAGTGTTGTCAGCTGAAGTCGGATGTTGCAGACGTCCGTAAGGACGAAGTACCCAACAGTACCGCTAGGCCGCGCCTCTATAGCTCAGCGGTAGAGCAGTGCTCTAATAAACCAGGAGTCGTAAGTTCCATCCTAACAGGAGAAAGATGAATTTTGGAAATCAGTTGCGCGTCGTGGCCGTATAGCAAACAGTATCTGTCATGACGAACAATTAGCGACAGGCGTTTTTTTAAGAATTACTCTCAGATGTGATTAAGGCGAATGGCGCAGATAAAGCATTTACCAAAGCGGTACAGCATACGGTGGGACGAGGCAGTCTGAATTACATTTTATAGATGTAATTCTTACATATCTCAGAGCCTCTCGCGGTCGTCGTCGGCGGCGCTTCTGCAGAAGTAGCAAATGGCCAGCGTAGCAAATCCGGCGAGGGACGCCCTGCCTTCGATTCCGAATGCACAAAGTGTGTGGTCTTGTTTCTCAGTCTATATTTGGTCGGTCTCGTAAGAGGTTGAATGTACCGAGTGGGTGGGAAAGAGCAAGCGGCAGCGGCTGTGTAGAACGAAAACACAAATCCTCAGGGGTGTGAGCGTTTTGAGATGAGTCGTATACATGTTATAGTTGGTCGTCAGTGACCGTGTGGCCTAATGGATAAGACGTCGGACTTCGGATCTGAAGATTACAGGTTCGAATGCTGTCACGCTCGTGTTTTTCCAGTTCTGAAAAAGAAACATACCGTTTTAATGTAGCAATTGAGCACTACGAAACCGTCTGAATGTTGCTGTTGACCATTTTTTGCTTGGAGATGCTCTTGAGCTTGAAACACACACAACAAGACCGGTGTTAACTAGCGAAATGGTCGGCAGAGTGCCGACACCGCGAGTTTTGACTGGCACTTACACATATGAAACAACGTCGGAAAGTAACTCGTTCGGCTTTTGAGTCACATAAAGTATGTGTGTTAATTTTGACACAACTAGCTCTGCATGTTGTCATGCAATTTCCTTACCTCTCAGAAATGATTATGACATAAAAGTGAAGTACGTGACGAGTGTGACGTTAGGAAAACATTAGGCAGCATGGAGAGATTCTGTATGGGACCACCCAACCCAAACGAGTACTGTGTGACGTGCTACCCGGCAGGTATTCGCCGAGGTAGCCGGCTAGCGCAGTTGGTAGAGCGTCAGACTCTTAATCCCAGGTTCGTGGGTTCGAGCCACACGCTGGGAAGAACGGAATTTGTTCCGCTGCAGATGTAAATTACCGTTTTTCTGATTAACGAGATGTAATGGAAAAAGCAACTTTAAACTTTGCCTATGTCTCTGTCAGTCACAAGAAAACTGTATTTGAAGGTGAAGGTGATTTTGTAGACATGTGTGAAAGACATGTTCTGAAATGCAAGTGTTGTTGTTTGGAGAGAACATTGGTTACGTGTCAGATGTGTAGCTAAGCAGTAATGGGTCGTCATAGCTGCAAATATTAGCCGGTAATATGAAGTGTTGTCAGCTGAAGTCGGATGATGCAGACGACCGTAAGGACGAAGTACCCAAGAGTACCGCTAGGCCGCGCCTCTTTAGCTCAGCGGTAGAGCAGTTTTCTAATAAACCAGGAGTCGTAAGTTCCATCCTAAAAGGAGAAAGATGAATTTTGGAAATCAGTTGTGCGTCGTGCCCGTATAGCAAACAGTATCTGTGATGACGAACAATTAGCGACAGGCGTTTTTTTAAGAATTACTCTCAGATGTGATTAAGGCGAATGGCGCAGATAAAGCATTTACCAAAGCGGTACAGCATACGGTGGGACGAGGCAGTCTGAATTACATTTTATAGATGTATTTCTCACATATCTCAGAGCCTCTCGCGGTCGTTGTCGTCGTCGTCGTCGTCGTCGGCGCCGCCGCCGCCGCTTCTGCAGAAGTAGCAAATGGCCAGCGTAGCAAATCCGGCGAGGGACGCCCTGCCTTCGATTCCGAATGCACAAAGTGTGTGGTCTTGTTTCTCAGTCTATATTTGGTCGGTCTCGTAAGAGGTTGAATGTACCGAGTGGGTGGGAAAGAGCAAGCGGCAGCGGCTGTGTAGAACGAAAACACAAATCCTCAGGGGTGTGAGCGTTTCGAGATGAGTCGTATACATGTTATAGTTGGTCGTCAGTGACCGTGTGGCCTAATGGATAAGGCGTCGGACTTCGGATCTGAAGATTACAGGTTCGAATGCTGTCACGCTCGTGTTTTTCCAGTTCTGAAAAAGAAACGTACCGTTTTAATGTAGCAATTGAGCACTACGAAACCGTCTGAATGTTGCTGTTGACCATTTTTTGCTTGGAGATGCTCTTGAGCTTGAAACACACACAACAAGACCGGTGTTAACTAGCGAAATGGTCGGCAGAGTGCCGACACCGCGAGTTTTGACTGGCACTTACACATCTGAAACAACGTCGGAAAGTAACTCGTTCGGCTTTTGAGTCACATAAAGTATGTGTGTTAATTTTGACGCAACTAGCTCTGCATGTTGTCATGCAATTTCCTTACCTCTCAGAAATGATTATGACATAAAAGTGAAGTACGTGACGAGTGTGACGTTAGGAAAACATTAGGCAGCATGGAGAGATTCTGTATGGGACCACCCAACCCAAACGAGTACTGTGTGACGTGCTACCCGGCAGGTATTCGCCGAGGTAGCCGGCTAGCGCAGTCGGTAGAGCGTCAGACTCTTAATCCCAGGGTCGTGGGTTCGAGCCACACGCTGGGAGGAACGGAATTTTGTTCCGCTGCAAATGTAAATTACCGTTTTTCTGATTACCGAGATGTAATGGAAAAAGCAACTTTAAACTTTGCCTATGTCTCTGTCAGTCACAAGAAAACTGTATTTGAAGGTGAAGGTGATTTTGTAGACATGTGTGAAAGACATGTTCTGAAATGCAAGTGTTGTTGTTTGGAGAGAACATTGGCTACGTGTCAGATGTGTAGCTAAGCAGTAATGGGTCGTCATAGCTGCAAATATTAGCCGGTAATATGAAGTGTTGTCAGCTGAAGTCGGATGTTGCAGACGACCGTATGGACGAAGTACCCAACAGTACCGCTAGGCCGCGCCTCTATAGCTCAGCGGTAGAGCAGTGCTCTAATAAACCAGGAGTCGTAAGTTCCATCCTAACAGGAGAAAGATGAATTTTGGAAATCAGTTGCGCGTCGTGGCCGTATAGCAAACAGTATCTGTGATGACGAACAATTAGCGACAGGCGTTTTTTTAAGAATCACTCTCAGATGCGATTAAGGCGAATGGCGCAGATAAAGCATTTGCCAAAGCGGTACAGCATAAGGTGGGACGAGGCAGTCTGAATTACATTTTATAGATGTATTTCTCACATATCTCAGAGCCTCTCGCGATATTCGTCGTCGTCGTCGTCGTCGTCGTCGTCGTCGTCGTCGTCGCCGTCGCCGCCGCCGCCGCTTCTGCAGAAGTAGCAAATGGCAATCGTAGCAAATGCGGCGAGGGACGCCCTGCCTTCGATTCCGAATGCACAAAGTGTGTGGTCTTGTTTCTCAGTCTATATTTGGTCGGTCACGTCAGAGGTTGAATGTAACGAATGGGTGGGAAAGAGCAAGGGGCAGCGGCTGTGTAGAACGAAAACACAAATCCTCAGGGGTGTGAGCGTTTCGAGATGAGTCGTATACATGTAAATGTTGGTCGTCAGTGACCGTGTGGCCTAATGGATAAGGCGTCGGACTTCGGATCTGAAGATTACAGTTTCGAATGCTGTCACGCTTGTGTTTTTCCAGTTCTGAAAAAGAAACATACCGTTTTAATGTAGCAATTGAGCACTACGAAACCGTCTGAATGTTGCTGTTGACAATTTTTGCTTGGAGATGCTCTTGAGCTTGAAACACACACAACAAGACCGGTGTTAACTAGCGAAATGGTCGGCAGAGTGCCGACACCGCGACTTTTGACTGGCACTTACACATATGAAACAACGTCGGAAAGTAACTCGTTCGGCTTTTGAGTCACATAAAGTATGTGTGTTAATTTTGACACAACTAGCTCTGCATGTTGTCATGCAATTTCCTTACCTCTCAGAAATGATTATGACATAAAAGTGAAGTACGTGACGAGTGTGACGTTAGGAAAACATTAGGCAGCATGGAGAGATTCTGTATGGGACCACCCAACCCAAACGAGTACTGTGTGACGTGCTACCCGGCAGGTATTCGCCGAGGTAGCCGGCTAGCGCAGTCGGTAGAGCGTCAGACTCTTAATCCCAGGGTCGTGGTTTCGAGCCACACGCTGGGAGGAACGGAATTTGTTCCGCTGCAGATGTAAATTACCGTTTTTCTGATTAACGAGATGTAATGGAAAAAGCAACATTAAACTTTGCCTATGTCTCTGTCAGTCACAAGAAAACTGTATTTGAAGGTGAAGGTGATTTTGTAGACATGTGTGAAAGACATGTTCTGAAATGCAAGTGTTGTTGTTTGGAGAGAACATTGGTTACGTGTCAGATGTGTAGCTAAGCAGTAATGGGTCGTCATAGCTGCAAATATTAGCCGGTAATATGAAGTGTTGTCAGCTGAAGTCGGATGATGCAGACAACCGTAAGGACGAAGTACCCAACAGTACCGCTAGGCCGCGCCTCTTTAGCTCAGCGGTAGAGCAGTTTTCTAATAAACCAGGAGTCGTAAGTTCCATCCTAACAGGAGAAAGATGAATTTTGGAAATCAGTTGTGCGTCGTGCCCGTATAGCAAACAGTATCTGTGATGACGAACAATTAGCGACAGGCGTTTTTTTAAGAATTACTCTCAGATGTGATTAAGGCGAATGGCGCAGATAAAGCATTTACCAAAGCGGTACAGCATACGGTGGGACGAGGCAGTCTGAATTACATTTTATAGATGTATTTCTCACATATCTCAGAGCCTCTCTCGGTCGTCGTCGTCGTCGTCGTCGTCGTCGTCGTCGCCGCTTCTGCAGAAGTAGCAAATGGCCAGCGTAGCAAATCCGGCGAGGGACGCCCTGCCTTCGATTCCGAATGCACAAAGTGTGTGGTCTTGTTTCTCAGTCTATATTTGGTCGGTCTCGTAAGAGGTTGAATGTACCGAGTGGGTGGAAAAGAGCAAGCGGCAGCGGCTGTGTAGAACGAAAACACAAATCCTCAGGGGTGTGAGCGTTTCGAGATGAGTCGTATACATGTTATAGTTGGTCGTCAGTGACCGTGTGGCCTAATGGATAAGGCGTCGGACTTCGGATCTGAAGATTACAGGTTCGAATGCTGTCACGCTCGTGTTTTTCCAGTTCTGAAAAAGAAACGTACCGTTTTAATGTAGCAATTGAGCACTACGAAACCGTCTGAATGTTGCTGTTGACCATTTTTTGCTTGGAGATGCTCTTGAGCTTGAAACACACACAACAAGACCGGTGTTAACTAGCGAAATGGTCGGCAGAGTGCCGACACCGCGAGTTTTGACTGGCACTTGCACATCTGAAACAACGTCGGAAAGTAACTCGTTCGGCTTTTGAGTCACATAAAGTATGTGTGTTAATTTTGACGCAACTAGCTCTGCATGTTGTCATGCAATTTCCTTACCTCTCAGAAATGATTATGACATAAAAGTGAAGTACGTGACGAGTGTGACGTTAGGAAAACATTAGGCAGCATGGAGAGATTCTGTATGGGACCACCCAACCCAAACGAGTACTGTGTGACGTGCTACCCGGCAGGTATTCGCCGAGGTAGCCGGCTAGCGCAGTCGGTAGAGCGTCAGACTCTTAATCCCAGGGTCGTGGGTTCGAGCCACACGCTGGGAGGAACGGAATTTTGTTCCGCTGCAGATGTAAATTACCGTTTTTCTGATTACCGAGATGTAATGGAAAAAGCAACTTTAAACTTTGCCTATGTCTCTGTCAGTCACAAGAAAACTGTATTTGAAGGTGAAGGTGATTTTGTAGACATGTGTGAAAGACATGTTCTGAAATGCAAGTGTTGTTGTTTGGAGAGAACATTGGCTACGTGTCAGATGTGTAGCTAAGCAGTAATGGGTCGTCATAGCTGCAAATATTAGCCGGTAATATGAAGTGTTGTCAGCTGAAGTCGGATGTTGCAGACGACCGTAAGGACGAAGTACCCAACAGTACCGCTAGGCCGCGCCTCTATAGCTCAGCGGTAGAGCAGTGCTCTAATAAACCAGGAGTCGTAAGTTCCATCCTAACAGGAGAAAGATGAATTTTGGAAATCAGTTGCGCGTCGTGGCCGTATAGCAAACAGTATCTGTGATGACGAACAATTAGCGACAGGCGTTTTTTTAAGAATTACTCTCAGATGTGATTAAGGCGAATGGCGCAGATAAAGCATTTACCAAAGCGGTACAGCATACGGTGGGACGCGGCAGTCTGAATTACATTTTATAGATGTATTTCTCACATATCTCAGAGCCTCTCGCGGTCGTCGTCGTCGTCGTCGTCGGCGCTTCTGCAGAAGTAGCAAATGGCCAGCGTAGCAAATCCGGCGAGGGACGCCCTGCCTTCGATTCCGAATGCACAAAGTGTGTGGTCTTGTTTCTCAGTCTATATTTGGTCGGTCTCGTAAGAGGTTGAATGTACCGAGTGGGTGGAAAAGAGCAAGCGGCAGCGGCTGTGTAGAACGAAAACACAAATCCTCAGGGGTGTGAGCGTTTCGAGATGAGTCGTATACATGTTATAGTTGGTCGTCAGTGACCGTGTGGCCTAATGGATAAGGCGTCGGACTTCGGATCTGAAGATTACAGGTTCGAATGCTGTCACGCTCGTGTTTTTCCAGTTCTGAAAAAGAAACGTACCGTTTTAATGTAGCAATTGAGCACTACGAAACCGTCTGAATGTTGCTGTTGACCATTTTTTGCTTGGAGATGCTCTTGAGCTTGAAACACACACAACAAGACCGGTGTTAACTAGTGAAATGGTCGGCAGAGTGCCGACACCGCGAGTTTTGAATGGCACTTACACATCTGAAACAACGTCGGAAAGTAACTCGTTCGGCTTTTGAGTCACATAAAGTATGTGTGTTAATTTTGACGCAACTAGCTCTGCATGTTGTCATGCAATTTCCTTACCTCTCAGAAATGATTATGACATAAAAGTGAAGTACGTGACGAGTGTGATGTTAGGAAAACATTAGGCAGCATGGAGAGATTCTGTATGGGACCACCCAACCCAAACGAGTACTGTGTGACGTGCTACCCGGCAGGTATTCGCCGAGGTAGCCGGCTAGCGCAGTTGGTAGAGCGTCAGACTCTTAATTCCAGGGTCGTGGGTTCGAGCCACACGCTGGGAGGAACGGAATTTTGTTCCGCTGCAGATGTAAATTACCGTTTTTCTGATTAACGAGATGTAATGGAAAAAGCAACTTTAAACTTTGCCTATGTCTCTGTCAGTCACAAGAAAACTGTATTTGAAGGTGAAGGTGATTTTGTAGACATGTGTGAAAGACATGTTCTGAAATGCAAGTGTTGTTGTTTGGAGAGAACATTGGTTACGTGTCAGATGTGTAGCTAAGCAGTAATGGGTCGTCATAGCTGCAAATATTAGCCGGTAATATGAAGTGTTGTCAGCTGAAGTCGGATGATGCAGACGACCGTAAGGACGAAGTACCCAACAGTACCGCTAGGCCGCGCCTCTTTAGCTCAGCGGTAGAGCAGTGTTCTAATAAACCAGGAGTCGTAAGTTCCATCCTAACAGGAGAAAGATGAATTTTGGAAATCAGTTGCGCGTCGTGGCCGTATAGCAAACAGTATCTGTGATGACGAACAATTAGGGACAGGCGTTTTTTTAAGAATTACTCTCAGATGTGATTAAGGCGAATGGCGCAGATAAAGCATTTAAGAAAGCGGTACAGCATACGGTGGGACGAGGCAGTCTGAATTACATTTTATAGATGTATTTCTCACGTATCTCAGAGCCTCTCGCGGTCGTCGTCGTCGTCGTCGTCGTCGTCGTCGTCGTCGTCGTCGTCGTCGGCGCCGCCGCCGCTTCTGCAGAACTATTAAATGGCCAGCGTTGCAAATCCGGCGAGGGACGCCCTGCCTTCGATTCCGAATGCACAAAGTGTGTGGTCTTGTTTCTCAGTCTATATTTGGTCGGTCTCGTAAGAGGTTGAATGTACCGAGTGGGTGGGAAAGAGCAAGCGGCAGCGGCTGTGTAGAACGAAAACACAAATCGTCAGGGGTGTGAGCGTTTCAAGATGAGTCGTATACATGTTATAGTTGGTCGTCAGTGACCGTGTGGCCTAATGGATAAGGCGTCAGACCTCGGATCTGAAGATTACAGGTTCGAATGCTGTCACGCTCATGTTTTTCCAGTTCTGAAAAAGAAACATACCGTTTTAATGTAGCAATTGAGCACTACGATACCGTCTGAATGTTGCTGTTGACCATTTTTTGCTTGGAGATGCTCTTGAGCTTGAAACACACACAACAAGACCGGTGTTAACTAGTGAAATGGTCGGCAGAGTGCCGACACCGCGAGTTTTGAATGGCACTTACACATCTGAAACAACGTCGGAAAGTAACTCGTTCGGCTTTTGAGTCACATAAAGTATGTGTGTTAATTTTGACGCAACTAGCTCTGCATGTTGTCATGCAATTTCCTTACCTCTCAGAAATGATTATGACATAAAAGTGAAGTACGTGACGAGTGTGATGTTAGGAAAACATTAGGCAGCATGGAGAGATTCTGTATGGGACCACCCAACCCAAACGAGTACTGTGTGACGTGCTACCCGGCAGGTATTCGCCGAGGTAGCCGGCTAGCGCAGTTGGTAGAGCGTCAGACTCTTAATTCCAGGGTCGTGGGTTCGAGCCACACGCTGGGAGGAACGGAATTTTGTTCCGCTGCAGATGTAAATTACCGTTTTTCTGATTAACGAGATGTAATGGAAAAAGCAACTTTAAACTTTGCCTATGTCTCTGTCAGTCACAAGAAAACTGTATTTGAAGGTGAAGGTGATTTTGTAGACATGTGTGAAAGACATGTTCTGAAATGCAAGTGTTGTTGTTTGGAGAGAACATTGGTTACGTGTCAGATGTGTAGCTAAGCAGTAATGGGTCGTCATAGCTGCAAATATTTGCCGGTAATATGAAGTGTTGTCAGCTGAAGTCGGATGATGCAGACGACCGTAAGGACGAAGTACCCAACAGTACCGCTAGGCCGCGCCTCTTTAGCTCAGCGGTAGAGCAGTGTTCTAATAAACCAGGAGTCGTAAGTTCCATCCTAACAGGAGAAAGATGAATTTTGGAAATCAGTTGCGCGTCGTGGCCGTATAGCAAACAGTATCTGTGATGACGAACAATTAGCGACAGGCGTTTTTTTAAGAATTACTCTCAGATGTGATTAAGGCGAATGGCGCAGATAAAGCATTTACCAAAGCGGTACAGCATACGGTGGGACGAGGCAGTCTGAATTACATTTTATAGATGTATTTCTCACATATCTCAGAGCCTCTCTCGGTCGCCGTCGTCGTCGTCGTCGTCGTCGTCGTCGTCGCCGCCGCGGCTTCTGCAGAAGTAGCAAATGGCCAGCGTAGCAAATCCGGCGAGGGACGCCCTGCCTTCGATTCCGAATGCACAAAGTGTGTGGTCTTGTTTCTCAGTCTATATTTGGTCGGTCTCGTAAGAGGTTGAATGTACCGAGTGGGTGGAAAAGAGCAAGCGGCAGCGGCTGTGTAGAACGAAAACACAAATCCTCAGGGGTGTGAGCGTTTCGAGATGAGTCGTATACATGTTATGGTTGGTCGTCAGTGACCGTGTGGCCTAATGGATAAGGCGTCGGACTTCGGATCTGAAGATTACAGGTTCGAATGCTGTCACGCTCGTGTTTTTCCAGTTCTGAAAAAGAAACGTACCGTTTTAATGTAGCAATTGAGCACTACGAAACCGTCTGAATGTTGCTGTTGACCAATTTTTGCTTGGAGATGCTCTTGAGCTTGAAACACACACAACAAGACCGGTGTTAACTAGCGAAATGGTCGGCAGAGTGCCGACACCGCGAGTTTTGACTGGCACTTACACATCTGAAACAACGTCGGAAAGTAACTCGTTCGGCTTTTGAGTCACATAAAGTATGTGTTTTAATTTTGACGCAACTAGCTCTGCATGTTGTCATGCAATTTCCTTACCTCTCAGAAATGATTATGACATAAAAGTGAAGTACGTGACGAGTGTGACGTTAGGAAAACATTAGGCAGCATGGAGAGATTCTGTATGGGACCACCCAACCCAAACGAGTACTGTGTGACGTGCTACCCGGCAGGTATTCGCCGAGGTAGCCGGCTAGCTCAGTCGGTAGAGCGTCAGACTCTTAATCCCAGGGTCGTGGGTTCGAGCCACACGCTGGGAGGAACGGAATTTTGTTCCGCTGCAGATGTAAATTACCGTTTTTCTGATTAACGAGATGTAATGGAAAAAGCAACTTTAAACTTTGCCTATGTCTCTGTCAGTCACAAGAAAACTGTATTTGAAGGTGAAGGTGATTTTGTAGACATGTGTGAAAGACATGTTCTGAAATGCAAGTGTTGTTGTTTGGAGAGAACATTGGTTACGTGTCAGATGTGTAGCTAAGCAGTAATGGGTCGTCATAGCTGCAAATATTAGCCGGTAATATGAAGTGTTGTCAGCTGAAGTCGGATGATGCAGACGACCGTAAGGACGAAGTACCCAACAGTACCGCTAGGCCGCGCCTCTTTAGCTCAGCGGTAGAGCAGTGTTCTAATAAACCAGGAGTCGTAAGTTCCATCCTAACAGGAGAAAGATGAATTTTGGGAATCAGTTGCGCGTCGTGCCCGTATAGCAAACAGTATCTGTGATGACGAACAATTAGCGACAGGCGTTTTTTTAAGAATTACTCTCAGATGTGATTAAGGCGAATGGCGCAGATAAAGCATTTACCAAAGCGGTACAGCATACGGTGGGACGAGGCAGTCTGAATTACATTTTATAGATGTATTTCTCACATATCTCAGAGCCTCTCTCGGTCGTCGTCGTCGTCGTCGTCGTCGCCGCCGCGGCTTCTGCAGAAGTAGCAAATGGCCAGCGTAGCAAATCCGGCGAGGGACGCCCTGCCTTCGATTCCGAATGCACAAAGTGTGTGGTCTTGTTTCTCAGTCTATATTTGGTCGGTCTCGTAAGAGGTTGAATGTACCGAGTGGGTGGAAAAGAGCAAGCGGCAGCGGCTGTGTAGAACGAAAACACAAATCCTCAGGGGTGTGAGCGTTTCGAGATGAGTCGTATACATGTTATGGTTGGTCGTCAGTGACCGTGTGGCCTAATGGATAAGGCGTCGGACTTCGGATCTGAAGATTACAGGTTCGAATGCTGTCACGCTCGTGTTTTTCCAGTTCTGAAAAAGAAACGTACCGTTTTAATGTAGCAATTGAGCACTACGAAACCGTCTGAATGTTGCTGTTGACCAATTTTTGCTTGGAGATGCTCTTGAGCTTGAAACACACACAACAAGACCGGTGTTAACTAGCGAAATGGTCGGCAGAGTGCCGACACCGCGAGTTTTGACTGGCACTTACACATCTGAAACAACGTCGGAAAGTAACTCGTTCGGCTTTTGAGTCACATAAAGTATGTGTTTTAATTTTGACGCAACTAGCTCTGCATGTTGTCATGCAATTTCCTTACCTCTCAGAAATGATTATGACATAAAAGTGAAGTACGTGACGAGTGTGACGTTAGGAAAACATTAGGCAGCATGGAGAGATTCTGTATGGGACCACCCAACCCAAACGAGTACTGTGTGACGTGCTACCCGGCAGGTATTCGCCGAGGTAGCCGGCTAGCTCAGTCGGTAGAGCGTCAGACTCTTAATCCCAGGGTCGTGGGTTCGAGCCACACGCTGGGAGGAACGGAATTTTGTTCCGCTGCAGATGTAAATTACCGTTTTTCTGATTAACGAGATGTAATGGAAAAAGCAACTTTAAACTTTGCCTATGTCTCTGTCAGTCACAAGAAAACTGTATTTGAAGGTGAAGGTGATTTTGTAGACATGTGTGAAAGACATGTTCTGAAATGCAAGTGTTGTTGTTTGGAGAGAACATTGGTTACGTGTCAGATGTGTAGCTAAGCAGTAATGGGTCGTCATAGCTGCAAATATTAGCCGGTAATATGAAGTGTTGTCAGCTGAAGTCGGATGATGCAGACGACCGTAAGGACGAAGTACCCAACAGTACCGCTAGGCCGCGCCTCTTTAGCTCAGCGGTAGAGCAGTGTTCTAATAAACCAGGAGTCGTAAGTTCCATCCTAACAGGAGAAAGATGAATTTTGGGAATCAGTTGCGCGTCGTGCCCGTATAGCAAACAGTGTCTGTGATGACGAACAATTAGCGACAGGCGTTTTTTTAAGAATTACTCTCAGATGTGATTAAGGCGAATGGCGCAGATAAAGCATTTACCAAAGCGGTACAGCATACGGTGGGACGAGGCAGTCTGAATTACATTTTATAGATGTATTTCTCACATATCTCAGAGCCTCTCTCGGTCGTCGTCGTCGTCGTCGTCGTCGTCGCCGCCGCGGCTTCTGCAGAAGTAGCAAATGGCCAGCGTAGCAAATCCGGCGAGGGACGCCCTGCCTTCGATTCCGAATGCACAAAGTGTGTGGTCTTGTTTCTCAGTCTATATTTGGTCGGTCTCGTAAGAGGTTGAATGTACCGAGTGGGTGGAAAAGAGCAAGCGGCAGCGGCTGTGTAGAACGAAAACACAAATCCTCAGGGGTGTGAGCGTTTCGAGATGAGTCGTATACATGTTATGGTTGGTCGTCAGTGACCGTGTGGCCTAATGGATAAGGCGTCGGACTTCGGATCTGAAGATTACAGGTTCGAATGCTGTCACGCTCGTGTTTTTCCAGTTCTGAAAAAGAAACGTACCGTTTTAATGTAGCAATTGAGCACTACGAAACCGTCTGAATGTTGCTGTTGACCAATTTTTGCTTGGAGATGCTCTTGAGCTTGAAACACACACAACAAGACCGGTGTTAACTAGCGAAATGGTCGGCAGAGTGCCGACACCGCGAGTTTTGACTGGCACTTACACATCTGAAACAACGTCGGAAAGTAACTCGTTCGGCTTTTGAGTCACATAAAGTATGTGTGTTAATTTTGACGCAACTAGCTCTGCATGTTGTCATGCAATTTTCTTACCTCTCAGAAATGATTATGACATAAAAGTGAAGTACGTGACGAGTGTGACGTTAGGAAAACATTAGGCAGCATGGAGAGATTCTGTATGGGACCACCCAACCCAAACGAGTACTGTGTGACGTGCTACCCGGCAGGTATTCGCCGAGGTAGCCGGCTAGCGCAGTCGGTAGAGCGTCAGACTCTTAATCCCAGGGTCGTGGGTTCGAGCCACACGCTGGGAGGAACGGAATTTTGTTCCGCTGCAGATGTAAATTACCGTTTTTCTGATTAACGAGATGTAATGGAAAAAGCAACTTTAAACTTTGCCTATGTCTCTGTCAGTCACAAGAAAACTGTATTTGAAGGTGAAGGTGATTTTGTAGACATGTGTGAAAGACATGTTCTGAAATGCAAGTGTTGTTGTTTGGAGAGAACATTGGTTACGTGTCAGATGTGTAGCTAAGCAGTAATGGGTCGTCATAGCTGCAAATATTAGCCGGTAATATGAAGTGTTGTCAGCTGAAGTCGGATGATGCAGACGGCCGTAAGGACGAAGTACCCAAGAGTACCGCTAGGCCGCGCCTCTTTAGCTCAGCGGTAGAGCAGTGTTCTAATAAACCAGGAGTCGTAAGTTCCATCCTAACAGGAGAAAGATGAATTTTGGAAATCAGTTGCGCGTCGTGGCCGTATAGCAAACAGTATCTGTGATGACGAACAATAAGCGACAGGCGTTTTTTTAAGAATTACTCTCAGATGTGATTAAGGCGAATGGCGCAGATAAAGCATTTACCAAAGCGGTACAGCATACGTTGGGACGAGGCGGTCTGAATTACATTTTATAGATGTATTTCTCACATATCTCAGAGCCTCTCGCGGTCGTCGTCGTCGTCGTCGTCGTCGTCGTCGTCGTCGTCGTCGTCGTCGGCGCCGCCGCCGCCGCCGCTTCTGCAGAACTAGCAAATGGGCAGCGTTGCAAATCCGGCGAGGGACGCCCTGCCTTCGATTCCGAATGCACAAAGTGTGTGGTCTTGTTTCTCAGTCTATATTTGGTCGGTCTCGTAAGAGGTTGAATGTACCGAGTGGGTGGGAAAGAGCAAGCGGCAGCGGCTGTGTAGAACGAAAACACAAATCCTCAGGGGTGTGAGCGTTTCGAGATGAGTCGTATACATGTTATGGTTGGTCGTCAGTGACCGTGTGGCCTAATGGATAAGGCGTCGGACTTCGGATCTGAAGATTACAGGTTCGAATGCTGTCACGCTCGTGTTTTTCCAGTTCTGAAAAAGAAACGTACCGTTTTAATGTAGCAATTGAGCACTACGAAACCGTCTGAATGTTGCTGTTGACCAATTTTTGCTTGGAGATGCTCTTGAGCTTGAAACACACACAACAAGACCGGTGTTAACTAGCGAAATGGTCGGCAGAGTGCCGACACCGCGAGTTTTGACTGGCACTTACACATCTGAAACAACGTCGGAAAGTAACTCGTTCGGCTTTTGAGTCACATAAAGTATGTGTGTTAATTTTGACGCAACTAGCTCTGCATGTTGTCATGCAATTTCCTTACCTCTCAGAAATGATTATGACATAAAAGTGAAGTACGTGACGAGTGTGACGTTAGGAAAACATTAGGCAGCATGGAGAGATTCTGTATGGGACCACCCAACCCAAACGAGTACTGTGTGACGTGCTACCCGGCAGGTATTCGCCGAGGTAGCCGGCTAGCGCAGTCGGTAGAGCGTCAGACTCTTAATCCCAGGGTCGTGGGTTCGAGCCACACGCTGGGAGGAACGGAATTTTGTTCCGCTGCAGATGTAAATTACCGTTTTTCTGATTAACGAGATGTAATGGAAAAAGCAACTTTAAACTTTGCCTATGTCTCTGTCAGTCACAAGAAAACTGTATTTGAAGGTGAAGGTGATTTTGTAGAC
Source organism: Schistocerca gregaria (assembly GCF_023897955.1). Lineage (NCBI taxonomy): Eukaryota > Metazoa > Arthropoda > Insecta > Orthoptera > Acrididae > Schistocerca > Schistocerca gregaria. The sequence goes on from NC_064926.1 coordinate 243,907, forward strand.
ATGTGTGAAAGACATGTTCTGAAATGCAAGTGTTGTTGTTTGGAGAGAACATTGGTTACGTGTCAGATGTGTAGCTAAGCAGTAATGGGTCGTCATAGCTGCAAATATTAGCCGGTAATATGAAGTGTTGTCAGCTGAAGTCGGATGATGCAGACGACCGTAAGGACGAAGTACCCAACAGTACCGCTAGGCCGCGCCTCTTTAGCTCAGCGGTAGAGCAGTGTTCTAATAAACCAGGAGTCGTAAGTTCCATCCTAACAGGAGAAAGATGAATTTTGGGAATCAGTTGCGCGTCGTGCCCGTATAGCAAACAGTATCTGTGATGACGAACAATTAGCGACAGGCGTTTTTTTAAGAAATACTCTCAGATGTGATTAAGGCGAATGGCGCAGATAAAGCATTTACCAAAGCGGTACAGCATACGGTGGGACGAGGCAGTCTGAATTACATTTTATAGATGTATTTCTCACATATCTCAGAGCCTCTCTCGGTCGTCGTCGTCGTCGTCGTCGTCGTCGCCGCCGCGGCTTCTGCAGAAGTAGCAAATGGCCAGCGTAGCAAATCCGGCGAGGGACGCCCTGCCTTCGATTCCGAATGCACAAAGTGTGTGGTCTTGTTTCTCAGTCTATATTTGGTCGGTCTCGTAAGAGGTTGAATGTACCGAGTGGGTGGGAAAGAGCAAGCGGCAGCGGCTGTGTAGAACGAAAACACAAATCCTCAGGGGTGTGAGCGTTTCGAGATGAGTCGTATACATGTTATGGTCGGTCGTCAGTGACCGTGTGGCCTAATGGATAAGGCGTCGGACTTCGGATCTGAAGATTACAGGTTCGAATGCTGTCACGCTCGTGTTTTTCCAGTTCTGAAAAAGAAACGTACCGTTTTAATGTAGCAATTGAGCACTACGAAACCGTCTGAATGTTGCTGTTGACCAATTTTTGCTTGGAGATGCTCTTGAGCTTGAAACACACACAACAAGACCGGTGTTAACTAGCGAAATGGTCGGCAGAGTGCCGACACCGCGAGTTTTGACTGGCACTTACACATCTGAAACAACGTCGGAAAGTAACTCGTTCGGCTTTTGAGTCACATAAAGTATGTGTGTTAATTTTGACGCAACTAGCTCTGCATGTTGTCATGCAATTTCCTTACCTCTCAGAAATGATTATGACATAAAAGTGAAGTACGTGACGAGTGTGACGTTAGGAAAACATTAGGCAGCATGGAGAGATTCTGTATGGGACCACCCAACCCAAACGAGTACTGTGTGACGTGCTACCCGGCAGGTATTCGCCGAGGTAGCCGGCTAGCGCAGTCGGTAGAGCGTCAGACTCTTAATCCCAGGGTCGTGGGTTCGAGCCACACGCTGGGAGGAACGGAATTTTGTTCCGCTGCAGATGTAAATTACCGTTTTTCTGATTAACGAGATGTAATGGAAAAAGCAACTTTAAACTTTGCCTATGTCTCTGTCAGTCACAAGAAAACTGTATTTGAAGGTGAAGGTGATTTTGTAGACATGTGTGAAAGACATGTTCTGAAATGCAAGTGTTGTTGTTTGGAGAGAACATTGGTTACGTGTCAGATGTGTAGCTAAGCAGTAATGGGTCGTCATAGCTGCAAATATTAGCCGGTAATATGAAGTGTTGTCAGCTGAAGTCGGATGATGCAGACGACCGTAAGGACGAAGTACCCAACAGTACCGCTAGGCCGCGCCTCTTTAGCTCAGCGGTAGAGCAGTGTTCTAATAAACCAGGAGTCGTAAGTTCCATCCTAACAGGAGAAAGATGAATTTTGGAAATCAGTTGCGCGTCGTGCCCGTATAGCAAACAGTATCTGTGATGACGAACAATTAGCGACAGGCGTTTTTTTAAGAATTACTCTCAGATGTGATTAAGGCGAATGGCGCAGATAAAGCATTTACCAAAGCGGTACAGCATACGGTGGGACGAGGCAGTCTGAATTACATTTTATAGATGTATTTCTCACATATCTCAGAGCCTCTCTCGGTCGTCGTCGTCGTCGTCGTCGTCGTCGTCGTCGCCGCCGCCGCTTCTAGAGAAGTAGCAAATGGCCAGCGTAGCAAATCCGGCGAGGGACGCCCTGCCTTCGATTCCGAATGCACAAAGTGTGTGGTCTTGTTTCTCAGTCTATATTTGGTCGGTCTCGTAAGAGGTTGAATGTACCGAGTGGGTGGAAAAGAGCAAGCGGCAGCGGCTGTGTAGAACGAAAACACAAATCCTCAGGGGTGTGAGCGTTTCGAGATGAGTCGTATACATGTTATGGTTGGTCGTCAGTGACCGTGTGGCCTAATGGATAAGGCGTCGGACTTCGGATCTGAAGATTACAGGTTCGAATGCTGTCACGCTCGTGTTTTTCCAGTTCTGAAAAAGAAACGTACCGTTTTAATGTAGCAATTGAGCACTACGAAACCGTCTGAATGTTGCTGTTGACCATTTTTTGCTTGGAGATGCTCTTGAGCTTGAAACACACACAACAAGACCGGTGTTAACTATTGAAATGGTCGGCAGAGTGCCGACACCGCGAGTTTTGACTGGCACTTACACATCTAAAACAACGTCGGAAAGTAACTCGTTCGGCTTTTGAGTCACATAAAGTATGTGTGTTACTTTTGACGCAACTAGCTCTGCATGTTGTCATGCAATTTCCTTACCTCTCAGATATGATTATGACATAAAAGTGAAGTACGTGACGAGTGTGACGTTAGGAAAACATTAGGCAGCATGGAGAGATTCTGTATGGGACCACCCAACCCAAACGAGTACTGTGTGACGTGCTACCCGGCAGGTATTCGCCGAGGTAGCCGGCTAGCGCAGTCGGTAGAGCGTCAGACTCTTAATCCCAGGGTCGTGGGTTCGAGCCACACGCTGGGAGGAACGGAATTTTGTTCCGCTGCAGATGTAAATTACCGTTTTTCTGATTAACGAGATGTAATGGAAAAAGCAACTTTAAACTTTGCCTATGTCTCTGTCAGTCACAAGAAAACTGTATTTGAAGGTGAAAGTGATTTTGTAGACATGTGTGAAAGACATGTTCTGAAATGCAAGTGTTGTTGTTTGGAGAGAACATTGGTTACGTGTCAGATGTGTAGCTAAGCAGTAATGGGTCGTCATAGCTGCAAATATTAGCCGGTAATATGAAGTGTTGTCAGCTGAAGTCGGATGATGCAGACGACCGTAAGGACGAAGTACCCAACAGTACCGCTAGGCCGCGCCTCTTTAGCTCAGCGGTAGAGCAGTGTTCTAATAAACCAGGAGTCGTAAGTTCCATCCTAACAGGAGAAAGATGAATTTTGGAAATCAGTTGCGCGTCGTGGCCGTATAGCAAACAGTATCTGTGATGACGAACAATAAGCGACAGGCGTTTTTTTAAGAATTACTCTCAGATGTGATTAAGGCGAATGGCGCAGATAAAGCATTTACCAAAGCGGTACAGCATACGTTGGGACGAGGCGGTCTGAATTACATTTTATAGATGTATTTCTCACATATCTCAGAGCCTCTCGCGGTCGTCGTCGTCGTCGTCGTCGTCGTCGTCGTCGGCGCTTCTGCAGAACTAGCAAATGGGCAGCGTTGCAAATCCGGCGAGGGACGCCCTGCCTTCGATTCCGAATGCACAAAGTGTGTGGTCTTGTTTCTCAGTCTATATTTGGTCGGTCTCGTAAGAGGTTGAATGTACCGAGTGGGTGGGAAAGAGCAAGCGGCAGCGGCTGTGTAGAACGAAAACACAAATCCTCAGGGGTGTGAGCGTTTCGAGATGAGTCGTATACATGTTATGGTTGGTCGTCAGTGACCGTGTGGCCTAATGGATAAGGCGTCGGACTTCGGATCTGAAGATTACAGGTTCGAATGCTGTCACGCTCGTGTTTTTCCAGTTCTGAAAAAGAAACGTACCGTTTTAATGTAGCAATTGAGCACTACGGAACCGTCTGAATGTTGCTGTTGACCAATTTTTGCTTGGAGATGCTCTTGAGCTTGAAACACACACAACAAGACCGGTGTTAACTAGCGAAATGGTCGGCAGAGTGCCGACACCGCGAGTTTTGACTGGCACTTACACATCTGAAACAACGTCGGAAAGTAACTCGTTCGGCTTTTGAGTCACATAAAGTATGTGTGTTAATTTTGACGCAACTAGCTCTGCATGTTGTCATGCAATTTCCTTACCTCTCAGAAATGATTATGACATAAAAGTGAAGTACGTGACGAGTGTGACGTTAGGAAAACATTAGGCAGCATGGAGAGATTCTGTATGGGACCACCCAACCCAAACGAGTACTGTGTGACGTGCTACCCGGCAGGTATTCGCCGAGGTAGCCGGCTAGCGCAGTCGGTAGAGCGTCAGACTCTTAATCCCAGGGTCGTGGGTTCGAGCCACACGCTGGGAGGAACGGAATTTTGTTCCGCTGCAGATGTAAATTACCGTTTTTCTGATTAACGAGATGTAATGGAAAAAGCAACTTTAAACTTTGCCTATGTCTCTGTCAGTCACAAGAAAACTGTATTTGAAGGTGAAGGTGATTTTGTAGACATGTGTGAAAGACATGTTCTGAAATGCAAGTGTTGTTGTTTGGAGAGAACATTGGTTACGTGTCAGATGTGTAGCTAAGCAGTAATGGGTCGTCATAGCTGCAAATATTAGCCGGTAATATGAAGTGTTGTCAGCTGAAGTCGGATGATGCAGACGACCGTAAGGACGAAGTACCCAACAGTACCGCTAGGCCGCGCCTCTTTAGCTCAGCGGTAGAGCAGTGTTCTAATAAACCAGGAGTCGTAAGTTCCATCCTAACAGGAGAAAGATGAATTTTGGAAATCAGTTGCGCGTCGTGCCCGTATAGCAAACAGTATCTGTGATGACGAACAATTAGCGACAGGCGTTTTTTTAAGAATTACTCTCAGATGTGATTAAGGCGAATGGCGCAGATAAAGCATTTACCAAAGCGGTACAGCATACGGTGGGACGAGGCAGTCTGAATTACATTTTATAGATGTATTTCTCACATATCTCAGAGCCTCTCTCGGTCGTCGTCGTCGTCGTCGTCGTCGTCGTCGTCGTCGTCGCCGCCGCCGCTTCTAGAGAAGTAGCAAATGGCCAGCGTAGCAAATCCGGCGAGGGACGCCCTGCCTTCGATTCCGAATGCACAAAGTGTGTGGTCTTGTTTCTCAGTCTATATTTGGTCGGTCTCGTAAGAGGTTGAATGTACCGAGTGGGTGGAAAAGAGCAAGCGGCAGCGGCTGTGTAGAACGAAAACACAAATCCTCAGGGGTGTGAGCGTTTCGAGATGAGTCGTATACATGTTATGGTTGGTCGTCAGTGACCGTGTGGCCTAATGGATAAGGCGTCGGACTTCGGATCTGAAGATTACAGGTTCGAATGCTGTCACGCTCGTGTTTTTCCAGTTCTGAAAAAGAAACGTACCGTTTTAATGTAGCAATTGAGCACTACGAAACCGTCTGAATGTTGCTGTTGACCATTTTTTGCTTGGAGATGCTCTTGAGCTTGAAACACACACAACAAGACCGGTGTTAACTATTGAAATGGTCGGCAGAGTGCCGACACCGCGAGTTTTGACTGGCACTTACACATCTAAAACAACGTCGGAAAGTAACTCGTTCGGCTTTTGAGTCACATAAAGTATGTGTGTTACTTTTGACGCAACTAGCTCTGCATGTTGTCATGCAATTTCCTTACCTCTCAGATATGATTATGACATAAAAGTGAAGTACGTGACGAGTGTGACGTTAGGAAAACATTAGGCAGCATGGAGAGATTCTGTATGGGACCACCCAACCCAAACGAGTACTGTGTGACGTGCTACCCGGCAGGTATTCGCCGAGGTAGCCGGCTAGCGCAGTCGGTAGAGCGTCAGACTCTTAATCCCAGGGTCGTGGGTTCGAGCCACACGCTGGGAGGAACGGAATTTTGTTCCGCTGCAGATGTAAATTACCGTTTTTCTGATTAACGAGATGTAATGGAAAAAGCAACTTTAAACTTTGCCTATGTCTCTGTCAGTCACAAGAAAACTGTATTTGAAGGTGAAAGTGATTTTGTAGACATGTGTGAAAGACATGTTCTGAAATGCAAGTGTTGTTGTTTGGAGAGAACATTGGTTACGTGTCAGATGTGTAGCTAAGCAGTAATGGGTCGTCATAGCTGCAAATATTAGCCGGTAATATGAAGTGTTGTCAGCTGAAGTCGGATGATGCAGACGACCGTAAGGACGAAGTACCCAACAGTACCGCTAGGCCGCGCCTCTTTAGCTCAGCGGTAGAGCAGTGTTCTAATAAACCAGGAGTCGTAAGTTCCATCCTAACAGGAGAAAGATGAATTTTGGAAATCAGTTGCGCGTCGTGGCCGTATAGCAAACAGTATCTGTGATGACGAACAATAAGCGACAGGCGTTTTTTTAAGAATTACTCTCAGATGTGATTAAGGCGAATGGCGCAGATAAAGCATTTACCAAAGCGGTACAGCATACGTTGGGACGAGGCAGTCTGAATTACATTTTATAGATGTATTTCTCACATATCTCAGAGCCTCTCGCGCTCGTCGTCGTCGTCGTCGTCGTCGTCGTCGTCGTCGTCGTCGTCGTCGTCGTCGACGCCGCCGCCGCCGCCGCTTCTGCAGAACTAGCAAATGGGCAGCGTTGCAAATCCGGCGAGGGACGCCCTGCCTTCGATTCCGAATGCACAAAGTGTGTGGTCTTGTTTCTCAGTCTATATTTGGTCGGTCTCGTAAGAGGTTGAATGTACCGAGTGGGTGGAAAAGAGCAAGCGGCAGCGGCTGTGTAGAACGAAAACACAAATCCTCAGGGGTGTGAGCGTTTCGAGATGAGTCGTATACATGTTATGGTTGGTCGTCAGTGACCGTGTGGCCTAATGGATAAGGCGTCGGACTTCGGATCTGAAGATTACAGGTTCGAATGCTGTCACGCTCGTGTTTTTCCAGTTCTGAAAAAGAAACGTACCGTTTTAATGTAGCAATTGAGCACTACGAAACCGTCTGAATGTTGCTGTTGACCAATTTTTGCTTGGAGATGCTCTTGAGCTTGAAACACACACAACAAGACCGGTGTTAACTAGCGAAATGGTCGGCAGAGTGCCGACACCGCGAGTTTTGACTGGCACTTACACATATGAAACAACGTCGGAAAGTAACTCGTTCGGCTTTTGAGTCACATAAAGTATGTGTGTAAATTTTGACGCAACTAGCTCTGCATGTTGTCATGCAATTTTCTTACCTCTCAGAAATGATTATGACATAAAAGTGAAGTACGTGACGAGTGTGACGTTAGGAAAACATTAGGCAGCATGGAGAGATTCTGTATGGGACCACCCAACCCAAACGAGTACTGTGTGACGTGCTACCCGGCAGGTATTCGCCGAGGTAGCCGGCTAGCGCAGTCGGTAGAGCGTCAGACTCATAATCCCAGGGTCGTGGGTTCGAGCCACACGCTGGGAGGAACGGAATTTTGTTCCGCTGCAGATGTAAATTACCGTTTTTCTGATTAACGAGATGTAATGGAAAAAGCAACTTTAAACTTTGCCTATGTCTCTGTCAGTCACAAGAAAACTGTATTTGAAGGTGAAGGTGATTTTGTAGACATGTGTGAAAGACATGTTCTGAAATGCAAGTGTTGTTGTTTGGAGAGAACATTGGTTACGTGTCAGATGTGTAGCTAAGCAGTAATGGGTCGTCATAGCTGCAAATATTAGCCGGTAATATGAAGTGTTGTCAGCCGAAGTCGGATGATGCAGACGACCGTAAGGACGAAGTACCCAACAGTACCGCTAGGCCGCGCCTCTTTAGCTCAGCGGTAGAGCAGTGTTCTAATAAACCAGGAGTCGTAAGTTCCATCCTAACAGGAGAAAGATGAATTTTGGAAATCAGTTGCGCGTCGTGGCCGTATAGCAAACAGTATCTGTGATGACGAACAATAAGCGACAGGCGTTTTTTTAAGAATTACTCTCAGATGTGATTAAGGCGAATGGCGCAGATAAAGCATTTACCAAAGCGGTACAGCATACGTTGGGACGAGGCGGTCTGAATTACATTTTATAGATGTATTTCTCACATATCTCAGAGCCTCTCGCGGTCGTCGTCGTCGTCGTCGTCGTCGTCGTCGTCGTCGACGCCGCCGCCGCCGCCGCTTCTGCAGAACTAGCAAATGGGCAGCGTTGCAAATCCGGCGAGGGACGCCCTGCCTTCGATTCCGAATGCACAAAGTGTGTGGTCTTGTTTCTCAGTCTATATTTGGTCGGTCTCGTAAGAGGTTGAATGTACCGAGTGGGTGGAAAAGAGCAAGCGGCAGCGGCTGTGTAGAACGAAAACACAAATCCTCAGGGGTGTGAGCGTTTCGAGATGAGTCGTATACATGTTATAGTTGGTCGTCAGTGACCGTGTGGCCTAATGGCTAAGGCGTCGGACTTCGGATCTGAAGATTACAGGTTCGAATGCTGTCACGCTCGTGTTTTTCCAGTTCTGAAAAAGAAACGTACCGTTTTAATGTAGCAATTGAGCACTACGAAACCGTCTGAATGTTGCTGTTGACCATTTTTTGCTTGGAGATGCTCTTGAGCTTGAAACACACACAACAAGACCGGTGTTAACTAGCGAAATGGTCGGCAGAGTGCCGACACCGCGAGTTTTGACTGGCACTTACACATCTGAAACAACGTCGGAAAGTAACTCGTTCGGCTTTTGAGTCACATAAAGTATGTGTGTTAATTTTGACGCAACTAGCTCTGCATGTTGTCATGCAATTTCCTTACCTCTCAGAAATGATTATGACATAAAAGTGAAGTACGTGACGAGTGTGACGTTAGGAAAACATTAGGCAGCATGGAGAGATTCTGTATGGGACCACCCAACCCAAACGAGTACTGTGTGACGTGCTACCCGGCAGGTATTCGCCGAGGTAGCCGGCTAGCGCAGTCGGTAGAGCGTCAGACTCTTAATCCCAGGGTCGTGGGTTCGAGCCACACGCTGGGAGGAACGGAATTTTGTTCCGCTGCAGATGTAAATTACCGTTTTTCTGATTAACGAGATGTAATGGAAAAAGCAACTTTAAACTTTGCCTATGTCTCTGTCAGTCACAAGAAAACTGTATTTGAAGGTGAAGGTGATTTTGTAGACATGTGTGAAAGACATGTTCTGAAATGCAAGTGTTGTTGTTTGGAGAGAACATTGGTTACGTGTCAGATGTGTAGCTAAGCAGTAATGGGTCGTCATAGCTGCAAATATTAGCCGGTAATATGAAGTGTTGTCAGCTGAAGTCGGATGATGCAGACGACCGTAAGGACGAAGTACCCAACAGTACCGCTAGGCCGCGCCTCTTTAGCTCAGCGGTAGAGCAGTGTTCTAATAAACCAGGAGTCGTAAGTTCCATCCTAACAGGAGAAAGATGAATTTTGGAAATCAGTTGCGCGTCGTGCCCGTATAGCAAACAGTATCTGTGATGACGAACAATTAGCGACAGGCGTTTTTTTAAGAATTACTCTCAGATGTGATTAAGGCGAATGGCGCAGATAAAGCATTTACCAAAGCGGTACAGCATACGGTGGGACGAGGCAGTCTGAATTACATTTTATAGATGTATTTCTCACATATCTCAGAGCCTCTCTCGGTCGTCGTCGTCGTCGTCGTCGTCGTCGTCGTCGTCGTCGCCGCCGCCGCTTCTAGAGAAGTAGCAAATGGCCAGCGTAGCAAATCCGGCGAGGGACGCCCTGCCTTCGATTCCGAATGCACAAAGTGTGTGGTCTTGTTTCTCAGTCTATATTTGGTCGGTCTCGTAAGAGGTTGAATGTACCGAGTGGGTGGAAAAGAGCAAGCGGCAGCGGCTGTGTAGAACGAAAACACAAATCCTCAGGGGTGTGAGCGTTTCGAGATGAGTCGTATACATGTTATGGTTGGTCGTCAGTGACCGTGTGGCCTAATGGATAAGGCGTCGGACTTCGGATCTGAAGATTACAGGTTCGAATGCTGTCACGCTCGTGTTTTTCCAGTTCTGAAAAAGAAACGTACCGTTTTAATGTAGCAATTGAGCACTACGAAACCGTCTGAATGTTGCTGTTGACCATTTTTTGCTTGGAGATGCTCTTGAGCTTGAAACACACACAACAAGACCGGTGTTAACTAGTGAAATGGTCGGCAGAGTGCCGACACCGCGAGTTTTGACTGGCACTTACACATCTAAAACAACGTCGGAAAGTAACTCGTTCGGCTTTTGAGTCACATAAAGTATGTGTGTTACTTTTGACGCAACTAGCTCTGCATGTTGTCATGCAATTTCCTTACCTCTCAGATATGATTATGACATAAAAGTGAAGTACGTGACGAGTGTGACGTTAGGAAAACATTAGGCAGCATGGAGAGATTCTGTATGGGACCACCCAACCCAAACGAGTACTGTGTGACGTGCTACCCGGCAGGTATTCACCGAGGTAGCCGGCTAGCGCAGTCGGTAGAGCGTCAGACTCTTAATCCCAGGGTCGTGGGTTCGAGCCACACGCTGGGAGGAACGGAATTTTGTTCCGCTGCAGATGTAAATTACCGTTTTTCTGATTAACGAGATGTAATGGAAAAAGCAACTTTAAACTTTGCCTATGTCTCTGTCAGTCACAAGAAAACTGTATTTGAAGGTGAAGGTGATTTTGTAGACATGTGTGAAAGACATGTTCTGAAATGCAAGTGTTGTTGTTTGGAGAGAACATTGGTTACGTGTCAGATGTGTAGCTAAGCAGTAATGGGTCGTCATAGCTGCAAATATTAGCCGGTAATATGAAGTGTTGTCAGCTGAAGTCGGATGATGCAGACGACCGTAAGGACGAAGTACCCAACAGTACCGCTAGGCCGCGCCTTTTTAGCTCAGCGGTAGAGCAGTGTTCTAATAAACCAGGAGTCGTAAGTTCCATCCTAACAGGAGAAAGATGAATTTTGGAAATCAGTTGCGCGTCGTGGCCGTATAGCAAACAGTATCTGTGATGACGAACAATAAGCGACAGGCGTTTTTTTAAGAATTACTCTCAGATGTGATTAAGGCGAATGGCGCAGATAAAGCATTTACCAAAGCGGTACAGCATACGTTGGGACGAGGCAGTCTGAATTACATTTTATAGATGTATTTCTCACATATCTCAGAGCCTCTCGCGGTCGTCGTCGTCGTCGTCGTCGTCGTCGACGCCGCAACCGCCGCCGCTTCTGCAGAACTAGCAAATGGGCAGCGTTGCAAATCCGGCGAGGGACGCCCTGCCTTCGATTCCGAATGCACAAAGTGTGTGGTCTTGTTTCTCAGTCTATATTTGGTCGGTCTCGTAAGAGGTTGAATGTACCGAGTGGGTGGGAAAGAGCAAGCGGCAGCGGCTGTGTAGAACGAAAACACAAATCCTCAGGGGTGTGAGCGTTTCGAGATGAGTCGTATACATGTTATAGTTGGTCGTCAGTGACCGTGTGGCCTAATGGATAAGGCGTCGGACCTCGGATCTGAAGATTACAGGTTCGAATGCTGTCACGCTCATGTTTTTCCAGTTCTGAAAAAGAAACATACCGTTTTAATGTAGCAATTGAGCACTACGATACCGTCTGAATCTTGCTGTTGACCATTTTTTGCTTGGAGATGCTCTTGAGCTTGAAACACACACAACAAGACCGGTGTTAACTAGTGAAATGGTCGGCAGAGTGCCGACACCGCGAGTTTTGACTGGCACTTACACATCTAAAACAACGTCGGAAAGTAACTCGTTCGGCTTTTGAGTCACATAAAGTATGTGTGTTACTTTTGACGCAACTAGCTCTGCACGTTGTCATGCAATTTCCTTACCTCTCAGATATGATTATGACATAAAAGTGAAGTACGTGACGAGTGTGACGTTAGGAAAACATTAGGCAGCATGGAGAGATTCTGTATGGGACCACCCAACCCAAACGAGTACTGTGTGACGTGCTACCCGGCAGGTATTCGCCGAGGTAGCCGGCTAGCGCAGTCGGTAGAGCGTCAGACTCTTAATCCCAGGGTCGTGGGTTCGAGCCACACGCTGGGAGGAACGGAATTTTGTTCCGCTGCAGATGTAAATTACCGTTTTTCTGATTAACGAGATGTAATGGAAAAAGCAACTTTAAACTTTGCCTATGTCTCTGTCAGTCACAAGAAAACTGTATTTGAAGGTGAAGGTGATTTTGTAGACATGTGTGAAAGACATGTTCTGAAATGCAAGTGTTGTTGTTTGGAGAGAACATTGGTTACGTGTCAGATGTGTAGCTAAGCAGTAATGGGTCGTCATAGCTGCAAATATTAGCCGGTAATATGAAGTGTTGTCAGCTGAAGTCGGATGATGCAGACGACCGTAAGGACGAAGTACCCAACAGTACCGCTAGGCCGCGCCTCTTTAGCTCAGCGGTAGAGCAGTGTTCTAATAAACCAGGAGTCGTAAGTTCCATCCTAACAGGAGAAAGATGAATTTTGGAAATCAGTTGCGCGTCGTGGCCGTTTAGCAAACAGTATCTGTGATGACGAACAATAAGCGACAGGCGTTTTTTTAAGAATTACTCTCAGATGTGATTAAGGCGAATGGCGCAGATAAAGCATTTACCAAAGCGGTACAGCATACGTTGGGACGAGGCAGTCTGAATTACATTTTATAGATGTATTTCTCACATATCTCAGAGCCTCTCGCGGTCGTCGTCGTCGTCGTCGTCGTCGTCGTCGTCGTCGTCGTCGTCGTCGTCGCCGCCGCTTCTGCAGAAGTAGCAAATGGCCAGCGTAGCAAATCCGGCGAGGGACGCCCTGCCATCGATTCCGAATGCACAAAGTGTGTGGTCTTGTTTCTCAGTCTATATTTGGTCGGTCTCGTAAGAGGTTGAATGTACCGAGTGGGTGGGAAAGAGCAAGCGGCAGCGGCTGTGTAGAACGAAAACACAAATCCTCAGGGGTGTGAGCGTTTCGAGATGAGTCGTATACATGTTATAGTTCGTCGTCAGTGACCGTGTGGCCTAATGGATAAGGCGTCGGACCTCGGATCTGAAGATTACAGGTTCGAATGCTTTCACGCTCATGTTTTTCCAGTTCTGAAAAAGAAACATACCGTTTTAATGTAGCAATTGAGCACTACGAAACCGTCTGAATGTTGCTGTTGACCATTTTTTGCTTGGAGATGCTCTTGAGCTTGAAACACACACAACAAGACCGGTGTTAACTATCGAAATGGTCGGCAGAGTGCCGACACCGCGAGTTTTGACTGGCACTTACACATCTGAAACAACGTCGGAAAGTAACTCGTTCGGCTTTTGAGTCACATGAAGTATGTGTGTTAATTTTGACGCAACTAGCTCTGCATGTTGTCATGCAATTTTCTTACCTCTCAGAAATGATTATGACATAAAAGTGAAGTACGTGACGAGTGTGACGTTAGGAAAACATTAGGCAGCATGGAGAGATTCTGTATGGGACCACCCAACCCAAACGAGTACTGTGTGACGTGCTACCCGGCAGGTATTCGCCGAGGTAATCGCCGGCACGGTAGCTCAGCGTGTTCGGTCAGAGGGTTAGCTTCCCTCTGTAATTAAAAAAAACTGAGTTAATCGATCAACTACGAACTTAACAGGATTTCTTACGACGTCCGCCCCGAGCAGATGAAACGAACACAAGCGAACAAAATGAGATTAAAAAAAAAAAAAAAAAAAAGGTAGCCGGCTAGCGCAGTCGGTAGAGCGTCAGACTCTTAATCCCAGGGTCGTGGGTTCGAGCCACACGCTGGGAGGAACGGAATTTTGTTCCGCTGCAGATGTAAATTACCGTTTTTCTGATTAACGAGATGTAATGGAAAAAGCAACTTTAAACTTTGCCTATGTCTCTGTCAGTCACAAGAAAACTGTATTTGAAGGTGAAGGTGATTTTGTAGACATGTGTGAAAGACATGTTCTGAAATGCAAGTGTTGTTGTTTGGAGAGAACATTGGTTACGTGTCAGATGTGTAGCTAAGCAGTAATGGGTCGTCATAGCTGCAAATATTAGCCGGTAATATGAAGTGTTGTCAGCTGAAGTCGGATGATGCAGACGACCGTAAGGACGAAGTACCCAACAGTACCGCTAGGCCGCGCCTCTTTAGCTCAGCGGTAGAGCAGTGTTCTAATAAACCAGGAGTCGTAAGTTCCATCCTAACAGGAGAAAGATGAATTTTGGAAATCAGTTGTGCGTCGTGGCCGTATAGCAAACAGTATCTGTGATGACGAACAATTAGCGACAGGCGTTATTTTAAGAATTACTCTCAGATGTGATTAAGGCGAATGGCGCAGATAAAGCATTTACCAAAGCGGTACAGCATACGGTGGGACGAGGCAGTCTGAATTACATTTTATAGATGTATTTCTCACATATCTCAGAGCCTCTCGCGGTCGTCGTCGTCGTCGTCGCCGCCGCTTCTGCAGAAGTAGCAAATGGCCAGCGTAGCAAATCCGGCGAGGGACGCCCTGCCTTCGATTCCGAATGCACAAAGTGTGTGGTCTTGTTTCTCAGTCTATATTTGGTCGGTCTCGTAAGATTTTGAATGTACCGAGTGAGTGGGAAAGAGCAAGCGGCAGCGGCTGTGTAGAACGAAAACACAAATCCTCAGGGGTGTGAGCGTTTCGAGATGAGTCGTATACATGTTATAGTTGGTCGTCAGTGACCGTGTGGCCTAATGGATAAGGCGTCGGACTTCGGATCTGAAGATTACAGGTTCGAATGCTGTCACGCTCGTGTTTTTCCAGTTCTGAAAAAGAAACATACCGTTTTAATGTAGCAATTGAGCACTACGATACCGTCTGAATGTTGCTGTTGACCATTTTTTGCTTGGAGATGCTCTTGAGCTTGAAACACACACAACAAGACCGGTGTTAACTAGTGAAATGGTCGGCAGAGTGCCGACACCGCGAGTTTTGACTGGCACTTACACATCTGAAACAACGTCGGAAAGTAACTCGTTCGGCTTTTGAGTCACATAAAGTATGTGTGTTAATTTTGACGCAACTAGCTCTGCATGTTGTCATGCAATTTCCTTACCTCTCAGAAATGATTATGACATAAAAGTGAAGTACGTGACGAGTGTGACGTTAGGAAAACATTAGGCAGCATGGAGAGATTCTGTATGGGACCACCCAACCCAAACGAGTACTGTGTGACGTGCTACCCGGCAGGTATTCGCCGAGGTAATCGCCGGCACGGTAGCTCAGCGTGTTCGGTCAGAGGGTTAGCTTCCCTCTGTAATTAAAAAAAACTGAGTTAATCGATCAACTACGAACTTAACAGGATTTCTTACGACGTCCGCCCCGAGCAGATGAAACGAACACAAGCGAACAAAATGAGATTAAAAAAAAAAAAAAAAAAAAGGTAGCCGGCTAGCGCAGTCGGTAGAGCGTCAGACTCTTAATCCCAGGGTCGTGGGTTCGAGCCACACGCTGGGAGGAACGGAATTTTGTTCCGCTGCAGATGTAAATTACCGTTTTTCTGATTAACGAGATGTAATGGAAAAAGCAACTTTAAACTTTGCCTATGTCTCTGTCAGTCACAAGAAAACTGTATTTGAAGGTGAAGGTGATTTTGTAGACATGTGTGAAAGACATGTTCTGAAATGCAAGTGTTGTTGTTTGGAGAGAACATTGGTTACGTGTCAGATGTGTAGCTAAGCAGTAATGGGTCGTCATAGCTGCAAAAATTAGCCGGTAATATGAAGTGTTGTCAGCTGAAGTCGGATGATGCAGACGACCGTAAGGACGAAGTACCCAACAGTACCGCTAGGCCGCGCCTCTTTAGCTCAGCGGTAGAGCAGTGTTCTAATAAACCAGGAGTCGTAAGTTCCATCCAAACAGGAGAAAGATGAATTTTGGAAATCAGTTGTGCGTCGTGGCCGTATAGCAAACAGTATCTGTGATGACGAACAATTAGCGACAGGCGTTATTTTAAGAATTACTCTCAGATGTGATTAAGGCGAATGGCGCAGATAAAGCATTTACCAAAGCGGTACAGCATACGGTGGGACGAGGCAGTCTGAATTACATTTTATAGATGTATTTCTCACATATCTCAGAGCCTCTCGCGGTCGTCGTCGTCGTCGTCGTCGTCGTCGTCGTCGTCGCCGCTTCTGCAGAAGTAGCAAATGGCCAGCGTAGCAAATCCGGCGAGGGACGCCCTGCCTTCGATTCCGAATGCACAAAGTGTGTGGTCTTGTTTCTCAGTCTATATTTGGTCGGTCTCGTAAGAGGTTGAATGTACCGAGTGGGTGGGAAAGAGCAAGCGGCAGCGGCTGTGTAGAACGAAAACACAAATCCTCAGGGGTGTGAGCGTTTCGAGATGAGTCGTATACATGTTATAGTTGGTCGTCAGTGACCGTGTGGCCTAATGGATAAGGCGTCGGACTTCGGATCTGAAGATTACAGGTTCGAATGCTGTCACGCTCGTGTTTTTCCAGTTCTGAAAAAGAAACATACCGTTTTAATGTAGCAATTGAGCACTACGATACCGTCTGAATGTTGCTGTTGACCATTTTTTGCTTGGAGATGCTCTTGAGCTTGAAACACACACAACAAGACCGGTGTTAACTAGTGAAATGGTCGGCAGAGTGCCGACACCGCGAGTTTTGACTGGCACTTACACATCTGAAACAACGTCGGAAAGTAACTCGTTCGGCTTTTGAGTCACATAAAGTATGTGTGTTAATTTTGACGCAACTAGCTCTGCATGTTGTCATGCAATTTCCTTACCTCTCAGAAATGATTATGACATAAAAGTGAAGTACGTGACGAGTGTGACGTTAGGAAAACATTAGGCAGCATGGAGAGATTCTGTATGGGACCACCCAACCCAAACGAGTACTGTGTGACGTGCTACCCGGCAGGTTTCGCCGAGGTTGCCGGCTAGCGCAGTCGGTAGAGCGTCAGACTCTCAATCCCAGGGTCGTGGGTTCGAGCCACACGCTGGGAGGAACGGAATTTTGTTCCGCTGCAGATGTAAATTACCGTTTTTCTGATTAACGAGATGTAATGGAAAAAGCAACTTTAAACTTTGCCTATGTCTCTGTCAGTCACAAGAAAACTGTATTTGAAGGTGAAGGTGATTTTGTAGACATGTGTGAAAGACATGATCTGAAATGCAAGTGTTGTTGTTTGGAGAGAACATTGGTTACGTGTCAGATGTGTAGCTAAGCAGTAATGGGTCGTTATGGCTGCAAATATTAGCCGGTAATATGAAGTGTTGTCAGCTGAAGTCGGATGATGCAGACGACCGTAAGGACGAAGTACCCAACAGTACGGCTAGGCAGCGCCTCTTTAGCTCAGCGGTAGAGCAGTGTTCTTACAAACCTTGAGTCGTAAGTTCCATCCTAACAGGAGAAAGATGAATTTTGGAAATCAGTTGCGCGTCGTGGCCGTATAGCAAACAGTATCTGTGATGACGAACAATTAGCGACAGGCGTTTTTTTAAGAATTACTCTCAGATGTGATTAAGGCGAATGGCGCAGATAAAGCATTTACCAAAGCGGTACAGCATACGGTGGGCCGAGGCAGTCTGAATTACATTTTATAGATGTATTTCTCACATATCTCAGAGCCTCTCGCTTTCGTCGTCGTCGTCGTCGTCGTCGTCGTCGCCGCCGCCGCCGCCGCCGCCGCCGCCGCCGCTTCTGCAGAAGTAGCAAATGGCCAGCGTAGCAAATCCGGCGAGGGACGCCCTGCCTTCGATTCCGAATGCACAAAGTGTGTGGTCTTGTTACTCAGTCTATATTTGGTCGGTCTCGTAAGAGGTTGAATGTACTGAGTGGGTGGGAAAGAGCAAGCGGCAGCAGCTGTGTAGAACGAAAACACAAATCCTCAGGGGTGTGAGCGTTTCGAGATGAGTCGTATACATGTTATAGTTGGTCGTCAGTGACCGTGTGGCCTAATGGATAAGGCGTCGGACTTCGGATCTGAAGATTACAGGTTCGAATGCTGTAACGCTCGTGTTTTTCCAGTTCTGAAAAAGAAACATACCGTTTTAATGTAGCAATTGAGCACTACGAAACCGTCTGAATGTTGCTGTTGACCATTTTTTGCTTGGAGATGCTCTTGAGCTTGAAACACACACAACAAGACCGGTGTTAACTAGTGAAATGGTCGGCAGAGTGCCGACACCGCGAGTTTTGACTGGCACTTACACATCTGAAACAACGTCGGAAAGTAACTCGTTCGGCTTTCGAGTCACATAAAGTATGTGTGTTAATTTTGACGCAACTAGCTCTGCATGTTGTCATGGAATTTCCTTACCTCTCAGAAATGATTATGACATAAAAGTGAAGTACGTGACGAGTGTGACGTTAGGAAAACATTAGGCAGCATGGAGAGATTCTGTATGGGACCACCCAACCCAAACGAGTACTGTGTGACGTGCTACCCGGCAAGTTTCGCAGAGGTAGCCGGCCAGCGCAGTCGGTAGAGCGTCAGACTCTTAATCCCAGGGTCGTGGGTTCGAGCCACACGCTGGGAGGAACGGAATTTTGTTCCGCTGCAGATGTAAATTACCGTTTTTCTGATTAACGAGATGTAATGGAAAAAGCAACTTTAAACTTTGCCTATGTCGCTGTCAGTCACAAGAAAACTGTATTTGAAGGTGAAGGTGATTTTGTAGACATGTGTGAAAGACATGTTCTGAAATGCAAGTGTTGTTGTTTGGAGAGAACATTGGTTACGTGTCAGATGTGTAGCTAAGCAGTAATGGGTCGTCATAGCTGCAAATATTAGCCGGTAATATGAAGGGTTGTCAGCTGAAGTCGGATGATGCAGACGACCGTAAGGACGAAGTAACCAACAGTACCGCTAGGCCGCGCCTCTTTAGCTCAGCCGTAGAGCAGTGTTCTAATAAACCAGGAGTCGTAAGTTCTATCCTAACAGGAGAAAGATGAATTTTGGAAATCAGTTGCGCGTCGTGGCCGTATAGCAAACAGTATCTGTAATGACGAACAATTAACGACAGGCGTTTTTTTAAGAATTACTCTCAGATGTGATTAAGGCGAATGGCGCAGATAAAGCATTTACCAAAGCGGTACAGCATAAGGTGGGACGAGGCAGTCTGAATTACATTTTATAGATGTATTTCTCACATATCTCAGAGCCTCTTGCGGTCGTCGTCGTCGTCGTCGTCGTCGTCGTCGGCGGCGTCGCCACCGTCGATTCTGCAGAAGTAGCAAATGACCAGCGTAGCAAATCTGGCGAGGGACGCCCTGCCTTCGATTCCGAATGCACCAAGTGTGTGGTCTTGTTTCTCGGTCTATATTTGGTCGGTCTCGTAAGAGGCTGAATGTAACGAGTGGGTGGGAAAGAGCAAGCGGCAGCGGCTGTGTAGAACGAAAACACAAATCCTCAGGGGTGTGAGCGTTTCGAGATGAGTCGTATACATGTTATAGATGGTCGTCAGTGACCGTGTGGCCTAATGGATATGGCCTCGGACTTCGGATCTGAAGAATACAGGTTCGAATGCTGTCACGCTCGTGTTTTTCCAGTTCTGAAAAAGAAACATACCGTTTTAATGTAGCAACTGAGCACTACGAAACCGTCTGAATGTTGGTGTTGACCATTTTTTGCTTGGAGATGCTCTTGAGCTTGAAACACACACAACAAGACCAGTGTTAACTAGCGAAATGGTCGGCAGAGTGCCGACACCGCGAGTTTTGACTGGCAATTACACATCTAAAACAACGTCGAAAAGTAACTCGTTCGGCTTTTGAGTCACATAAAGTATGTGTGTTAATTTTGACGCCACTAGCTCTGCAAGTTGTCATGCAATTTCTTTACCTCTCAGAAATGATTATGACATAAAAGTGAAGTACGTGACGAGTGTGACGTTAGGAAAACATTAGGCAGCATGGAGAGATTCTGTATGGGACCACCCAACTCAAACGAGTACTGTGTGACGTGCTACCCGGCAGGTATTCGCCGAGGTATCCGGCTAGCGCAGTCGGTAGAGCGTCAGACTCTTAATCCCAGGGCCGTGGGTTCGAGCCACACGCTGGGAGGCACGGAATTTTGTTCCGCTGCAGATGTAAATTACCGTTTTTCTGATTAACGAGATGTAATGGAAATAGCATCTTTAAACTTTGCCTATGTCTCTGTCAGTCACAAGGAAACTGTATTTGAAGGTGTAGGTGATTTAGTAGACATGTGTGAAAGACATGTTCTGAAATGCAAGTGTTGTTGTTTGGAGAGCATATCTGTTACGTGTCAGATGTGTATCCAAACAGTAATGGGTCGTCATAGCTGCAAATATTAGCTGGTAATATGAAGTGGTGTCAGCTGAAGTCGGATGATGCAGACGACCGTAAGGACGAAGTACCCAAGAGTATCGCTAGGCTGCGCCTCTTTACCTCAGCGGTATAGCAGTGTTCTAATAAACCAGGAGTCGTAAGTTCCATCCTAACAGGAGAAAGATGAACTTTGGAAATCAGTTGCGCGTCGTGGCCGTATAGCAAACAGTATCTGTGATGACGAACAGTTAGCGACAGGCGTTTTTTTAAGAATTACTCTCAGATGTGATTAAGGCGAATGGCGCAGATAAAGCATTTACCAAAGCGGTACAGCATAAGGTGGGACGAGGCAGTCTGAATTACATTTTATAGATGTATTTCTCACATATCTCAGAGCCTCTGGTCGTCGTCGTCGTCGTCGTCGTCGCCGCCGCTTCTGCAGAAGTAGCAAATGGCCATCGTAGCAAATCCGGCTTGGGACGCCCTGCCTTCGATTCCGAATGCACAAAGTGTGTGGTCTTGTTTCTCAGTCTATATTTTTTCGGTCTCCTAAGAGGTTGAATGTACCGAGTGGGTGGGAAAGAGCAAGCGGCAGCGGCTGTGTAGAACGAAAACACAAATCCTCAGGGGTGTGAGCGTTTCGAGATGAGTCGTATATATGTTATAGTTGGTCGTCAGAGTGCGTCTGGCCTAATGGATAAGGCGTCGGACTTCGGATCTGAAGATTACAGGTTCGAATGCTGTCACGCTCGTGTTTTTCCAGTTCTGAAAAAGAAACATACCGTTTTAATGTAGCAACTGAGCACTACGAAACCGTCTGAATGTTGCTGTTGACCATTTTTTGCTTGGAGATGCTCTTGAGCTTGAAACACACACAACAAGACCGGTGTTAACTAGCGAAATGGTCGGCAGAGTGCCGACACCGCGAGTTTTGACTGGCACTTACACATCTAAAACAACGTCGGAAAGTAACTCGTTCGGCTTTTGAGTCACATAAAGTATGTGTGTTAATTTTGACGCCACTAGCTCTGCATGTTGTCATGCAATTTCTTTACCTCTCAGAAATGATTATGACATAAAAGTGAAGTACGTGACGAGTGTGACGTTAGGAAAACATTAGGCAGCATGGAGAGATTCTGTATGGGACCACCCAACTCAAACGAGTACTGTGTGACGTGCTACCCGGCAGGTACTCGCCGAGGTAGCCGGCTAGCGCAGTCGTTAGAGCGTCAGACTCTTAATCCCAGGGTCGTGGGTTCGAGCCACACGCTGGGAGAAACGGGATTTTGTTCCGCTGCAGATGTAAATTACCGTTTTTCTGATTAACGAGATGTAATGGAAATAGCAACTTTAAACTTTGCCTATATCTCTGTCAGTCACAAGGAAACTGTATTTGAAGGTGAAGGTGATTTTGTAGACATGTGTGAAAGACATGTTCTGAAATGCAAGTGTTGTTGTTTGGAGAGCACATCTGTTACGTGTCAGATGTGTAGCCAAACAGTAATGGGTCGTCATAGCTGCAAATATTAGCCGGTAATATGAAGTGTTGTCAGCTGAAGTCGGATGATGCAGACGACCGTAACAACGAAGTCGCAAGAGCACCGCTAGGTCGCGCCTCTTTAGCTCAGCGTTAGAGCAGTCTTCTAATAAACCAGGAGTCGTAAGTTCCATCCTAACAGGAGAAAGATGAATTTTGGAAATCAGTTGCGCATCGTGCCCGTATAGCAAACAGTATCTGTGATGACGAGCAATTGGCGACAGGCGTTTTTTTTAAGAATTACTCTCAGATGTGATTAAGGCGAATGGCGCAGATAAAGCATTTACCAAAGCGGTACAGCATAAGGTGGGACGAGGCAGTCTGAATTACATTTTATAGATATATTTCTCACATATCTCAGAGCCTGTCGTCGTCGTCGTCGTCGTCGTCGTCGTCGTCGTCGTCGTCGTCGTCGTCGCCGCCGCCGCCGCTTCTGCAGAAGTAGCAAATGGCCATCGTAGCAAATCCGGCTTGGGACGCCCTGCCTTCGATTCCGAATGCACAAAGTGTGTGGTCTTGTTTCTCAGTCTATATTTTTTCGGTCTCCTAAGAGGTTGAATGTACCGAGTGGGTGGGAAAGAGCAAGCGGCAGCGGCTGTGTAGAACGAAAACACAAATCCTCAGAGGTGTGAGCGTTTCGAGATGAGTCGTATATATGTTATAGTTGGTCGTCAGTGACCGTGTGGCCTAACAGTTGCGAGTCAGCCGCCGAGCGGGACGGACGTGTGGCGGAGCTGGACGTCTGGCTGTAGTAAACACAGGCTGAGTCGCTGCGTTTGAGGTTAGTGGTGCTGCTAAGCCGCTATTCGTGTTGCACTTGTATTCATGAAGTTCTAGAATGAATAGGTCGAATTATTTGAGGAAAGACACAATCAAGTTTACTTTCGATCGAAATTTCGTTCGACCTAAAGCATTTGAAATTAAAGCATGGTTTATCGAAAAAGTATTGATTAACGGTGATGATGTTGTCGGAGTTTATCTCTCGTTTGTGACAAATGCTGTGTATCTGAAGATGAAAAGTCCAGAATTATGTAGTTCCATTGTGGATCGTTGCGGAGGTAGCGTGAAGTTTAATCATTCTGATGGGAATGTGAGTGACGTTGCTGTTAGTCATGCTGGGTACGGGATTCGTACGATCAGAGTGTTTGAGCTCCCTTTTGAAATTCCGCCCGAAGAACTTAATGTTGCCCTTCGGCCTTATGGCAGAATTATTTCCAATGTGGCAGAAAGGTGGTCTGAAGCTCATATGTTTCCTGTCTTGAACGGCGTAAGGCAAATTAAGATTGAATTACAGAAGCATGTCCCCTCTTATCTTAATATTTGTGGGTATCGTGCTTTGATTATCTATGAAGGGCAACCGCGGACTTGCGCTTTATGCAATTCCACGGAACACATTCGTGCAGAATGTTCACGGAGGCGTGTCCCGCAGTTACCGCGTGACGAGATGCCGAGTTCCGGCCCTGTTGTTGGTATGAAGTTGTCATACGCTGCCGCTGCTGACTTCCGCAGCCGAGGCGAGTCGGTGCCGCCTGTGCGCGGGGAGCCTGCTGCCTCGCGGGCGGTTGTCGATGATACTCCGGCTTCCAGCTCTAGATTTGCGGATGGTCTGCCGATCAGCTCCGCGCCCCTCGAATCTATGCCGACGCCAACTTTTTCCAACTCTCCCACTGTGGTTGCTCGTTCTTCCGCGGACTCGGCCGAAGATCCCCAAATACCCGCAACGGAGGTTTCCTTGCGTCGTCAGGATTCCCACCAACGTGAGGATATTGCCACTAGCTTCCGAGGAGTGGACGCTCCAGGCATCCACTCTGCGGGAACTATGAACGAAGATAGCAATCTGGACATTGGTTTCACGTTGGCGCCCACAGAAGACACTTGCGTCAAGGAAACCACAACGAGCGATAGTGTAGAATTGGAGACTGGGTTGCTACCAGTGGGAGCCATGGAAAAAGATGCGCCTCCTTCTGCCGTTGTGGAATGCGATACGCGGACTTTTGTCCGAAAAAAGGAACAGGCGACGTCAGACGTATCATCCGGTACTTCTCCTGACAGGTCGCAAACTTCATCTCCTGCTAGATCGCCGAAGAGATCTTCGAAGAAAGGCAAGAAGAGGAGATTGGCACACAAAGCAGCAGAGAGTTTAGCTCCTGCATTGCGGGAAAAGTTAAAACATTTAAGAGATAATGAACGACTACGAGAACAATGCCCAGTAGCACGAGTTAACGAGTGTACTGAAGCGGAGATGAGTCGTGCCGATGCAGATGATCTTCAACAACAACCTCGCTCACCGCTTGGCGTCGCAGGTTTGCAGACCGGCACTACTATGGATTTAGACCGAACTGTCTCAGGAAAAGGACTTGATTGGGCCGATGCCCAAGAAGATCGCACCGACCACGGAATGGAGATGGACCTGACACATGCTAGTGGCATTTAATTTTTTTTTTTTATGTCTATTTTTCTTTCTGACAGACAGAATGGAATGGTACAGACGTGACTCTGCATGGGGTATACTTCATTAGCCAATTTCTTTTACCTGCACCTATGCCAACGGAACTGACATATAATGTGACCACGATCAATATAAATCGGATTCGCAGTGAAACGAAAGTCGCTTCTTTAAAAGATTTCCTTTACCAGTCGGATACTGATATAGCCCTCCTACAGGAATTTAATGTCCACAACTTTTATGTCCCAGGTTTTCAAGAGATTTTAAATATTGCACCGGAAGCCACATGTGGGACTGCGATCCTTGTCAAAGATGGTATTGATGTGAAGGATTTCTGTCTGTTAGAAAATGGGAGGGGCATCAGTTGTAAAATTTTTACTACTACTGTTTTAAATGTATATGTCCCCTCTGGTAACAACGTTAGAGATGATAGGGCTAATTTTTTTAAGAACGATATGGTCTATTTACTTAAGGGGAATCCGGCGGAAGCTTTAATCGGTGGTGACTTTAATTGTGTACTTCACAAAAAGGATCAGCGACCAAATTTTAACTTCTCCAGGGAACTGGCGGCTTTGGTGACAAACATGAAGTGGACAGACGTGTGGGAAAGCAAATACCCCACGTTAGTCAAATTTACGTACATCAGTAGTCGCTCGCAAAGCAGAATAGACAGAATATACGTCACAGCAAACCTGGAAAATAAAATCAGTAGTATCGAAGTAATTCCCACTACCTTTTCGGACCATCTCGCAGTGAAATGCAGCATTCGGTTTCAGAAACAAGCAACGTATTGGGGTCGCCCCTTATGGAAGCTGAATACCCATATGTTGTTCGAGGGTGCCCTATCAAGAACAGTAGCGGAGGTATGGCAGGCTGCTCTACGTATGCGCCATAAATACAGCTCTCGCCTTGCGTGGTGGACCTCATGTGCTAAAAAGAAATTGAGATCATCCCTAATAGCTTACGGGAGGGAGCGAGCGATGTGGTCTCGCAATACCGTTGAATTTTACTATACATGCTTAAGGGAACTATCAGCTCAGCAGATGACTGATGAGGTTTTCATTGAAATAAAGAAGATCAAGGCTCACCTCATAAGTCTCAAGCGACAACAGCTGGAGGGTTTAAAAATTAAATCTCGTGTCCCGACAACGGTGGAGGACGAAAACGCATCGCTGTACCACTTACTCGAACATGAAAGAAATAGAAGACGAGCGTTTATTGCTTGTCTTAGAGTGGGCGATAACCGGGTGCTGACGGAACACTCTGACATTTTAAATGCAGTTTATGGATTTTATCGTACGTTATATACTGATACCCGGTATAATCTAGACTGTGCGAACGATTTGCTACGAACTACAGGTATCGACAACGTTATCAATGACGAGGACAATGTGTCCCTTACCACTGCGATCACATGTGAGGAGGTGTTTGATATACTTAAATATTCGCCTACCCGTAAGTCCCCAGGGCCTGATGGCTTGCCTGTAGAGTTTTATTGTACATTTTGGCCTCTCATCGGTAATCAATTCACAGAAGTGATAAATGAAGTGTTGCAAGGTGTTACTGTTCCACGCGAGTTCAAAGAAAGCGTAACTGTGCTAATACCAAAGGGAAGGAACGCGACAGTTAAAGATCTCAATCAATTGAGACCAATATGTTTGATGAACTCGGATTATAAAATAATTGCACGTGTACTGAAGGAAAGACTGAGACCTCTAATGGAGAAGATCATAGGTGACCACCAAACCTGTCTCTCGGGGCGGAATATTTTTAAAACTGTTTGTGAATATAGGGATGTCTCTGCAATTTTTGCAACGTCATCCTCACCAGGAGGCCTTGCCTTTATCGACTTCTCAAAGGCTTTTGACAGGGTCAACCACTTATTTTTGTTCAGAACGTTGACCTATGTGGGTTTTAGTCAACATTTTGTGCAAGTTTTAATTAACATTGTTGAAGGCATCCAAACACAAGTGTCTGTAAATGGGCATTTCACTCCACCCATTGAAATTCGCAACGGCGTCCCGCAGGGAAGTCCTTTGTCAATGCTCCTGTATGTTGTTGCACTGGAGCCTTTACTAAGGAGACTCGATGTCGATCTTGAGGGCATCACGATATCTGGCGTTAACAACGTCACCAATGCATATGCTGATGACGTTGGGGTGGTTATTCGTAGTAACGAAGATTTAGAGAAATTAACTACGAATATTCAGATCTTTTGTGAAGCTACAGGCGCTAGGGTTAACGAGGTGAAGAGTTCGTTTTTAAATCTTAAAGGTCTTCAAGATGTCCGTTTGGAATGGGCACGCTCCGTCGATCGTCACACCGCTCTGGGTGTCACCTTTTACCGATGTCCGCTTCAGACCATGACCTACAATTGGAAGAAAGTACTGGATACAATCAGAGGAGCCACAATACTCAATCAGACCAGACATCTGATCATTAAACAACGAATCAGAATAATTAATTGGTCCATTTTATCAAAAGCTATATATATAGGTCAAATATTGCCAGTTTCGAAACCCATTGCCAAACGTATAATGAGTATCATTTGCCGATTTATATGGACAGGGAATATTTTTAGAGTAGCAGTCGGTACAGTTACGTTACCTTCCGCTGAAGGTGGCCTAGGTTTAACAGATATATGGCGGAAGACTACGGCGTTATATATAAAGAGGACCCTACAAATTATAGAAAAACATCCACATAGTATTACAGCCAGGCTGTATCGACTCCTACAGCCAGAAAATTTACGTCCACCCATAAATATAGGCGGAATTAATTATAAATTGAAATATATTCGCCAGTTCTTTTTAGAGATTAGCTACATGGACAGTATTGTCACGAATCCACAATCAAGGAATTGCAGGAAATTAATGGAACTCTTAACAACGAAAGAACATGTCAACAAAATGGAGTGCAGATATCCCGACAAAGACTGGAAAAGAATTTGGAAAAATATTAGTAATCGTGAACTGTCTTCCGACATTCAGGCAACCTGGTACCGAGTTGTTAATAACGTAGTTTCCACTAACGAAAAGTTGCACTCCATTGGTCTTAGTGACACGATTGTGTGCACCCGATGTGACGCAGTTGACACATTGATCCACCGCTTTCTCTGTGGCGGATACGCCGAAATATGGAGGGGACTCCAACGGCGGGTAGCCTTTATAACCAGAACTGTTAGTACTGAGATCAATGTTGAAAAATTACTCTTCCCCGATGGTGTTTTCTTCCCTGTCCAGAAAACCAATGCTGTGTTGTGGTTGTTTGGCAATTATGTACATTACGTTATATCTGAACACGGCAATGACCGTGTTTTAGAATACGAATTATACGAACGAGCAAAATATTATCAGATATGTACGCGCAGGGACCACAAAAAAACTTTTGGTAACATGTTACACATTCTGTTTCAGAGACAAGGGATTGGATAAACATCTTCATAGCCCTCGTCTATGAAAAATGTAGTCACAGGCCAAAGTAGGGGATCGCTGTTGAGGGTGAAGTACGGTGGGGACTTCGAGTGCCCCAGGGCCGCTACGGTAGCCGTGAAGGCCTCGGACAGAACCCCGAAACGGCACTGCGGCTTCACACTTACTGCTGGATGAACCCCATATCTCCAGCAACTACTTTCATCTATGATGATTTTCCAGGATCTCGGTAATATCGGAAGGTGGTTTCGTTGCACACAATGCAGTGGAAGCTTCTTGCACGTGTTCCTCAGTTACGATCTTTCTATTTTTGTTTAATTTTTTTCAGTATGAAGCAAGGGTGACAATTTATTAATTCCCAAGAAGCCTTTATTTTTCAATTTTCAGTTCTACGGAGGAGAAGCCTCACATGGCGAAGAAGCCAAACATCATTTCATTTCCCTAACTGTCACAGTAAATTTGAAAAAAAAAATCAGTCGATATAGCATAGAAGCTCGCCGAAGAAGGCATAAAAGGAGAGCGAATGGATGGGCTGTGTGGGGAGAAGGGAGGCCTTCGAAAAAAAAAAAAAAAAAAAATGGATATGGCGTCGGACTTCGGATCTGAAGATTACAGGTTCGAATGCTGTCACGCTCGTGTTTTTCCAGTTCTGAAAAAGAAACATACCGTTTTAATGTAGCAACTGAGCACTACGAAACCGTCTGAATGTTGCTGTTGACAATTTTTTGCTTGGAGATGCTCTTGAGCTTGAAACACACACAACAAGACCGGTGTTAACTAGCGAAATGGTCGGCAGAGTGCCGACACCGCGAGTTTTGACTGGCACTTACACATCTAAAACAACGTCGGAAAGTAACTCGTTCGGCTTTTGAGTCACATAAAGTATGTGTGTTAATTTTGACGCCACTAGCTCTGCATGTTGTCATGCAATTTCTTTACCTCTCAGAAATGATTATGACATAAAAGTGAAGTACGTGACGAGTGTGACTTTAGGAAAACATTAGGCAGCATGGAGAGATTCTGTATGGGACCACCCAACCCAAAAGAGTACTGTGTGACGGGCTACCCTTGAGGTATTAGCCGAGCTAACCGGCTAGCTGATTCGGTAGAGCGTCAGACTCTTAATCCCAGGGTCGTGGGTTCGAGCCACACGCTGGGAGGAACGGAATTTTGTTCCGCTGCAGATGTAAATTACCGTTTTTCTCATTAACGAGATGTAATGGAAATAGCAACTTTAAACTTTGCCTATATCTCTGTCAGTCACAAGGAAACTGTATTTGAAGGTGAAGGTGATTTTGTAGACATGTGTGAAAGACATGTTCTGAAATGCAAGTGTTGTTGCTTGGAGAGCACATCTGTTACGTGTCAGATGTGTAGCCAAACAGTAATGGGTCGTCATAGATGCAAATATTAGCTGGTAATATGAAGTGTTGTCAGCTGAAGTCTGATGATGCAGACGACCGTAAGAACGACGTACCCAGGAGTACCGCTAGGCCGCGCCTCTTTAGCTCAGCGTTAGAGCAGTGTTCTAATAAACCAGGAGTCGTAAGTTCCATCCTAACAGGAGAAAGATGAATTTTGGAAATCAGTTGCGCGTCGTGGCCGTATAGCAAACAGTATCTGTGATGACGAACAATTAGCGACAGGCGTTTTTTTAAGAATTACTCTCAGATGTGATTAAGGCGAATGGCGCAGATAAAGCATTTACCAAAGCGGTACAGCATAAGGTGGGACGAGGCAGTCTGAATTACATTTTATAGATGTATTTCTCACATATCTCAGAGCCTCTCGCGGTCGTCGTCGTCGTCGTCGTCGTCGTCGTCGTCGTCGCCGCCGCCGCTTCTGCAGAAGTAGCAAATGGCCATCGTAGCAAATCCGGCGATGGACGCCCTGCCTTTGATTCCGAATGCACAAAGTGTGTGGTCTTGTTTCTCAGTCTATATTTGGTCGGTCTCGTAAGAGGTTGAATGTACCGAGTGGGTGGGAAAGAGCAAGCGGCAGCGGCTGTGTAGAACGAAAACACACATCCTCAGGGGTGTGAGCGTTTCGAGATGAGTCGTATACATGTTATAGTTGGTCGTCAGTGACCGTGTGGCCTAATGGATAAGGCGTCGGACTTTGGATCTGAAGATTACAGGTTCGAATGCTGTCACGCTCGCGTTTTTAAAGTTCTGAAAAAGAAACATACCCTTTTAATGTAGCAACTGAGCACTACGAAACCGTCTGAATGTTGCTGTTGACCATTTTTTGCTTGGAGATGCTCTTGAGCTTGAAACACACACAACAAGACCGGTGTTAACTAGCGAAATGGTCGGCAGAGTGCCGACACCGCGAGTTTTGACTGGCACTTACACATCTAAAACAACGTCGGAAAGTAACTCGTTCGGCTTTTGAGTCACATAAAGTATGTGTGTTAATTTTGACGCCACTAGCTCTGCATGTTGTCATGCAATTTCTTTACCTCTCAGAAATGATTATGACATAAAAGTGAAGTACGTGACGAGTGTGACGTTAGGAAAACAGTAGGCAGCATGGAGAGATTCTGTATGGGACCACCCAACCCAAACGAGTACTGTGTGACGTGCTACCCGGCAGGTATTCGCCGAGGTAGCCGGCTAGCGCAGTCGGTAGAGCGTCAGACTCTTAATCTTAGGGTCGTGGGTTCATGCCACACGCTGAGAGGACCGGAATTTTGTTCCGCTGCAGATGTAAATTACCGTTTTTCTGATTAACGAGATGTATTGGAAATAGCAACTTTAAACTTTGCCTATGTCTCTGTCAGTCACAAGGAAACTGTATTTGAAGGTGAAGGTGATTTTGTAGACATGTGTGAAAGACATGTTCTGAAATGCAAGTGTTGTTGTTTGGAGAGCACATCTGTTACGTGTCAGATGTGTAGCCAAACAGTAATGGGTCGTCATAGCTGCAAATATTAGCTGGTAATATGAAGTGTTGTCAGCTGAAGTCTGATGATGCAGACGACCGTAAGAACGACGTACCCAAGAGTACCGCTAGGCCGCGCCTCTTTAGCTCAGCGTTAGGGCAGTGTTCTAATAAACCAGGAGTCGTAAGTTCCATCCTAACAGGAGAAAGATGAATTTTGGAAATCAGTTGCGCGTCGTGGCCGTATAGCAAACAGTATCTGTGATGACGAACAATTAGCGACAGGCGTTTTTTTAAGAATTACTCTCAGATGTGATTAAGGCGAATGGCGCAGATAAAGCATTTTGCAAAGCGGTACAGCATAAGGTGGGACGAGGCAGTCTGAATTACATTTTATAGATGTATTTCTCACATATCTCAGAGCCTCTCGTCGTCGTCGTCGTCGCCGCCGCTTCTGCAGAAGTAGCAAATGGCCATCGTAGCAAATCCGGCGAGGGATGCCCTGCCTTCGACTCCGAATGCACAAAGTGTGTGGTCTTGTTTCTCAGTCTATATTTGGTCGGTCTCGTAAGAGGTTGAATGTACCGAGTCTGTGGGAAAGAGCAAGCGGCAGCGGCTGTGTAGAACGAAAACACATGTCCTCAGGGGTGTGAGCGTTTCGAGATGAGTCGTATACATGTTATAGTTGGTCGTCAGTGACCGTGTGGCCTAATGGATAAGGCGTCTGACTTTGGATCTGAAGATTACAGTTCCGAATGCTGTCACGCTCGTGTTTTTCCAATTCTGAAAAAGAAACATACCCTTTTAATGTAGCAACTGTGCACTACGAAACCGTCTGAATGTTGCTGTTGACCATTTTTTGCTTGGAGATGCTCTTAGGCTTGAAACACACACAACAAGACCGGTGTTAACTAGCGAAATGGTCGGCAGAGTGCCGACACCGCGAGTTTTGACTGGCACTTACACATCTAAAACAACGTCGGAAAGTAACTCGTTCGGCTTTTGAGTCACATAAAGTATGTGTGTTAATTTTGACGCCACTAGCTCTGCATGTTGTCATGCAATTTCTTTACCTCTCAGAAATGATTATGACATAAAAGTGAAGTACGTGACGAGTGTGACGTTAGGAAAACATTAGGCAGCATGGAGAGATTCTGTATGGGACCACCCAACCCAAACGAGTACTGTGTGACGTGCTACCCGGCAGGTACTCGCCGAGGTAGCCGGCTAGCGCAGTCGTTAGAGCGTCAGACTCTTATTCCCAGGGTCGTGGGTTCGAGCCACACGCTGGGAGGACCGGAATTTTGTTCCGCTGCAGATGTAAATTACCGTTTTTCTTATTAACGAGATGTATTGGAAATAGCAACTTTAAACTTTGCCTATGTCTCTGTCAGTCACAAGGAAACTGTATTTGAAGGTGAAGGTGATTTTGTAGACATGTGTGAAAGACATGTTCTGAAATGCAAGTGTTGTTGCTTGGAGAGCACATCTGTTACGTGTCAGATGTGTAGCCAAACAGTAATGGGTCGTCATAGCTGCAAATTTTAGCTGGTAATATGAAGTGTTGTC
This sequence comes from Schistocerca gregaria, assembly GCF_023897955.1. Taxonomy (NCBI): domain Eukaryota; kingdom Metazoa; phylum Arthropoda; class Insecta; order Orthoptera; family Acrididae; genus Schistocerca; species Schistocerca gregaria. The sequence continues at coordinate 276,028 of NC_064926.1, forward strand.
AGCTGAAGTCTGATGATGCAGACGACCGTAAGAACGACGTACCCAAGAGTACCACTAGGCCGCGCCTCTTTAGCTCAGCGTTAGAGCAATGTTCTAATAAACCAGGAGTCGTAAGTTCCATCCTAACAGGAGAAAGATGAATTTTGGAAATCAGTTGCGCGTCGTGGCCGTATAGCAAACAGTATCTGTGATGACGAACAATTAGCGACAGGCGTTTTTTTAAGAATTACTCTCAGATGTGATTAAGGCGAATGGCGCAGATAAAGCATTTACCAAAGCGTTACAGCGTAGCGGTGGACGTCCTCGACCCTATTGGCAGTGACCATCTCCCTGTCCTTCTTACCATATCAGACGGTCGTCGCCCCCGTCCCGATCCTCGCCTTGACCCTCCCCCCCAAGTATGTCCATGATTACTCCCGTGCCGACTGGAATGCATACCGGGATACCCTTACTACCCGAGTCGATAGCCACCCCCTCACCTACCACCGCCCACATGACATAACCCATGCCGCATCCTTTCTCCAGCAGACCTTGTCTGAGGCCGTGGAGGCCCACATCCCTACCGTCGCCATCCACCCGCACCGTCCCACTTTACCCCCACAGGCCGTCCTCCTCCTTCGAGAATCCCGTCGTCTCTACCGTGCCTTCCTCCACACGCGTGACCGGGACACACTACAACGCCACCGGCAACTCCAGAGACACATCCGGAACTTGCTCGCGGCTAAGAAACGCCGGGACTGGCGACAGACATGCACCCGTCTTAATGCTACCCTACCTATTAACTCGTCCAAATACTGGTCAGCCTTCCGCCGCCTTACTGGATCAAACCCCCCCCCCCTTACTATCCTCTCCTTCATAATGACAATCCCTTTCCTGACAACCTTAGTAAGGCCAACCATTTTGACTCCTACCTCACCGATGTCTTTACCATCCCTGACGATCCCCAGTTCGATTATTCCCTCTTCCCTGATGTCCGCGATCGAACTGACACCTCTATCCCTCCACTAGCTCCTGGCTTCCAGTACTTGGACAACATTACACACACTGAACTCAATAACCCTATAACTACTCAAGACATCATCGATATATTCCGCACCAAACGCAACACTGCTCCTGGTCACGACCGTGTTACTTACCGTCACCTCCGTGAAGCTCCCGCCCCCTTCCTCTCCACCCTGGCCAGGCTGTACAATGTGGTCTTGTCCGCCGGCTTCTACCCCGACCTGTGGAAAACCTCCCGGATCCTGATGTTCCTCAAACCCGATAAACCACCTTCCGCTGTCTCCTCCTACCATCCTATAAGCCTTACCTCGGTCTTCAGCAAGGTCCTGGAATCCATTCTAACCCGCCGCATCCACCAGCATCTCCACCGGCACCGCTTCCTTCCCTCCACCCAATGTGGCTTTCGACCATCCTTCTCTGCCGATGACCTTCTCCTTCACCTCACTCACCTCCTCTCCGAACAACTCAACTCCCGTCGCTCCGCCATATTCCTCTCCCTTGACCTTGAACGCGCCTATGACCGAGTGTGGCATTCTGGTCTCCTCTTCAAGCTCCAAACCTTTGCTCTTCCTATTAACTACGTGCGTCTGATCGCCTCCTTCATTTCCCACCGCCCTTCCTATGTCACTATCCACAACACTGATTCCTACACCTTCTACCCCTCTGCCGGTGTGCCTCAAGGTTCCGTCCTTTCCCCTCTTCTTTACCTTCTTTATACGGCGGACATGCCTCCACCTGCACCCCCCCTTCACCTTCTCCAGTACGCCGATGACACCGCCTTCCTTGCCCTTGCCCCCACCCTGCAACGCTCCCAACACCTTCTCCAATCCCATCTTGACCGGTTCACCTCTTGGTGTAACCAGTGGTTGCTCAAGGTCAATCCTTCCAAGACCCAGGCAATCATCGTAGGCAAAACCACCCCTTCCTTCCGTCTCCTTGATTTCTATCTTACCATTTATGGCCGTCCTATTAACCTCACACCCACCCTCAAGTACCTTGGCGTCACCCTTGACCGTCGCCTCTCCTGGACCCCTCATCTCCGGACAATCCAAGCCAAGGCACGCTCCCGACTCCGCCTCCTGAAGCTCCTTTCTGGCCGCACATGGGGTCTGGACCCCTCCACCGTCCTCCACACCTATAAATCTCTCATCCGCCCTATCCTCTGTTATGCCCATCCCGCCTGGATCTCTGCCCCGCCTACCTTTTACAAATCCCTTCAAATCCTTGAACGGCATGCACTCCGCCTCGCCTATCGCATCCGCCTCCCTTCCCGCACGCGGCTCCTATATGACCTCATCCCCTTCCCACACCTACTCCTCTTCCTCCAACGGATACGGATCCTCTACACCTCCCGCAAGCTTGATCCTCCCCACCCGCTTGTCTCTTCCATCCTCTCCCACCCCAACCCACTGCCACGCCTGTACTCCTGTATCCCACCTGCTCTCCATCTTCACACTCTCCACACCCTCTCCCAAGGTGGCTTCCGCCGACTCCCCCTCCCGGATGATGCAATCCTCCCCTCCATCTACCCCTCCTACCAACTTTGAGCCTTGCCTTCCCCTCTCCTCTCATTTTCCTGTGGGCACCCTCTCTCCCTTCTCTCCCTCGCTCTCTCCCTCCTTCCATCCTTACCTCCCCTCCCCCTCTCCCTGGGCTTCCACCCCCCTCTTTTCGTTTTCTCCCCTCCTCCTCCCTGGCATCCTATCTCCCCCTCCCTCCTTCCCTCCCCCTGTTTTTTCCCTTGGCAGGCCCCCAGCTTTTCGGTGTGGACAGTGCCCCTGCAAGCGCCGAAGCCCATCTCCGCAGTGTCCGTGTCTTTCGTCCTCGTCTGTGCCTCGAGTGTTTCTTCGTTTTCTGCTCCACCGTTCACCTGTGCTAGTGTTCTCTGTTCCGTGCTGTGCTGCCCGTTTTTTTTAAAACTGAAACAGTGCTGCGTCGGTGAACGACTTCAATTCTTTTTATTCTCTGTTGTCTTCTGATTTTTGTCCTCCATGTCTGTGTTTTGAGATTATGTCTTCCTGTTTTTATCTCTTGTATGTTTCTTGTGGCCGAAGAGCGGCATATTAGGCCGCTGCCGGCCTACCTTTGTAGATATAAAATGACAATAAAGGAAAAAAATAAAAAAAAACGGCACAGCATAAGGTGGGACGAGGCAGTCTGAATTACATTTTATAGATGTATTTCTCACATATCTCAGAGCTTCTAGCGGTCGTCGTCGTCGTCGTCGTCGGCGGCGGCGGCGGCGTCAGCGCCGCCGCCGCCGCTTCTGCAGAAGTAGCAAATGGCCATCGTAGCAAATCCGGCGAGGGACGCCCTGCCTTCGATTCCGCATGCACAATGTGTGTGGTCTTGTTTCTCAGTATATTTGGTCGGTCTCGTAAGAGGTTGAATGTACCGAGTGGGTGGGAAAGAGCAAGCGGCAGCGGCTGTGTAGAACGAAAACACAAATCCTCAGGGGTGTGAGCGTTTCGAGATGAGTCGTATACATGTTATAGTTAATCGTCAGTGACCGTGTGGCCTAATGGATAAGGCGTCGGACTTCGGATCTGAAGATTACAGGTTCGAATGCTGTCACGCTCGTGTTTTTCCAGTTCTGAAAAAGAAACATACCGTTTTAATGTAGCAATTGAGCACTACGAAACCGTCTGAATGTTGCTGTTGACCATTATTTGCTTGGAGATGCTCTTGAGCTTGGAACACACACAACAAGACCGGTGTTAACTAGCGAAATGGTCGGCAGAGTGCCGACACCGCGAGTTTTGACTGGCACTTACACATCTGAAACAACGTCGGAAAGTAACTCGTTCGGCTTTTGAGTCACATAATGTATGTGTGTTAATTTTGACGCCACTAGCTCTGCATGTTGTCATGCAATTTCTTTACCACTCAGACATTATTATGACATAAAAGTGAAGTAGGTGACGAGTGTGACGTTAGGAAAACGTTAGGCAGCATGGAGAGATTCTGTATGGGACCACCCAACCCAAACGAGTACTGAGTGACGTGCTACCCGGCAGCTACTCACCGAGGTAGCAGGATAGCTCAGTCGGTAGAGCGTCAGACTTTTAATCCCAGGGTCGTGGGTTCAAGCCACACGCTGGGCCGAACGGAATATTGTTCCGCTGCAGATGTAAATTACCGTTTTTCTGATTAACGAGATGTAATGTAAATAGCAACTTTACACTTTGCCTACGTCTCTGTCAGTCGCAAGGAAACTGTATTTGAAGGTGAAGGTGATTTAGTAGACATGTGTGAAAGACATGTTCTGAAATGCAAGTGTTGTTGTTTGGAGAGCACATCTGTTACGTGTCAGATGTGTAGCCAAACAGTAATGGGTCGTCATAGCTGCAAATATTAGCTGGTAATATGAAGTGTTATCAGCTGAAGTCGGATGATGCAGACGAACGTAAGAACGAAGTACCCAAGAGTATCGCTAGGCCGCGCCTATTTAGCTCAGCGGTAGAGCAGTGTTCTAATAAACCAGGAGTCGTAAGTTCCATCCTAACAGGAGAAAGATGAATTTTGGAAATCAGTTGCGCGTCGTGGCCGTATAGCAATCAGTATCTGTGATGACGAACAATTAGCGACAGGCATTTTTTTTAAGAATTACTCTCAGATGTGATTAAGGCGAATGGCGCAGATAAAGCATTTACCAAAGCGGTACAGCATAAGGTGGGACGAGGCAGTCTGAATTACATCTTATAGATGTATTTCTCACATATCTCAGAGCCTCTCGCGGTCGTCGTCGTCGTCGTCAGCTGAAGTCGGATGATGCAGACGAACGTAAGAACGAAGTACCCAAGTGTATCGCTAGGCCGCGCCTATTTAGCTCAGCGGTAGAGCAGTGTTCTAATAAACCAGGAGTCGTAAGTTCCGTCCTAACAGGAGAAAGATGAATTTTGGAAATCAGTTGCGCGTCGTGGCCGTATAGCAAACAGTATCTGTGATGACGAACAATTAGCGACAGGCGTTTTTTTAAGAATTACTCTCAGATGTGATTAAGGCGAATGGCGCAGATAAAGCATTTACCAAAGCGGTACAGCATAATGTGGGACGAGGCAGTCTGAATTACATTTTATAGATGTATTTCTCACATATCTCAGAGCCTCTCGCGGTCGTCGTCGTCAACGTCGTCGGCGGCGGCGCCGCCGCCGCCGCTTCTGCAGAAGTAGCAAATGGCCATCGTAACAAATCCGGCGAGGGACGCACTGCCTTCGATTCCGAATGTACAAAGTGTGTGGTCTTGTTTCTCAGTCTATATTTGGTCGGTCTCGTAAGAGGTTGAATGTACCGAGTGGGTGGGAAAGAGCAAGCGGCAGCGGCTGTGTAGAACGAAAACACAAATCCTCAGGGGTGTGAGCGTTTCGAGAAGAGTCACACACATGTTATAGTTGGTCATCAGTGACCATGTGGGCTAATGGATAAGGCGTCGGACTTCGGATCTGAAGATTACAGTTTCGAATGCTGTCACGCTCGTGTTTTTCCAGTTCTGAAAAAGAAACATACCGTTTTAATGTAGCAATTGAGCTCTACGAAACCGTCTGAATGTTGCTGTTGACCACTTTTTGCTTGGAGATGCTCTTGAGCTTGAAACACACACAACAAGACCGGTGTTAACTAGCGAAATGGTCGGCAGAGTGCCGACACCGCGAGTATTGACTGGCACTTACACATCTAAAACAACGTCGGAAAGTAACTCGTTCAGCTTTTGAGTCACATGAAGTATGTGTGTTAATTTTGACACCACTAGCTCTGCATGGTGTCATGCCATTTCTTTACCTCTCAGAAATGATTATGACATAAAAGTGAAGTACGTGACGAGTGTGGCGTTAGGAAAACATTAGGCAGCATGGAGAGATTCTGTATGGTACCACCCAACCCAAACGAGTACTATGTGACGTGCTACCCGGCAGGTATTCGCCGAGGTAGCTGGCTAGCGCAGTCGGTAGAGCGTCAGACTCTTAATCCCAGGGTCGTGGGTTCGAGCCACACGCTGGGAGGAACGGAATTTTGTTCCGCTGCAGATGTAAATTACCGTTTTTCTGATTAACGAGAAGTAATGGAAATAGCAACTTTAAACTTTGCCTATGTCTCTGTCAGTCACAAGGAAACTGTATTTGAAGGTGAAGGTGATTTTGTAGACATGTGTGAAAGACATGTTCTGAAAGGCAAGTGTTGTTGTTTGGAGAGCACATCTGTTACGTGTCAGATGTGTAGCCAAACAGTAATGGGTCGTCATAGCTGCAAATATTAGCCCGTAATATGAAGTGTTGTCAGCTGAAGTCGGATGATGCAGACGACCGTAAGGACGAAGTACCCAAGAGTACCGCTAGGCCGCGCCTCTTTAGCTCAGCGGTAGAGCGGTTTTCTAATAAACCAGGAGTCGTAAGTTCCACCCTACAGGAGAACGATGGATTTTGGAAATCAGTTGCGCGTCGTGGCCGTATGGCAAACAGTATCTGTGATGACGAACAATTAGCGACAGGCGATTTTTTAAGAATTACTCTCAGATGTGATTAAGGCGAATGGCGCAGATAAAGCATTTACCAAAGCGGTACAGCATAAGGTGGGACGAGGAAGTCTGAATTACATTTTATAGATGTATTTCTCACATATCTCAAAGCCTGTCTTCGTCGTCGTCGTCGTCGTCGTCGTCGTCGTCGTCGTCGTCGTCGCCGCCGCTTCTGCAGAAGTAGCATATGGCCATCGTATCAAATGCAGCGAGGGACGCCCTGCCTCCGATTCCGAATGCACAAAGTGTGTGGTCTTGTTTCTCTGTCTATATTTGGTCGGCCTCGTAAGAGAATGAATGTAACGAGTGGGTGGGAAAGAGAAAGGGGCAGCGGCTGTGTAGAACGAAAACACAAATCCTCAGGGGTGTGAGCGTTTCGAGATGAGTCGTATACATGTCATCGTTGGTTGTCAGTGACCGTGTGGCCTAATGGATAAGGCGTCGGACTTCAGATCTGAGGATTGCAGCTTCGAATGCTGTCACGCTCGTGTTTTTCCAGTTCTGAAAAAGAAACATACCGTTTTAATGTAGCAATTGAGCACTACGTTACCGTCTGAATGTTGCTGTTGACCATTTTTTGCTTGGAGATGCTCTTGATCTTGAAACACACACAACAAGACCGGTGTTAACTAGCGAAAAGGTCGGCAGAGTGCCGACACCGCGAGTTTTGACTGGCACTTGCAGATCTAAAACAACGTCGGAAAGTAACTCGTTCGGCTTTTGAGTCACATAAAGTATGTGTGTTAATTTTGACGCCACTAGCTCTTCATGTTGTCATGCAATTTCTTTACCTCTCAGAAATGATTATGACATAAAAGTGAAGTACGTGACGAGTGTGACGTTAGGAAAACATTAGGCAGCATGGAGAGATTCTGTATGGGACCACCCAACCCAAACGAGTACTGTGTGACGTGCTACCCTGCAGGTATTCGGCGAGGTAGCCGGCTAGCGCAGTCGGTAGAGCGTCAGACTCTTAATCTCAGGGTCGTGGGTTCGAGCCACACGCTGGGAGGAACGGAAATTTGTTCCGCTGCAGATGTAAATTACCGTTTTTCTGATTAACGAGATGTAATGGAAATAGCAACTTTAAACTTTGCCTATGTCTCTGTCAGTCACAAGGAAACTGTATTTGAAGGTGAAGGTGATTTTGTAGACATGTGTGAAAGACATTTTCTGAAATGCAAGTGTTGTTGTTTGGAGAGCACATCAGTTACGTGTCAGATGTGTAGCCAAGCAGTAATGGGTCGCCATAGCTGCAAATATTAGCCGGTAATATGAAGTGTTGTCAGCTGAAGTCGGATGATGCAGACGACCGTAAGGACGAAGTACCTAAGAGTATCGCTAAGCCGCGCCTTTTTAGCTCAGCCGTAGAGCAGTGGTCTAATAAAGCAGGGGTCGTAAGTTCCATCCTAACAGGAGAAAGATGAAATTTGGAAATCAGTTGCGCGTCGTGGCCGTATAGCAAACAGTATCTGTGATGACGAACAATTAGTGACAGGCGTTTTTTAAGAATTACTCTCAGATATGATTAAGGCGAATGGCGCAGATAAAGCATTTACCAAAGCGGTACAGCATAAGGTGGGACGAGGCCGTCTGAATTCCATTTTATAGATGTATTTCTCACATATCTCAGAGCCTCCCGCGGTCGTCGTCGTCGTCGTCGTCATCGACGTCGTCGTCGTCGTCGCCGCCGCCGCCGAAGCTTCTGCAGAAGTAGCAAATGGCCATCGTAGCAAATCCGGCGAGGGACGCCCTGCCATCGATTCCGAATGCACAAAGTGTGTGGTCTTGTTTCTCAGTCTATATTTGGTCGGTCGCGTAAGAGGTTGAATGTAACGAGTGGGTGGGAAAGAGAAAGGGGCAGCGGCTGTGTAGAACGAAAACACAAATCCTCAGGGGTGTGAGCGTTTCGAGATGAGTCGTATACATGTCATAGTTGGTCGTCAGTGACCGTGTGGCCTAATGGATAAGGCGTCGGACTTCGGATCTGAAGATTACAGGTTCGAATGCTGTCACGCTCGTGTTTTTCCAGTTCTGAAAAAGAAACATACCGTTTTAATGTAGCAATTGAGCACTACGAAACCGTCTGAATTTTGCTGTTGACCATTTTTTGCTTGGAGATGCTCTTGATCTTGAAACACACACAACAAGACCGGTGTTAACTAGCGAAAAGGTCGGCAGAGTGCCGACACCGCGAGTTTTGACTGGCACTTGCACATCTAAAACAACGTCGGAAAGTAACTCGTTCGGCTTTTGAGTCACATAAAATATGTGTGTTAATTTTGACGCCACTAGCTCTGCATGTTGTCATGCAATTTCTTTACCTCTCAGAAATGATTATGACATAAAAGTGAAGTACGTGACGAGTGTGACGTTAGGAAAACATTAGGCAGCATGGAGAGATTCTGTATGGGACCACCCAACCCAAACGAGTACTGTGTGACGTGCTACCCGGCAGGTATTCGGCGAGGTAGCCGGCTAGCGCAGTCGGTAGAGCGTCAGACTCTTAATCTCAGGGTCGTGGGTTCGAGCCACACGCTGGGAGGAACGGAATGTTGTTCCGCTGCAGATGTAAATTACCGTTTTTCTGCTTAACGAGATGTAATGGAAATAGCAACTTTAAACTTTGCCTATGTCTCTGTCAGTCACAAGGAAACTGTATTTGAAGGTGAAGGTGAATTTGTAGACATGTGTGAAAGACATGTTCTGAAATGCAAGTGTTGTTGTTTGGAGAGCACATCGGTTACGTGTCAGATGTGTAGCCAAGCAGTAATGGGTCGCCATAGCTGCAAATATTAGCCGGTAATATGAAGTGTTGTCAGCTGAAGTCTGATGATGCAGACGACCGTAAGGACGAAGTACCCAAGAGTACTGCTAGGCCGCGCATCTTTAGCTCACTGGTAGAGCACTGGTCTATTAAACCAGGCGTCGTACGTTCCATCCTGACGGGAGAAAGATGAATTTTGGAAATCATTTGCGCGTCGTGGCCGTATAGCAAATAGTTTCTGTGATGACGAAGAATTAGCGACAGGCGTTTTTTTAAGAAATACTCTCAGATGTGATTAAGGCGAATGGCGCAGATAAAGCATTTGCCAAAGCGGTACAGCATAAGGTGGGACGAGGCAGTCTGAATTACATTTTACAGATGTATTTCTCACATATCTCGAAGCCTCTCGCGGTCGTCGTCGTCGTCGTCGTCGTCGCCGCCGCTTCTGCAGAAGTAGCAAATGGCCATCGTAGCAAATGCGGCGAGGGACGCCCTGCCTTCAATTCCGAATGCACAAAGTGTGTGGTCTTGTTTCTCAGTCTATATTTGGTCGGTCTCGTAAGAGGTTGAATGTAACGAATGGGTGGGAAAGAGCAAGGGGCAGCGGCTGTGTAGAACGAAAACACAAATCCTCAGGGTGTGAGCGTTTCGAGATGAGTCGTATACATGTTGTAGTTGGTCGTCAGTGACCGTGTGGCCTAATGGATGGCAGTCTGCCTGCGGCAGCGGTGGTGAGCGGACCTCCAGGGCCAGCGCGCTGCGGCAGGAAGTGTTTACGTCAGGCGGTGAGTCGCGTGCTTACAGCGTCTGCTTATTAGTATTCGATCCGTTCTGTAGGATCTGATATGGAATTATGAATCCGACTAACAGGAAAGATACCTTGAAGTTTACCTTTGATAGGAACTTTTCGAAACCAAATTCGTTTGAAGTTGAAGCATGGTTAGAGGAAACAGCTAAGATTACTTTTGATGACATTGTACGGATAAATTTCTCTATCGTGACTAGTGTTGTTTATGTGAAATTAACGTCCTCTGAAATGTGTGATAGAATTGTGGAGTCCAGTGGAGGTGTACTGAAGTTTAAACATAGAGATGGTACCGTCAGTGATGTCTGCATTACGCATGCTGGACTGGGCTTCCGAACGGCACGTATTTTCGAACTCCCGTTTGAAATATCAGCCGCGCAAATAAATTCTGCATTAACACCTTACGGGAGGGTCATTAACAATTTTGCGGAGCGTTGGTCCAAAGCCCACAAATTTCCGGTGCTTAACGGCGTCAGGCAGGTTAAGATCGATCTACAAAAGCACATACCTTCATATATTTACGTAGGTGGACATCGCGGAATTGTCATATATGATGGGCAGCCAAAAACGTGTGCCGGCTGTGGTGCGCCCGGCCACGTGCGCTCTGAATGTATACAAAGACGCGTGACGTAGATACCTGTCGGTGAAGCCGCTAGCCCCCCTGTGACGACGGCACTGCCACTGACATACGCTGTCGCGGCTTCTGGTCTACCACCCGCGACCCCGCCTGTAGATGCCCCTCGTTTGAATGATGTTTTGGCCGATAACGTCAAAGAACCGAGTGCTGACGCGGCACCGCCGCTACCACACTCAGAGATGGAGGTAACGACGGATGACTCCCCAGTGGTTGATGCCACTGGTACTGAGGATGAAGCAGACGCTGTGTTCCCGGCGGATCAACCCCAGAATCAACAGTCCACTTCGGATGTTGATGATACTGCGAACCCTAAGAGGAAGCCTTCCAAAAAGAACCGGAGACTTGCACATCAAGGAATGGTCGAATGGACATTGATCCTGTAGTGTCTCCCCCTGTGAATCCACGACGGGTGGAAGATAGTGATACCTCGAGTAGAGTCGTTTTGCCGGATACCCACGCTCAAGGAAACGCAGGATCGCTTTTGTCAGAGGCCACCCTCACTCGGAATTGGGCACAGGAAATGGAAGTATTGGATGCGAGCAATGATGCGGCTGTCATGCGGACCATTGAGACGGAATCTTCGGCACCCCCCACAGAGCAGCATACACCAACCGTACCGGGAACTACAGGAACTCCGACTGACGCGCTTGGCCTCAATTTCGTTAGCCATCCTTCTAAGACTGTTTAATTAATAGTACGTGCCTTCTCCCATGAACGAGCCCCAAGCCTATAAAATTGCCACGTTAAACATCAATAAGATACAGTCGTACTGGCGGCTCCGTAATTTACAAGATTTTGTATACGCAGCGGATATCGATATTCTGTTACTTCAAGAAGTCGCTGCGATTGAACTTGACCGAATAACTGGTTATGCTACTCTCTCCAATTCCGGGAGCGGTGCGAATTTAGGGACAGCGATTCTGTTAAAAGAAGGGATTGTAGCGACCGACGCAGAAAAACTGCCTGATCATAGAGGGATCGCTGTCACTTTCCATCGGACACGCATAATCAATGTTTACGCCCCGTCCGGCAGTAGCAATAGGCGTGCTAGGGCTGAGTTCTTCACAAGCGCCATAGTCCCACTTTTTAGGGGAACCTACGATCGTATAATTTTTGCGGGTGACTTCAGTTGTGTCTTAAGTCCAAAAGACCAGACGCCTAATTTTAACAAATCTGGAGAACTAGAACGTATCGTCCAAGAAATGAACCTCATTGACACATGGGAGCATACGCACGGAGCGGCACCTGGGTTCACTCATGTCACGAACCACTCTGCAAGCCGGCTAGAGAGAATCTATGTATCGGCGTGTATGAAGACTCAAGTCCTCCAATCCGAAGTTTGGCCCACAATTTTTTCCTATCATGCCGCATATATTTGTACTGTTAACATGGTCAAGCAAGGCACATTTCGCGGCAGAGGTTTCTGGAAACTTAACAATGCTCTCCTTAACGCTGTTGACTGTCATCGTGTCTTTAACGAAACATGGGAGGCATGTGAACGACGGGTTGCACAGTATGCCTCCGTTACTGAATGGTGGATAACACATGCCAAACCAACTTTATCAAAAATGTTTAAACGCTACGCTCGGGACAAATCCTGGTGGCAACGGCAAACGTCTGAGTTTTATTTTACTTGTCTCAGGGAGCTTTACCAGTCCGATGTGACTGTACCTGAAAATTTTATGCAGATTAAAAAAATTAAGGCAAAATTATTAAAACTTCAGCGGCAGCAGGCAGAAGGCTTTCAAATAAGGTCCAGGCCCCAGAATGTGATAGACGACGAAATGACATCCATGTTTCACGTCATTCGTGAAAATAAGAGGGGGCGGCGGAGATTAATAACTCGTCTTCAGTTGAGTGAAGGCGTTGCGCTCACGCGGCAACAAGACATACGAAACGCACTTCACAATCACCTGGCAGATCTGCTGGCAACGACACATACCGACGATGGAACTCACGATGAATTACTCAATAACTTGCAAAGGACTTTGGGTGCTGCTGAAGTCGAAACTCTCATGCGAGAAATTGATGAAGACGAATTGGATTCTGCGCTATCACGAAGTCCGAAAAATAAATCGCCGGGACCCGACGGTCTCACTGCCAAATTTTATCTTACTTTCTGCGACAAATTAAAGCTCAAGTTGTTGAGTATGTTTAATGAAATTTTACGGCCTGATTTTAATGTTCCTAAGGCTCTCGTGGAAGGCATCGTGGTTTTAATCCCTAAACGCCCAATGTGCAGTTCTGTTGACGATTTTCGGCCGCTTACTTTACTGAACAGTGACTACAAAATTTTAGCACGTATTATTTCTAATAGATTGAAAATGTTGATGAATACTGTCATTGGTCAGTACCAGACCAGTGTAGGTGTCCGTAGGACGATCTTCCAAAATTTGTCTCAACACAGGGACGTCATAGCCATTGCAGATGCGTGCAAGATACGGTGTGCGCTAGTTTCCCTTGACTTTTCAAAGGCATTCGACAGAGTAAACCATCAGTTTCTCATCCGGACGATGCATGCCATGGGATTTCCACTACGTTTTATCAATCTTATACATGAGCTCCTTCGTAAAGGAGTAACTCGACTCATGGTGAATGGCCAGCTGAGCGCATCGATTAATATTACTAATTCAGTGCGACAGGGATGCCCTATGTCAATGGCCTTGTTTGCCATTGCCATTGAGCCTTTGCTTGTCACCTTGACATAGCGTCTACAAGGATTAACCATCCACGGCATTAAGATTGTTTGTACTGCATATGCGGATGACGTCGGATTTTTGGTCATGGACAAAGGTGAAGTCGAGGACGCCCTTCAGATCGTCAAAAACTACGAACTTGTTGCGGGTGCGAAGTTGAATGCCAGGAAATCTGGCATTATGAACGTAGGACGCGGCATCTCGCTGCACCATCACGGTCAGTTGCAACTACTTTCTAAAATGAAATGCCTTGGTATTGAGTACAGGAGCAACATAAAGCACACAATTGCGGTGAACTATAGGCATCTCCTGGCAAGTATGCGTGCTTGCATGCAGACCCACTACCTAAGGAGCCTTGATGAACTGCAGAAAGTCACCTTCGCTAATGTCTACCTCACCTCAAAGATTAACTACGTTGCACAAGTACTGCCCATGCCACAGGAGACAGCGAAGCGTATGATGTCCGCTCTCGGCCATTTTGTCACACGTGGACACATTTTTAAAGTCAAGTATGATACGCTCACTCTCTCCACGACCGATGGAGGCTTAAATTTAACAGATGTTCGTTCCAAGTCACGAGCTTTGTACGTATGCACCATCTACAAACGGTGGAGGTCGTTACCGAACAGTCTAACGGCTCACTTGTTAACCGAAATAGCGCCGGCCTGCCTGCAGCCTCCCGTCTCTGTTAAACATATTCCGCCTGCGCTGACTCACTTTAAGAGCATTTTCATTGAGTTCAGTTACTTACGGTCAACTCTCCCAGAAAATAAGCTTTCCGTGGTGAAGTTAGTTTATAATAAACTACTGGCAACCAAGAACGGGAACAACATCGAACACAAATACCCCAATCATCGCTGGCCAGTGATATGGAAAAACATACATAGCCGTGTTTTACCAACGTCAGTGAAAGCCTCTTGGTACAGGGTCGTGAACCGTAAAATAAGTACCAATTCACGACTTCATGCTCTACATTTGGCTGACTCACCTTTGTGCCTTACGTGCAACTTGCCTGATACTGATGAACATCGTTTTCTGTGCACCACTGTCCAAGCAGTTTGGCCATGCATTCGCCGAAAACTGGCTACGATTATGAGGACTTCCCAGCTTTGTATTAAACCTGAAGATTTCCTGTATCCGGATTCAGTGCCGTACCCGAACACCAAACGGAACTCTGTCAATTGGTTGAAGGGTCATTATGTTCATTATTTACAGACGCAAGAACCCAAGAGTGAGGCGGCGTTCTGTCTTTACCTGGCATTACAGTTTCACATACTTTCACAGACGAGACATTACAGGAAACGATATGCGAATTTTTTAGAAGTCGTTCTTCGATGAAAGAAGTATTTTTTTTCTTTCCTTCATTCTACATTGCTTTGTTTTTTTTTCTTTTCTTCTTCAAATGTCACAGTGACGTATACTGAACAGTGTTACGACAAGGACTATTTTATTTTCTTCTATTTTTCTAGCGGACCAGAGTTCCTTTTTTCATTTTCTATTTAAAAAACAAAATAAAATAAAATAAAAAGATAAATAAATAAATAAATTATAATAAAAAAATAAACAATTATAAAAGTTGATAAAAAAACCAACAACACAACGAAAGCACTAGAAAGAACAACAAACAACAGAAAGAGTGTTGCAGACCAGAAGCAGGGGATTGCTGCATGGGGTGAAGTACGGTGGGGACTTCGTGGGCCCTCTCGCCGCTACGGTAGCCGTGAAGGCCCAGGACAAATCTCTGAAAATGGAATACAACACACGCACAAAAAAAAAAAAATCTACTTTGTCACCAATGCGGGACTATGCATTAGGTTTAGAAGTATCTTTGGTTTGGAAATGGTAATAGTAAAAAAAAAAAAAAAAAAAATTGGATAAGGCGTCGGACTTCGGATCTGAAGATTACAGGTTCGAATGCTGTCACGCTCGTGTTTTTCCAGTTCTGAAAAAGAAACATACCGTTTTAATGTAGCAATTGAGCAGTACGAAACCGTCTGAATGTTGCTGATGACCATCTTTGCTTGGGGTTGCTCTTGAGCTTGAAACACACACAACAAGACCGGTGTTAACTAGCGAAATGGTCGGCAGAGTGCCGACACCGCGAGTTTTGACTGGCACTTGCACATCTAAAACAACGTCGGAAACTAACTCGTTCGGCTTTTGAGTCACATAAAGTATGTGCGTTAATTTTGACGCCACTAGCTCTGCATGTTGTCATGCAATTTCTTTACCTCTCAGAAATGATTATGACATAAAAGTGAAGTACGTGACGAGTGTGACGTTAGGAAAACATTAGGCAGCATGGAGAGATTCTGTATGGGACCACCCAACCCAAACGAGTACTGTGTGACGTACTACCCGGCAGGTATTCACCGAAGTAGCCGGGTAGCTCAGTCGGTAGAGCGTCAGACTCTTAATCCCAGGGTCGTGGGTTCGAGCCACACGCTGGGCGGAACGGAATTTTGTTCCGCTGCAGACGAAAATCACCGTTTTTCTGATTATAGATATGTAATGGAAATAGCAACTTTAAACTTTGCCTACGTCTCTGTCAGTCGCAAAGAAACTGTATTTGAAGGTGAAGGTGATTTTGTAGACATGTGTGAAAGACATGTTCTGAAATGCAAGTGTTGTTGTTTGGAGAGCACATCGGTTACGTGTCAGATGTGTAGCCAAGCAGTAATGGTTCGCCATAGCTGCAAATATTAGCCGGTAATATGAAGTGTTGTCAGCTGAAGTCTGATGATGCAGACGACCGTAAGGACGAAGTACCCAAGAGTACCGCTAGGCCGCGCCTCTTTAGCTCAGTGGTAGAGCAATGCTCTAATAAACCAGGGGTCGTAAGTTCCATCCTCACTGGAGAAAGATGAATTTTGGAAATCAGTTGCGCGTCGTGGCCGTATAGCAAACAGTATCTGTGATAACGAACAATTAGCGACAGGCGTTTTTTTAAGAATTACTCTCAGGTGTGATTAAGGCGAATGGCGCAGATAAAGCATTTGACAAAGCGGTACAGCATAAGGTGGGCCGAGGCAGTCTGAATTACATTTTATAGATGTATTTCTCTCATATCTCAGAGTCTCTCGCGGTGGTGGTGGTGGTCGTCGTCGTCGTCGTCGTCGCCGCCGCCGTAGCTTCTGCAGAAGTAGCAAATGGCCATCGTAGCAAATGCGGCGAGGGACGCACTGCCTTCGATTCCGAATGCACAAAGTGTGCGGTCTTGTTTCTCAGTCTATATTTGGTCGGTCTCGTAAGAGGTTGAATGTAACGAATGGGTGGGAAAGAGCAAGGGGCAGCGGCTGTGTAGCACGAAAACACAAATCAACAGGGGTGTGAGCATTTCGAGATGAGTCGTATAGATGTTATAGTAGGTTGTGAGTGACTGTGTGGCCTAATGGATAAGGCGTCGGACTTCGGATCTGAAGATTACAGCTTCGAATGCAGTCACGCTCGTGTTTTTCCAGTTCTGAAAAAGAAACATACCGTTTTAATGTCGCAATTGAGCAGTACGAAACCGTCTGAATGTTGCTGTTGACCATTTTTTGCTTGGAGTTGCTCTTGAGCGTGAAACACACACAACAAGACCGGTGTTAACTAGCGAAGTGGTCGGCAGGGTGCCGTCACCGCGAGTTTTGACTGGCACTTGCACATCTAAAACAACGTCGGAAGGTAAATCGTTCGGCTTTTGAGTCACATTAAGTATGTGTGTTAATTTCGACGCCACTAGCTCTGCATGTTGTCATGCAATTCCTTTACCTCTCAGAAATGATTATGAAATAAGAGTGAAGTACGTGACGAGTGTGACGTTAGGAAAAGATTAGGCAGCATGGAGAGCTTCTGTATGGGACCACCCAACCCAAACGAGTACTGTGTGACTTGCTACCCGGCAGGTATTAACCGAGGCAGCCGGCTAGCAAAGTCGGCAGAGCGTGAGACTCTTAATCCCAGGGTTGTGGGTTCGAGCCACACGCAGGGCGGAACGGAAATTTGTTCCACTTCAGATGTAAATTACCGTTTTTCTGATTAACGTGATATAACATAAATAGCAACTTTAACCTTTGCCTACGTCTCTGTCAGTCGCAAGGAAACTGTATTTGAAGGTGAAGGTGATTTTGTAGACATGTGTGAAAGACATGTTCTCAAATGCAAGTGTTGTTGTTTGGAGAGCACATCGGTTACGTGTCAGATGTGTAGCCAAGCAGTAATGGGTCGCCATACCTGCAAATATTAGCCGGTAATATGGAGTGTTGTCAGCTGAAGTCTGATGATGCAGACGACCGTAAGGACGAAGTACCCAAGAGTAGCGCTAGGCCGCGCCTCTTTATCTCAGTGGTTGAGCACTGCTCTAATAAACCAGGCGTCGTAAGTTCCATCCTCACAGGAGAAAGTTGAATTCAAGTCTGCCTGCAGCGGCCGTGGCGTGCGGTTGTCTGTGCTCAGCGCTGTGGCTGGCTTGTTTACTTCTACGGGGTAAGTCGCTCGCTAGCAGCGGTTATTCTTGCGTGTGAGGAATGATGTTGATGAATCAGTGATGACACAAGCTATGAGGATAGATACTTTGAAGTTAACTTTCGAGAATTCATTTGCTCGACCAACCTCTTTCGAAATCGAGGATTTCCTCGAAGACGTGTTGAAAATTATAATCGATAAGATTATTGGTATACATTTGTCGATGTTGTCTAGCATAGTTTATATCAAGATGAGAGATGCCGATTTTTGTGACAAAATAGTTGACTCCTTCGAGTTCCGGTTTGAAGTTTTGCATAGTGATGGCAATGTGGGTGTAGTTACTGTTTCCCACGCAGGGCTTGGACTTCGAACAATTCGCATTTTTGAACTACCCTTTAAGGTACCAGCCGATCAGATAAATGTTGCGATATCGCCATATGGCAAAGTTTTGAGTAACTTTGCTGAACGTTGGTCTCCGGCTCATAAATATCCGGTGTTGAATGGCGTCAGGCAGCTTAAAGTAGACTTACAACGACACATTCCGTCGTACGTAACGGTTTGTGGGTACCGTGCAGTCGTAATGTATGATGGCCAACCTAGGACATGTGCTAGATGTAACTCGACGGGACATGTGCGTGCGAAATGTTTACAGCGTCGTGTAATTCAACTTCCAACCGGAGAGAGTGTTCGCCCTCCCGCAATGTCAACATTACCGACATCGTACGTGTCGGTTGCTCGCGGTGAGCCGGCAATACAACCGATTCGTGATCCACCTGCCGGACCCAGTCTCGCAGTTAATGTAGCATCACCGGACACTCCAGTCACGTCCGGGATGGCTGTTTCTGAAATCCATGACACTAACAGGACCAGTGATATGGTGGTAGAACAACCCATACAGGGTGCTGAGTTAACGGAGGTGTCCCTGGCTCCTGCTACCATGTCCGAACAAGTGACTGAAACGATGCCGAAATCTGACGCAGTAATACGCGGTAATAGATCTCCAAAGAAAAATAAAAAACGGAGGATGGCTCATCAAGATACGGAAGATACAGCACCGAGCTTGCGGGGAAAGGCAAAATTAATCGGCCAGAATTTAAAAGAAGGACCAGCTGACGCTGTCGCCTCGACTTCGCGCTCACGTAACACACCACGATCTGACAACACCGTGTCGGAGCCGCCCGCGACGTCCGACAGCAGACAAGACGAGATGCCGATTCAGCACACTGAGCCCCACCGTTTCCTGAACCAGTAGGCACCCTTTCCTCTCCTAATTGGGCAGACGAGTGTTAAACGAATGAAGATGATGTAGAGAAGCAGGAGGATTCAACACCCGCGACTGGCTCCTTGCCCCCTCTCTCAGCGGTTGATGGAAGCAAAGTCCACGTGGCCATGGCTACTCAAACGACCGAAACTGTCAGCGCCTCCAATTGACAGCTAGCTGACGTATCCTAACGTCTACTCCTTTCGTACGGAACATCAATGACCACCTTGCAGGCCTACAAGATCCTGACTCTCAATATCAATAAGATACGTAGCGATTTGAATCTGAAAAATTTACAAGACTTGTTATACGCAGCTGACATAGATATAGCAGTGCTTCAGGAAGTAAGTGATATCGAGTTAGACCACATAGCCGGGTATAACGCGTTCATAAACCCTGGCAACGGTTTCGAACTTGGAACAGCATTACTCTTAAAAGAAGGGATCATTGCCAATTGTGAGGCAAAACTTGTGACCGGCAGAGGGATAGCAGTAACTGTCAATAACATCAGACTGATTAATATTTACGCACCTTCTGGGTCCAGTAATAGGCAACGCCGTGCAGAATTTTTCCGCCACGAGATCCTTCCCCTCTTCGGGACCAACTACACTGATGTCATTTTTGGCGGAGATTTAAATTGTGTGCTTAGTCAAATAGAACAAACTCCGCACTTTAATCGGTGTGTTGAATTAGAACAGATCATTCAAGAACTCCCCTTAACTGACACCTGGACGTCCACGCACGGAATGGCAGTGGGTTTTACACATTTTACCAGTCATTCGGCAAGTAGGTTAGATAGAATTTACATATCGTGTAATTTAAAGCAACACCTGCTACAGACCAAAATATGGCCTACTGTATTTTCCGACCATGCTGCCTATATCTGTACCGTCAACATGAAACAATAGGAAACCTACCGGAGTCGAGGGTTATGGAAGTTCAAAATTGCACATTTGCAAGATACTGCATGTCGAGAAGCCTTCCTGTCCACTTGGACGGTATGTGAACGTAAATTCAATTCCTACAACTCCGCGATCGAGTGGTGGCTCCAATGCGCCAAACCTCAACTTAGGAAAACTTTAGTGATTTACTCCCGTCAGAAAAATCAGTGGCACAAACGGACGATGGAATTTTACTTTCAGTGTCTTCGGGAGTTACATAAATTTGACGCGACCGACATCGGCAATTTTGCACAGATCAAAAGAATTCAGGCAAAAATTTTAACGCTGCAACGGAAACAGTTGGAAGGTTTTCAAGTTCGGGCGCGAGTTCCTACGACGGTGCAAGAAGAAGAGGCTGCTATGTATCAATTGTTACGTGAAAGTCGACGAGGCCGTCGGAAAATCCTTACACAGATCCGAACCAGCACCGGTGCCATAGTTACTAAACAAAGTGCAATCTTGAGTGCGATTGAAGAGTACTATCGAGAACCTGATGTCCAATAAAATAACAGATGATACCGTGTTTGCGGATTTTACGACAAATTTATCACGGAGACTCGGCCCCACAGAGGCAAATGAGCTTATTACAGAGGTGACAGAAGATGAATTAACAGACATTATCCTACGGAGTCCGAAAAATAAATCTCCAGGTTCGGACGGTCTACCTGCAGAAGTATATCAAACCTCCTGGCCGCAGATGAAATCGAAACTACTTGCAATTTGTAACGATCTCATGAACCCATGTAACGTTATTCCGCAGGAATTTCGACAGGGAATTGTTGTTTTACTGCCCAAGACCCCTTGCAGTGACAACCCAACAAACTTGAGACCTCTCACGTTGTTAAATAGTGATTATAAACTATTCGCCCGTGTCCTCAGCCAACGGCTCAAAAATGTATGTCCACAATCACAGGACAGTATCAAACGAGTGTTGGTAGAAATAGATCTATTTACCACACGCTCACGGATTACAGAGATGTGATAGCCGTAGCGGAGGCCTGCAAATTAAAATGCGCCCTCTTAATGATAGACTTTGAAAAAGCATTCGACAGAGTGAGCCACCGATTCCATTTCCACGACATGCGAGAATTGGGATTTCCGCACCAGTTCACGCAAGTAATCGACAATATGATCCGTAATAGTACTTCGCGAATCCAAATTAATGGTCGCCTCAGTGGTGCGATTGATATCGCGTGTTCGGTGAGGCAAGGCTGTCCGATGTCGATGGCTCTTTTTGCCATCGCCATAGAACCTCTGCTTGCTACGCTAACTGAACGTTTACAGGGATTGGAAATCAATAGACAGAAGATTGTGTGCCGTGCGTACGCAGATGATGTCGGCTTTCTTGTCGTGAACGCGCAAGAAGTGAGGTCCTCACTTGAAATACTTCAACGATATGCGGCGGCATCAGGGGCGAAGGTGAACTGGCAAAAATCTGGAATCATGAATGTCGGACGGGGAATACATTTCCCCAACCATACCCGATTACGGGAACTTACCAGTATAAAGTGCTTAGGTCTTGAGTTTCGCCGGAAGATACAGAATACCATTGCTGTAAATTATAGGGATTTACTTCACAAGGTAAGGGCATGTGTACAACAGCATAGTATGAGGCAACTGAATGCTCTCCAAAAAGTTGAACTGGTCAACACCTATATCGTCTCGAAGATCAACTATGTAGCCAAAGTGTTGCCTCTTCCCAGTGGCATTGCGAATAGAATGCTGTCCGCTCTTGGCCATTTCGTGACCAGAGGCAATATCTTCAAAGTTAAATTTGTTACGTTGACGCTCCCTACTCGGAAGGGTGGATTAAACCTCACTGATGTTTATAAGAAGGCACAGGCGCTCTATCTAAGCAGTATGTATAAGCTGTGGACAAAATCTCCACATTGCCTCACTGCTTACCTGCTCAACGAAATATCACCGGCGGACCTCAACCCCCCGATTGATGTACATCATATTCCACACGACCTTTACCATTTAAAATACTTCCTTTTGGAATATAGTTATGCTCGACAAAGAATTCCGGAGAAGGAAATAACGGTGGTGAAGCAATTGTATAAGACTTTGATCGAGTTCACATCCCGGAATAACATCGAAGAGAAATATCCAGCTCACAATTGGCGGGTCATTTGGGATAATATTCATTCACGACATTTACCGTCTCACGTGCGAGCGTCTTGGTATCTAACGGTGAACCGTAAAATAGCAACCAATGCCAGGCTCCATTCCATTCATCTGGCCGATTCACCCTTATGCAACATATGCCGGGTACAAGATAGCGAGGAACACAGACTTGTCTGCGAAACAGTGCGAGATGTTTGGACGGTCATAAGACAGTTGTTGGCAAGCATCACTAGAACATGCCCTGCCACCATAACGCCAGCCGACTTCCTCACTCCGGAGGTGGTGCCTTACTCGCAGACCAAACGAAATTCAGTAAACTGGCTTAAAGGCCACACAGTTTACTATTTTTTCAATGTGAACGAAACGAGTAAAGAAGACTTTCTTCTGTATTTAATGATACAGCACCACCGACTGCAGAAGACTAAAAGCTATAAAGCTAATTTTGCAAACTTTTTAAGCCACACAATCATTTCACAGCCAATATAGGATGGAGTGCATACAGCCATTTTCCGACATGTTGGATTCTACTCTCCTATCGGCCACCCAGAGTGAAGACAAAAGACGTTAGTGCGGGGACGACTTTACTAGTGTGTCATCTTGATAATTCGTCGGATTCAGAAAATAACAGCTCGTTTGATGTAGCGCGTTACGTCTCATTGGCGGATGCCTTTCACAGAACTGCATTTCCTAGTTTTTTTTTATTATAACAGAAGATACGATAGAGAGAACAACGGTAGAAGAATTTTAATTTATTTTGTTCATCAATTATTAACATTGATTGAGGAGCGAGGTGCAATCATGCGGTGCAAAATGCACGGATTTCCCTATTCTCCTGCATAAAAATGAAATGGACATAATTAATTTAAACTGCGTTTGGAAGCACCATTTCGTCTTCGGATTATTTTCTGTTTTTCTGTTACCGGCGGCGCAGTCAAGCCGCAGTTTTTTCTTCATTTCGCAGAAGAGGTAGGGTGACATGGTGACAGTTACGGTGGGAGACATTGTGGCCAGGCCTCGGATTGCACGACCCCTGCCCACTTTGCCTCTCCCTGATTGTTTACCGCATTTTACAAAACAGAAGAAAAAAATGGATCAGAAAAAAAATAAAAAAAATAAAAAAAGTGGCTACGATACCTGGCTCTCACCCAAAAAACAAAGAAAAGAAAAAGAAAGTGGTAGAGCACTGGTCTAGTAAACCAAGGGTCCTGAGTTCCATCCTCAAAGGAGGAAGTCGAATTTTGGAAATCAGTTGCGCGTCGTGGCCGTATAGCAAACAGTATCTGTGATGCAGAACAATTAGCGACACGCGTTTTTTTAAGAATTACTCTCAGATGTGATTAAGGCGAATGGCGCAGATAAAGCATTTGCCAAAGCGGTACAGCATAAGGTGGGACGAGGCAGTCTGAATTACATTTTATAGATGTATTTCTCACATATCTCAGAGCCTCTCGCGGTCGTCGTCGTCGTCGCCGTCGCCGCCGCCGCCGCTTCTGCAGAAGTAGCAAATAGCCATCGTAGCAAATGCAGCGAGGGACGCCCTGCCTTCGATTCCGAATGCGCAAAGTGTGTGGTCTTGTTTCTCAGTCTATATTTGGTCGGTCTCGTAAGAGGTTGAATGTAACGAATGGGTGGGAAAGAGCAAGGGGCAGCGGCTGTGTAGAACAAAAACACAAATCCTCAGGGGTGTGAGCGTTTCGAGATGAGTCGTATACATGTCATAGTTGGTCGTCAGTGACCGTGTGGCCTAATGGATAAGGCGTCGGACTTTGGATCTGAAGATTACAGGTTCGAATGCTGTCACGCTCGTGTTTTTCCAGTTCTGAAAAAGAAGCATACCGTTTTAATGTAGCAATTGAGCAGTACGAAACCGTCTCAATGTTGCTGTTGACCATTTATTGCTTGGAGATGCTCTTGAGCTTGAATAACACACACAACAAGACTGGTGTTAACTAGCGAAATGGTCGGCAGAGTGCCGACACCGCGAGTTTTGACTGGCACTTGCACATCTAAAACACCGTCGGAAAGTAACTCGTTCGGCTTTTGAGTCACATAAAGTATGTGTGTTAATTTTGACGCCACTAGCTCTGCATGTTGTCATGCAATTTCTTTACCTCTCAGAAATCATTATGACATAAAAGTGAAGTACGTGACGAGTGTGACGTCAGGAAAACATTAGGCAGCATGGAGAGATTCTGTATGGGACCACCCAACCCAAACGAGTACTGTGTGACGTGCTACCCGGCAGGTATTGACCGAGGTAGCCGGCTAGCTCAGTCGGTAGAGCGTCAGACTCTTAATCCCAGGGTCTTGGGTTCGAGCCACACACTGGGCGGAACGGAATTTTTTTCCGCTGCAGATGTAAATTACCGTTTTTCTGATTAACGAGATGTAATGGAAATAGCAACTTTAAACTCTGCCTACGTCTTTGTCCGTCGCAAGGAAACTGTATTTGAAGGTGAAGGTGATTTTGTAGACATGTGTGAAAGACATGTTCTGAAATGCAAGTGTTGTTGTTTGGAGAGCACATCGATAACGTGCAGATGTGTAGCCAAGCAGTAATGGGTCGCCATAGCTGCAAATATTTGCCAGTAATATGAAGTGGTGTCAGCTGAAGTCTGATGATGCAGGCGACGGTAAGGACGAAGTACCCAAATGTACCGCTATTCCGCGCCTCTTTAGCTCAGTGGTAGAGCAGTGGTCTAATAAACCAGGGGTCGTAAGATCCATTCTCACTGGAGAAAGATGAATTTTGGAAATCAATTGCGCGTCGTGGCCGTATAGCAAACAGTGTCTGTGATGACGAACAGTTAGTGACAGGCGTTATATTAAGAATTACTCTCAGATGTGATTAAGGCGAATGGCGCAGATAAAGCATTTTTTTTTTAAAAAAAAATCTTTATTTCTAACAAAATGTTTTTATACAATAAAACCCACCACCTTATGAATTAGTGGGTCATGATATAATACATTACTTAGGTACAGCTTATACATTTCTAATTCTATTCTACAGACAGTATTGTTAGTTGAATGGGCAGACCTACTAATTAACAAATCTGCTACTCCTAATATTACTACTTACACTAGTCTCTACTGCCTGCAGCGTTACAAACATTCCAGTAAATATACAATCCTACTTGTGTGCCTTGCTCACCGAGCTAACCCCGGTGAACGCGCCCTGGCACAGGGCAGGCCAATACTTTTATTCGCTGCAGGTTTCTATATTAATTCCTATTCTAATTTCCTAACCTAATGAACTATTCTAAGTCAAAATCGGTGCGTTGGCAAATCCGGTATGGTCGCAACTCTCCCCCTATCCTGCACGTGGCGGATTCCAACTTTACCAGTCGACCAGTCCATGCACAGGCGGTACGGGATTGGGGTATTGACCTAGTATGTGATTTCTTTAAGTCTTAAAGCTCTCTCATATATTGTGTTAGGACCTTTCGTGATACCTCATTTGCCAACTGATTTAGCAGTCGAAAGGTCTCGTCTTGTCTTAATAACATATAAGTGTCATGGTTGGGTAATTGTTGTCTAAGTGTAGTTGCTACATCATCGAAAAGGGGGCACTCGTAGACCACATGGTCGGGAGTTCCCTCCGATGCACCACAGTCACACGTAGGCGTTGCCCTCTTCCCAAACCGACATAGATACGTCGGGTAAGGCCCATGTCCAGTGAGAAAGTGGAACAAACCCCTAGTTGGTTCAAAATAACCCATGCTCATTCTTTCCCTCACATTCGGCAGGAAGCTGAAAGTTCTTCTGCCGGATTCCTCTGCCTCCCAAACTTCTTGCCATAGCTCTTCACCCCTCTTCCGTATCTCGCCCTTATCCCTGACCCTAACTCCCAAGATTTCTTCTACTTTCTCTATGTCCCCTTTCTTTGCCCAATACCAAGCACCCTGTTCCCTGATTTTGATATCCAGAGGACAAAGCCCCATTATTACTAATAGGGCCCCTCCCGGAGATGTTCTGTATGCCCCCACAGATCTTAATATCATGTTCCTTTGAACCCTTCTCACCGACATGGCGGGCACAACCCTCGTGAGCCTGTGTGCCCAGACTCCCGCGCCGTAACCCACTATTGATGTTAATATGCTATTATGATACAATTTGATAAGGTGAGGGGGGAGATGAAATCTTTTATGACCTATGGTGGTGAGGTTATTGAGAATTTGCAGAGCTCTTTGTGTCACGGTTTCAATGTGCTTTCCGAAGTTCCACCTTTCATCGATGATGATCCCTAAGTATCGTCCCTCTCGTCGTCGGAGTACTGGTGTGCCCTCAATTCTTACAGTCGGGTTTCTTATTAACTGTCCCTTTAGTAATAGATAGGTTGATTTAGTCGGTGAGATGGTCATCTTGGTATTACGGCACCATGATAGTAGTTGCGTCATGGCTCTGTCTATTTTAGGTTCAATATCCTCGCGACTTCGGCCGCCAACCAGTAGAAGGAGGTCATCAGCGTAGGCTATCACCTCTAGCACATCTTCATTCTGTTGCAATGCATTTAAGAGTGGCTCCATGTGGATATCCCAAAATAGGGGACCTAAGACGGAACCCTGGGGACATCCCTTTGTTATGGGTTTTCCAATCCTCCCGCTAGGGGATGATAGCCAGACCTCCCGATCTACACAATAGCTCCTAAGGCAACCGTATAGCGGCCCTGGGCACTCTTTCTCCCGCAAGCAGGAGAAGAGCGAAGGCCACCACAGGTTGTCAAAGGCGCCACTAATGTCCACCATGATGCCGACGATGTACTTGCACGGGGCCGAACCACAGACCTCGGCCGCCAGGGCGATCGCATCAGATGCGGAACGCCCAGGCCTGAAGCCAAACTGTCTGTCGCTCATCCCGTGCAGCACTCGGTGGGCAGTCAGCCTATCAGCAAGCAGCTTTTCAAGGATTTTCCCGAACACATCCAGAAGGCAGATGGGTCTGTAAGACTTTGCCTCAGCTGGATCTTTATCGGGGCCTTTCTTAATGATTACAACGTTTGCTGCCTTCCAGATCCTCGGGAATTTGCCTTGCCGAAGGCACTCGTTGTACAGCTGGGTTAAAGGAGCGACCAGTTGTGGAGCCAAGAACTGCACCACCTCCGCCACAATGCCGTCTGGCCCGGGGGCTTTCCCTCTCTTTATTGTCTTTATGAGGGCAGCGACCTCCTCCTCCGAGAAAGGGAGGACTGCCTCATCATTTGTATAGTCGCCCAGATCTAAATCCCGCAACCGTCGCTGTTCCTCAGTATCCTCTGTTCTGTCGTCGTCAGGCAACAGGGATCGGAGTAGGACCTCAGCAGTCTCCTGCCATGAGTCCGTCATCCCATCCCCATGCCTGACTGTGGACAGCATCATAGGGGAGCGGATCTTTTCTCTTACTAGTTTATACGGAATCCCCCATGGATCCAAGGCCAGCTGATTGGTCACGAATGTCTCCCAGCTTCTAACTCGGACCGCTTTTAATTCTTTTTGAAATCTTTCCTTTGCCTCCCGGTATAGCAGTAACCATCTCTGCTTCTCCCACCAGACGACACTGTGCTGGTAGTGCCTCCGCAGCCTTCTGACAGACTGACGCAGCTCCTGCAGCTCAGGAGACCATGGTGTCGGCGAGGCCGCCATGGCCCTCCTCCTAGTTGGCACGGCCGCCTTCATCGCTCTAGTCACTGCACACACCAGTTCCTCAGCTCTGTTGTCAATGTCAATTTGTCTGTCCCCATCCGGTAACGGAGGAATGTCACACTCTCTGGCTAAGCGTTCCCAGTTGGCTTTCCTGAAGTTCAACTGCACCTCCCACCCCTGGCCCAGTGGCACTCCCTGCTCCCTAAGGTAAAAGTGATAAGGTTGTGATCGCTTGTGGTGGCACTGTCTATCACCTTCCAGTTCTGTATTAGGTTTGCCGCATTTGGCGTGACCAAGGTCACATCGATGTTCGTGCCTTGCCCCTTTCCCGCCGCATAGGTGGGAGAGTTTCCCGGTTTGTTTGCCACCACAAGCTGCAACGACATAATCACTTCTTCCACCTTTCCACCATTTTCGTCCCTTGTGCCACTGTACCATAGGGGGGGACTTCGCACTTATGTCCGCAGTTATGACAACTCTCCGTCCCTGCAACGCCATAGCTACTCTTGTTAGGTGGTCTAAATGTATGTCAATATCATCTCCATATTGGAAATACATGTTAATGAGTATTATAGTGCCTGCTGGAGATTGCAGTTCTATGACGTTGCAGTGACTGTTTGAGTACTGCGAAAGTAAGGTTGCCTGCAATTTTTTGTTGGTGATTACCACAGCTGCTTTGGGGGCATCCCCACAGCTGATGACTTGCCATGTGGTGGCCACAAAAGCAATTTTGCCAGCCAGAGAGTAAGGCTCCTGCAAACAGAGTACATCCAGTCTCCTCTCCTCCACTTCCCTACGGAGTTCCTGCATCACAAGTCGACTGTTGTGCGTATTTAGTTGGCCGACAGATGTCCTAGTCGTCATGAATAATATGTGTGTACTCGGTCATATGGCCAGGTCTTGTTCGGATCGAAAGTTATTCTTCCATTTGCCAACACTGATTGGACGTATATATCCTCTAAGTCAAATTTCTCTCCTCGTCTTTCAAACAGTGTCTTTAGCAGGTCACGCAGGGCTCCGAAGTCCGTGGGGAGATTCACCGACTTTAGCTGTATTCTATCTACAGCCTCCATCACCGAGAAGGTTACCTTTCTACCGTTCTCATGTCCAATTCGGACCACATGTCTCAAGGCAGTGGTCAGGGTTGCCGGCTGCTCCAGTCTTGCCAGCTGCATCGTAAATTCGAGGTTTGGGTACACCCTCACCGGATCGACAGGCGGAAGCCTGACAATTGATGTATCAGTGGTGCAACCCAAACTCGAACTTGTGACTATATTTTCCTGTATGGGTGGTTTTTCAATTTTCTCCTTGGGGGTTGCCACTACCACAGGATGCCCTTGCCGTGGATGGTCTGTTTTCGGCTCAGATCCCCGGCTTCGAGGGGAGGGAGCCATAAGTGGCATGGGAAATTCAGTTTGCTGTCCTTTGTCTACCATGTATGCCTCTGTCTGGACAGCAGTGTCTGCTGTTTCGACTTCTGAGCTCGAAAGCGATCTCAAAAATTCCCTGAACTTGTGAGCCCTCATAGCATCCCTCCTTCTCTTGCTCGGGGATTTTCGCTTTGGCATCCTGTAGGTTGTGTCAGACTCAGCCATAATCGATTCTAGATATTAGGCGTTGTTCTAACATCCTGTATGTAGGGCAACTCCGTCCTGTAGCTCCACATGGTTTTTTCCCTCTGCTCTTACAGGGAATACAAACACTGGCAGCCTTGCAGTCCTTTCGTACGTGTCCTTTGTCACCGCACTTGGAGCACGCCGACCCCCTGGTGCAGTGCCTGAGAATGTGGTCCAAGTCCCCACAATTGTGGCAACGAGGTACCACGATGTAATCCCTTACATTAATTGCATGAAACCCGACATATAGCCAGCCCATTCCAGTAATTTGCTTCCACATTTGTGGATTTACCTCGGCCACGTGATGGACAACGTCCCGATCACGGGGTCGTGTTTTGAATTTGAGTTTGAATTTATTATTGAATTCTTCGGCATTCATGCTTTCAAAATTTTGTCCCCTTATTGTCTCGCTTAACTCGTCGTTAGTCATTATAGTTGGCACGTCATACAAAATCACCAAAGGATTCCTTTTCCGTGGAGGTTCACATTTCATTACTGCATTCAGTTTTTGGTTTTTTAGTAGTTTTTCTTTGTCTTCTTCTGAGGCTACTTCTACTATTACAGAGTTCTTGCTGGGTTTAACTTTCTTGATTCTAATTTTGTCCTTTACAGGATCTATTGAGGTAGTTAAAAGTTCTTGTAGCTTTTTTACGCTTGTGTCCTGTCCTGGCAGCGTCCGAAGAAAAACTGCCGTGTCTTGTCTCTTTGCTACCCTGTCGATTGTATCTTTTGTGGTAGTTGGCTTAATGGGCGCTTGCGCAGCCACTGCCGCCCAGGATTTGGCTGGTTGTTTTCGCAGCCTGCTGTTTTCTTTTTCTAATTCTTCTAAACGGCCTTCTAATTTTGCATGTGCAATAGCCCAGGCCGAAAGTTCATTCTTAATAATGGTCAAAGCAGCCTGACTGATCTTACCATTTTTCACATTCTGATCAATCAACAGGGCGATTCTGTTATGCCTCTGTGCGACGGTTTCAATATCAACATCTGCCTGCCCCACCTCGTCTTGTGGAGAGGGATCAGGCACAGCGGAAGCCCTCGAAGGCGCACTCGAATCACTCGTTATAGTTGTCGCCATGATTAACGAGTGATAAAGAAGAAAGTGGGAGCCCGTCTCTTGCCCCGGACCGGCTCCTCTGGCATGGGGGGGGACTTCTTGCAGCTCGCCCACCGACCTCGCCCCAAGGTCAAGGGCCCTATCGAACTGCCGGGTTCAGCACGCCGTTGCCAGCGCACTGGTCCCCATCGATGGCTTCGTCATCGGCGATTTCACGCGACGCTCCTCGGCAATTGCACCCCACACTCCGGAGAGGCGGATGCACCTCTCGCCCTTCGCCGCCTACTAGCCCGAGTTTCCACCTTACGGCCAAGGACCCACTCCTACTCAGGTGGCGGGCCGGTCCCCCAGACGTTCGGCGGTCTGGACCCAGTTAACCTGGCCCAGGCGATGTCACCACCTCCTGGGTTTGGCAGAACACGCCCCGGTTACCAAGGGGCGCGGCGAAGCACCCTTGCCGACTCGCGCCGCGATCCCACGCCGACAAACGAAGTCGCCGGCATGCAGAGCTCCTGCTGGTCTGGGCCCTGCGAACAGAAAGGGACAGATGTTCGTCCCTCGACACAGCTCCCCCTGTGCCACGCACCCTTCGCTTTCGCATCGGGTTGGGTCGCAGCTCTCCCTTTTGTCGCAAGGCAAAATGCCGAGCTTAACGTCTGGCACCACGGGAAGGCGGAAAGAGCCACTTGGGAAGGAGAGGCTGTAAGAGACACATCACTTCCCCTGTGAGGAGTGCCGCGGCACGCCCGTCTGGAAGCGGTACGCCCCAGTGCGAGCCTCCGTGCCTTACGGCGCGCCGGCTACGGGCGGGCCCGCGCCGAACGCGCCGTCGAGCGACCGACCTCACGCCAGAGCATTTGCCAAAGCGGTACAGCATAAGGTGGGACGAGGCAGTCTGAATTACATTTTACAGATGTATTTCTCACATATCTCAGATCCTCTCGCGGTCGTCGTCGTCGTCGTCGTCGTCGTCGTCGCCGCCGCCACTTCTGCAGAAGTAGCAAATGGCCATCGTAGCAAATGCGGCAGGGACGCCCTGCCTTCGATTCCGAATGCACAAAGTGTGTAGTCTTGTTTCTCAGTCTATATTTGGTCGGTCTCGTAAGAGGTTGAATGTAACGAATGGGTGGGAAAGAGCAAGGGGCAGCGGCTGTGTAGAACGAAAACACAAATCCTCAGGGGTGTGAGCGTTTCAAGATGAGTCGTATACATGTTATAGATGGCCGTCAGTGACCGTGTGGCCTAATGGATAAGGCGTCGCACTACGGATCTGGAGATTACAGGTCCGAATGCTGTCACGCTCGTGTTTTTCCAGTTTTGAAAAAGAAACATACCGTTTTAATGTAGCAATTGAGCAGTACGAAACCGTCTGAATGTTGCTGTTGACCATTTTTTGCTTGGAGATGCTCTTGATCGTGAATAACACACACAACAAGACCGGTGTTAACTAGCGAAATGGTCGGCAGAGTGCCGACACCGCGAGTTTTGACTGGCACTTGCACATCTAAAACAACGTCGGAAAGTAACTCGTTCGGCTTTTGAGTCACATAAAGTATGTGTGTTAATTTTGACGCCACTAGCTCTGCATGTTGTCATGCAATTTCTTTACCTCTCAGAAATGATTATGACATAAAAGTGAAGTACGTGACGAGTGTGACGTTAGGAAAACATTAGGCAGCATGGAGAGATTCTGTATGGGACCACCCAACCCAAACGAGTACTGTGTGACGTGCTACCCGGCAGGTATTCACCGAGGTAGCCTGCTAGCTCGGTCGGTAGAGCGTCAGACTCTTAATCCCATGGTCGTGGGTTCGAGCCACACGCTGGGCGGAACGGAATTTTGTTCCGCTGCAGATGTAAATTACTGTTTTTCTGATTAACGAGATGTAATGGAAATAGCAACTTTAAACTTTGCCTACGTCTCTGTCAGTCCCAAGGAAACTGTATTTCATGGTGAAGGTGATTTTGTAGACATGTGTGAAAGACATGTACTGAAATGCAAGTGTCGTTGTTTGGAGAGCACATCTGTTACGTGTCAGATGTGTAGCCAAGCAGTAATGGGTCGACATAGCTGCAAATATTAGCCGGTAATATGAAGTGTTGTCAGCTGAAGCCTGATGATGCAGACGACCGTAAGGACGAAGTACCCAAGAATACCGCTGCTCCGCGCCTCTTTAGCTCAGTGGTAGAGCACTGCTCTAATATACCAGGGGTCGTAAGATCCATTCTCACAGGAGAAAGATGAATTTTGGAAATCTATTGCGCGTCGTGGCCGTATAGCAAACAGTGTCTGTGATGACGAACAGTTAGTGACAGGCATCTTATTAAGAATTTTTCTTAGATGTGATTAAGGCGCATGGCGCAGATAAAGCATTTGCCAAAGCGGTACAGCATAAGGTGGGACGAGTCAGTCTGAAGTACATTTTATAGATGTATTTCTCACATATCTCAGAGCCTCTCGCGATCGTCGTCGTCGTCGTCGTCGTCGTCGTCGTCGTCGGCGCCGCCGCCGCCGTTTCTGCAGAAGTAGCAAATGGCCATCGTAGCAAATGCGGCAGGGACGCCCTGCCTTCGATTCCGAATGCACAATGTGTGTGGTTCTGTTTCTCAGTCTATATTTGGTCGGTCTCGTAAGAGGTTGTATGTAACGAATGGGTGGGAAAGAGCAACGGGAAGTGGCTGTGCAGAACGAAAACACAAATCCTCAGGGGTGTGAGCGTTTCGAGATGAGTCGTATACATGTTATAGTTGGTCGTCAGTGACCGTGTGGCCTAATGGATAAGGCGTCGCACTACGGATCTGGAGATTACAGGTCCGAATGCTGTCACGCTCGTGTTTTTCCAGTTTTGAAAAAGAAACATACCGTTATAATGTAGCAATTGAGCAGTACGAAACCGTCTGAATGTTGCTGTTGACCATTTTTTGCTTGGAGATGCTCTTGATCGTGAATAACACACACAACAAGACCAGTGTTAACTAGCGAAATGGTCGGCAGAGTGCCGACACCGCGAGTTTTGACTGGCACTTGCACATCTAAAACAACGTCGTTAAGTAACTCGTTCGGCTTTTGAGTCACATAAAGTATGTGTGTTAATTTTGACGCCACTAGCTCTACATATTTTCATGCAATTTCTTTACCTCTCAGAAATGATTATGACATAAAAGTGAAGTACGTGACGAGTGTGACGTTAGGAAAACATTAGGCAGCATGGAGAGATTCGGTATGGGACCACCTAACCCAAACGAGTACTGTGTGCCGTGCTACTCGGCAGCTATTCACCGAGGTAGGCGGCTAGCTCAGTCGGTAGAGCGTCAGACTCTTACTCCCAGGGTCGTGGGTTCGAGCCACATGCTGGGCGAAACGGAATTTTGTTCCACTGCAGATGTAAATTACCGTTTTTCTGATTAACGAGATGTAATGGAAATAGCAACTTTAAACTTTGCCAACGTCTCTGTCAGTCGCAAGGAAACTGTATTTGAAGGTGAAGGTG